>NC_134355.1:591575763-591927908 GCF_048569485.1 Anomaloglossus baeobatrachus
GCAGCTTCGGGCTGCCCCCAACCCCCAGCTGCCTATTTGTACCCGGCTGGGAACCAAAAATATAGGGAAGCCCTTTTTTATTTAATTATTTCATGAATTTCATGAAATCATTTTAAAAAAAAATGTCGTGGGCTTCTCCCAATTTTTGTGTCCAGCCAGGTACAACTAAGCAGCTGGGTAATGGAATCCACAACTCAGGGTGCCCAAGCTTTCTGGGCACCCCTGCTGCGAATTGCAGTCAGCTGCCGCCCCAGAAAATGGCGCTTTCATATAAGCGCCATCTTCTGGTGCTGTACCCAACTCTTCCAGCTGCCCTGGTGACGTGTGGCTTGCTGGATAATAATGGGGTTAGGGCTAGCTGTATATTATCAACTGGCCCTAAGCCCGAAATTCATGGTGTTACGCCAATATTAGACATGGCCACCATGAATTTCTAGTACAGATAAAAAAACACAACACACAGAAAAATATTTTTATTAGAAATAAAACACAACACAATTAGTGACGCCATCTTTATTGATATAAAGACCCCCCTCCGCAGTAATCCTGGGTCAAGGGTCCCGCGCCATCCAATCCGGATCCAATATCATCTGATCGGTTTGCTGGAAGGCAAAGCGATCAGATGATATGTCAGGTTCAAGAGCTTGAATCACATGACACAGCAGCTGATTGTAGAAACGGCTTTTATACAATCAGCTGATGCATCAGTGCAAAAAAAGCCCCCAAAAACTACACACTTCTGTGCAGACTCCTGTCCGACAGCATCTGATAGTTTAACCGGCCGGGCGGTAAAAAGCCGGCCTGACCGCTCGACTTATAGTGTCAGCTGATTGCGTCAGGTGACCGCATCAGCTGATCATCACCAGGTCTGAGAGACAGAGAGAGATAGAGAGAGAAAGAAGAGAAAGAAAGAAGATAGAGACAAGAGAGAAAAAAGAGAGAGAGAAAAGAGAGAGAGAAAGAAAGAGAGAGAAAAAGAGAGAGAGCGAGAAAAAGAGAGAGATGGAGAGAGAGAGAAAGAGAGAAAAAGAAAGAGAAAAAGAAAGAGAAAGAGAGAGAGAGAGAGAAAAAGAGAGAGAGAAAAAGAGAGAGAGAAAAAGAGATAGAGGAGAGAATGAGATGGAGAGAAAGAGAGAAAGAGTGAAAGAGAGAAAAAGAAAGAGAAAAAGAAAGAGAGAGAGGAAGAGAGAGAGAAAGAAAGAGAGGGAGAAAGAGAGAGAGAGAAGAGAGAGTGGGAAAAAGAGAGGGAAAAAGAGAGAGAAAAAGAGAGATAGAGAAAGAGAGAGAGAGAAAGAGAGAGAGAAAGAGAGAGAAAGAGAGAGAGAGGGAGAGAATGAGAGAGAGAAGAGAGAGAGGGAAAAAGAGAAAAAGAGACTGAGAAAAAGAGAGAGAAAAAGAGAGAGAATGAAAGAGAGAAAAAGAGAGAGAGGAGAGAGAGACAGTGGGAGAGAGAGAGAAACACAGAAAAATAGAGAGAGAGAAAGAGAGACAGAGAAAGAGAGAGAGAAAGAGAGAGAGAGAGAAAGAGAGAGAGAGAGAAAGAGAGAGTGAGAGGGAGAGAGAGAGAAGAGAGAGAATAGAGAGAGAGAGAGAGGGGGGAAAAAAGAGAGAGACACTGGACACTGAAGGAGCAGGACACTGTAAGATGAGCTCCTTATTGAACCAGAGTTTATACCTCATAATCAGCAGATTGAAGGACATAATATGGAAAGCTACAGATATGACGGAATATTAAGCGGAATACTAAGCACACCGGACAAAAATTTTAAGGATTTTAAGCAGTGACAAGAAAAATCAAAAGAATAATGAATACAAAGATGTAAAAGCAGGACAAGATTGCCTAGTGGAAACCCAGCAAACAGACCACAATCAAACCCTACCAGCACAGCGCATCCCCAAGGTAAGGGCTCCATGCTAATACACTGCTAAAATAAGAATTGATTGTATAACACGCTTTAGAAGATATAAAAGAAAGACCTTTAAAATGAAACAACATGGGGATTGCACTGTAGTCAATCCAGGAGACCTGGAGGAGGCAACTGGAGCTAGCAGGGGTCCTGACTAGAGATGAGCGAACCGGTCGCGGTTCGGCTCGAGTTCAGTTCGCCGAACGGAGGTCTCGTTCGAGTTCGGTTCGTCGAACGTTCGACGGTCCGAACTCGAACCGCATAGGAAACAATGGCAGGCAATCACATACACATAAAAAAACCTAGAAAACACCCTCAAAGGTGTCCAAAAGGTGACAAACAACTCACAACACAACACAAACACATGGGAAAGTGACAAGGACATATACTCATGCGAAAACAAAAGAGCTGGACAAGAAAAAAAAGGAGGAGACAAAGATATAGGAATAGCACGCCCTTCTAAAATCATGTAAAACACCGCAAGGTGACTCCAAGTGGAATCTCCCTTTTTTCCAAAAATTGGGCCACACACACACCCACCCCTTCAGTGGCAGCACTTGTGCCCCAGTTGTACACTTCACAGCTAGATTTGCATCAAGCACATTCAAAAATACGCCATACTTAACCGTCCCCAGGATGACACCGGGGTAGGTAGCAAAGTCTTTCCTGATCCCAGCGCTGTGCATCTTGGATCATTTTTAAAAACACAGCAAGGGTTACTCCAAGAAAAGTCTCCCTTTTTTCCAAAAATTGGGCCACACAGACATCCCATCAGTGGCAGCACTTGTGCCCCAGTTGTACACTTCACAGCTAGATTTGCATCAAGCACATTCAAAAATACGCCATACTTAACCGTCCCCAGGATGACACCGGGGTAGGTAGCAATGTCTTTCCTGATCCCAGCTCTGTTCATCTTGGATCATTTTTAAAAACAATGTAAGCAAGGGTTACTCCAAGCGGAGTCTCCCTTTTTTCCAAAAATTGGGCCACACAGACACTCACCCCTTCAGTGGCACCACTTGTGCCCCAGTTGTACACTTCACAGCTAGATTTGCATCAAGAACATTCAAAAATACGCCATACTTAACCGTCCCCAGGATGACACCGGGGTAGGTAGCAAAGTCGTTCCTGATCCCAGCTCTGTTCATCTTGGATCATTTTTAAAAACAATGTAAGGAAGGGTTATTCCAAGCGGAGTCTCCCTTTTTTTCCAAAAATTGGGCCCCACACACACCCACCCCTTCAGTGGCAGCACTTGTGCCCCAGTTGTACACTTCACAGCTAGATTTGCATCAAGCAAAATTGCAAATCCACAAGCATTTACTCTCCCCAGGATGACACAGGGGTAGTAAATTCCTTGTGGATCCATGACTTGTTCATTTTGATGAACGTTAGTCTGTCTACATTGTCACTGGACAGACGTGTGCGCTTATCTGTCAGCACACACCCAGCAGCACTGAAGACAAGTTCAGAGACAACGCTGGCAGCTGGACACGACAAAATCTCCAAGACGTAAGTGGAGAGCTCTGGCCATTTTTCAAAATTTGACGCCCAAAATGAGCAAGGCTCCATTTGAAAAGTCATGGCATCGATGTTCATTTGGAGATACTCCTGTATCATCCTCTCCAGCCGTTGACTATGTGTCAGACTTGTTGTCTCTGTTGGCCTTGCAAAGGAGGGTCTAAAAAAATTATGAAAAGAATCAATAAAATTGCTGTTACCAGCACCAGATACGGTGCTACTGGTTAGAGTTGAGCGCGGTTCGTGGTTCGTGGTTCTCCAGTTCTAGGCTCGAGTGATTTTGGGGCATGTTCTAGATCGAACTAGAACTCGAGCTTTTTGCAAAAGCTCGATAGTTCTAGAAACGTTCGAGAACGGTTCTAGCAGCAAAAAACCAGCTAAATCCTAGCTTGGTTTCTGCTGTAATAGTGTAAGTCACTCTGTGAATCACACTATTATGACATTTCAGTGTATAGTGTGCGTGAACAGCGCCTTCAGATCACTGCTGTTTCTATAATGGCGATCGCCATTTTTTTTTTTTTTTTCTTGTCTTCCTTCCCTAAGCGCGCGCGTCTTGTGGGGCGGGCCAGCATGTCAGCCAATCCCAGACACACACGCAGCTAAGTGGACTTTGAGCCAGAGAAGCAACGGCATGTGTGATAGGATGTCCATGTCACATGTCCCTGCATTATAAAACCGGACATTTTCCTCCAGCACGCCATTATCTGCCTTCTGCGTCCTTGGTGTCAGACATCACTGTCGCAGCTCCGTCCTCCTGAGTCCTATCGCCGATACAGTTGTATGCGCTGCATACACAGCGTTAGACAGCTTAGGGAGAGCACTTTATAGCAGTCCTTTTAAGGGCTCAAACCGGCAGGGTCAGAGAGCCATAGGTGACAGGTCCCGAAAACAGCGCCAGCGTCTGTGTAGCCAAGGTCAGGGATTTCCTCCCTGCATTTCACCATTAGGAGGGAATAGAAAGGCAGGCTTCCATTCCTCTACTCAGAGCACCACAATCCTGCCACTGTACCCTCCTGTCCTCTGCACACTCCAACTCATTATAACTAAGCCATTATACTAGCAAACACTCAGTGTACCTAGTGGCATCCTAAACGTGGCTATTGGACTTTGCTATAGTCCCACTAGTGCAAAGACATTTGCAGAGCACGTCTGCCTGCATTGCACACTCCAACTTTTTTAAACTAAGCTATTATACTAGCAAACACTCAGTGTACCTAGTGGCATCCTAAACGTGGCTATTGGACTTTGCTATAGTCCCACTAGTGCAAAGACATTTGCAGAGCACGTCTGCCTGCATTGCAGACTCCAACTCTTTTTAACTAAGCCATTATACTAGCAAACAGTCAGTGTACCTAGTGGCATCCTAAACGTGGCTATTGGACTTTGCTATGGTCCCACTAGTGCAAAGACATTTGCAGAGCACGTCTGCCTGCATTGCACACTCAAACTTTTTTAAACTAAGCCATTATACTAGCAAACACTCAGTGTACCTAGTGGCATCCTAAACGTGGCTATTGTACTTTTGTCTATTCACACTATTGGAACGATATTTGCAGCACGTCTGCCTGCATTGCACACTCAAACTTTTTTAAATTCAGCCATTATACTAGCAAACACTCAGTGTACCTACTGGCATCCTAAACGTGGCTATTGTACTTTTGTCTATTCACACTATTGGAACTATATTTGCAGCACGTCTGCCTGCATTGCACACTCAAACTTTTTTAAACTCAGCCATTATACTAGCAAACACTCAGTGTACCTAGTGGCATCCTAAACGTGGCTATTGTACTTTTGTCTATTCACACTATTGGAACGATATTTGCAGCACGTCTGCCTGCATTGCACACTCAAACTTTTTTAAACTCAGCCATTATACTAGCAAACACTCAGTGTACCTACTGGCATCCTAAACGTGGCTATTGTACTTTTGTCTATTCACACTATTGGAAAGATATTTGCAGCACGTCTGCCTGCATTGCACACTCAAACTTTTTTAAACTCAGCCATTATACTAGCAAACACTCAGTGTACCTAGTGGCATCCTAAACGTGGCTATTGTACTTTCTTCGGCGCTCCATTGGGAGACCCAGACGATTGGGTGTATAGCACTGCCTCCGGAGGCCACACAAAGCAATTACACTAAAAAGTGTAAGGCCCCTCCCCTTCTGGCTATACACCCCCAGTGGGATCACTGGCTCACCAGTTTTTCTGCTTTGTGCGAGGGAGGTCAGACATCCACGCATAGCTCCACTGTTTGTAGTCAGCAGTAGCTGCTGACTATATCGGATGGAAGAAAAGAGGGCCCATATAGGGCCCCCAGCATGCTCCCTTCTCACCCGCGGTGGTGCTTGTAAGGTTGAGGTACCTATTGCTGGTACAGAGGCTGGAGCCCACATGCTGTTTTCCTTCCACATCCCCTGGAGGGCTCTGTGGAAGTGGGATCTTGCCAGCCCCCAAGCCCTGAGGCCGGGCTCCATCCACAGACCCAGAGAACCTGCTGGATTCGGAGCATGAGTACAGTCAGGGACAAGGCCCTGCATCATTCAGGTACTCGGTGTCCCCGGCAGGCACGGACACTCTCAAGGCTTGCTGAGCGTTATAGTGCGCCGGGGACAGTAGCGCTGTGCGCTGGGGTTAGGTCACTGCAGCTTTGCTGAGTGACGTTACATGTTGGGAACTACTGCGCCGACCGCTCCTGGAGCGGCGGCGCAGCTGCGACTTGTGGTGCGCCGGGGACCTTGCGCCGACCGCGCTTTTACGGCGGCGGCGCTTCCATACTTTAGTACCCGGCTTCTGCGGCCTAGCGCCGCTTCGTTCCCGCCCCCACCCTGTCAATCAGGGTAGGGGAGAGACGCTGCTCAATTGGCAGCGCCGAGGGCTGGAGCTTTATTTACATGCTCCAGCCCTCTCACTAGGCACAGGGGGAAGCAGGCTTCCCGCTCTTCGTCTGTATACGCCCAGGGCCCGCCCCCCCTCTCCACAAGGACGCCGGCAGCCATTACACATGCAGTCTGGCTGGGGAAAGGCAGCAGGCTCTGGGAGACCCAGACTAAAGGGATTTCGGCGACCACACACCCGCTCTTAAGCGGGCGGTAAGCAGCATTTTAGTGCTGGCCCCACTAGTGCCTCAGTGATATATTAGTGTACTTTTTTCTTAGTACCATATATATATATATATTTATATAGTTGCACTGTAAGGTCGCTTCTTGGCTAGACACCCTGTACTGCTCTGAGGAGACAGCAACATGTCATCCGCAAAACGCAAGGGTGCCAAGGCACAGGCTGTGTACACTGTTTGTACTGCATGTGGGGCTGATCTACCGGCAGGCTCCAATGACTCACATTGTGTGCAATGTTCAGTCCCAGTGGCACTTCGCCAGCCAGAGCCTATTGTGGTGGTAGCCCAGGCAGAGCCGCCTGTGAACCCTGCCCCGGTGACGGGGACAGATTTTGCAGTTTTTGCTGATAAAATGTCTGTGACTATGACAAAAATCCTTGAGGCCTTGCAGTCCAGGCCAGTTACTCAGACCATGGACACTGCTGTGTCTATGCTCCCTGGTCCCCCTCAGTTGGAACTAATCCGTACTTCAAGGGGGTCTCAAGCTTCACAGGCTGAAGTCTCTGACTCAGATGACAGTCCCAGGCAGCCTAAGCGAGCTCGCTGGGAAAGACCCTCGACGTCATCACACTGCTCAGGGTCTCAGCGACAAGAGTCTCTCTGTGATGAGACTGAGGACGGTGCTCAGGATTCTGATCCTGAGGCCCCTCTCAATCTGGATGCCCCTGATGGTGACGCCATGGTTAATGACCTTATATCGGCAATTAACAGACTGTTGGATATTTCTCCCCCAGCCCCTTCAGCAGAGGAGGCAGCTGCACAGCAGGAGAAGTTCCATTTCCTGTATCCCAAGCGTAAACTAAGTGCTTTTTTGGACCACTCTGACTTCAGAGAATCAATCCAAAAACACGACGCTCATCCAGACAAGCGTTTCTCTAAACGTTCTAAGGATACCCGTTATCCTTTTCCCCCTGAAGTGGCCAAACGCTGGACCCAGTGTCCAAAGGTGGATCCCCCAATTTCCAAGCTTGCGGCTAGATCCATAGTCGCAGTAGAGGATGGCGCTTCACTTAAAGATGCCAACGACAGACAGATGGACCTTTGGTTGAAATCTGTCTATGAAGCTATCGGCGCGTCGTTTGCTCCAGCATTCGCGGCCGTGTGGGCACTCCAAGCTATTTCAGCTGGTTTAGCACAGGTGGATGCTATCATACATCCAGCAGTACCGCAAGTGGCGTCCCTAACTTCGCAAATGTCTGCGTTTGCGACCTATGCTATCAATGCGGTCCTAGAATCTACGAGCCGTACCTCTATGGCGTCCGCAAATTCTGTGGTTTTGCGCAGAGCCTTGTGGTTAAAGGATTGGAAAGCAGATGCTGGTTCCAAAAAATGCTTAACCAGCTTGCCATTATCTAGAGACAGACTGTTTGGTGAGCCATTGGCTGAAATCATCAAACAGTCCAAGGGTAAGGACTCTTCCTTACCACAGCCCAGAGCAAGTAAACCTCAACAGAAAAAGTGGCAGTCGAGGTTTCGGTCCTTTCGAGGCTCGGGCAAGGCCCAATTCTCCTCGGCCAAAAGGACTCAGAAGGAACAAGGGAGCTCAGATTCCTGGCGGGCTCACTCACGCCCCAGGAAAGCAAATGCAGGAACCGCTTCCAAAGCGGCTACCTCATGACTTTCGGCCTCCTCCCTCCGCATCCTCGGTCGGTGGCAGGCTCTCCCGCTTTTGCGACATTTGGCTGTCACAGGTCAAAGACCGGTGGGTAACAGACATTTTGTCTCGCGGGTACCGAATCGAGTTCAGTTCTCGCCCTCCACTTCGGTTCTTCAGAACCTCCCCACACCCCGACCGAGCAGATGCCCTGCTGCAGGCGGTGGACTCTCTAAGAGCAGAAGGAGTCGTGATCCCTGTCCCCCCTCAGGAACGAGGGCGAGGATTTTACTCCAATCTCTTTGTGGTTCCAAAAAAGGACGGCTCCTTCCGTCCTGTTCTGGACCTAAAACTGCTCAACAAGCATGTGAACGCCAGGCGGTTTCGGATGGAATCCCTCCGATCCGTCATTGCCTCAATGTCTCGAGGAGACTTCCTTGCCTCAATAGACATCAAAGATGCCTATCTTCACGTGCCAATTGCTACGGAGCACCAACGTTTTCTACGTTTTGTGATAGGAGACGACCATCTTCAGTTCGTAGCTCTGCCATTCGGTCTGGCGACAGCTCCACGAGTTTTCACCAAGGTCATGGCGGCAGTGGTGGCAGTCTTGCACTCTCAGGGACACTCGGTGATCCCTTACTTGGACGATCTACTTGTCAAAGCACCCTCTCAAGAGGCATGCCAACTCAGCCTGAAGGTTGCGCTGGAGACTCTCCAGACGTTCGGGTGGATCATCAACTTCTCAAAGTCAAATCTGTCACCGACCCAATCACTAACGTATCTTGGCATGGAGTTTCATACTCTCTCAGCGATAGTGAAGCTTCCACTGGTCAAGCAGCGGTCACTACAGACTGGGGTGCAGGCTCTCCTTCAAAGTCAGTCGCACTCCTTAAGACGCCTCATGCACTTCCTAGGGAAGATGGTGGCGGCAATGGAGGCGGTTCCGTTTGCGCAGTTTCATCTGCGCCCACTTCAATGGGACATTCTCCGCCAATGGGACGGGAAGTCAACATCCCTGGACAGGAAAGTCTCCCTTTCCCAGACGGCCAAGGACTCTCTGCAGTGGTGGCTTCTTCCCACCTCATTATCACAGGGAAGATCCTTCCTACCACCGTCCTGGGCGGTGGTCACGACAGACGCGAGCCTGTCAGGGTGGGGAGCAGTTTTTCTCCACCACAGAGCTCAGGGTACGTGGACTCAGCAGGAGTCCACCCTTCAGATCAATGTTCTGGAAATCAGAGCAGTGTATCTTGCCCTACTAGCCTTCCAGCAGTGGCTGGAAGGAAGGCAGATCCGAATTCAATCGGACAACTCCACAGCGGTGGCATACATCAACCACCAAGGGGGGACACGCAGTCGGCAAGCCTTCCAGGAAGTCCGGCGGATTCTGACGTGGGTGGAAGCCACGGCCTCCACCATATCCGCAGTTCACATCCCCGGCGTAGAAAACTGGGAAGCAGACTTCCTCAGTCGCCAGGGCATGGACGCAGGGGAATGGTCCCTTCACCCGGACATGTTTCAGGAAATCTGTCGCCGTTGGGGAAGGCCGGACGTCGACCTAATGGCGTCCCGGCACAACAACAAGGTCCCAACCTTCATGGCACGGTCTCGCGATCACAGAGCGCTGGCGGCAGACGCCTTAGTGCAAGATTGGTCGCAGTTCCGGCTCCCTTATGTGTTTCCACCTCTGGCACTCTTGCCCAGAGTGCTACGCAAGATCAGATCCGACTGCAGCCGCGTCATACTCGTCGCCCCAGACTGGCCAAGGAGGGCGTGGTATCCGGATCTGTGGCATCTCACGGTCGGACAACCGTGGGCACTACCAGACCGACCAGACTTACTGTCCCAAGGGCCGTTTTTCCATCGGAATTCTGCGGCCCTCAACCTGACTGTGTGGCCATTGAGTCCTGGATCCTAGCGTCTTCAGGATTATCCCAAGGGGTCGTTGCCACCATGAGACAGGCTAGGAAGCCCACGTCCGCTAAAATCTACCACAGAACGTGGAGGATATTCTTATCCTGGTGCTCTGCTCAGGGAGTGTCTCCCTGGCCATTTGCATTGCCTACCTTTCTTTCTTTCCTGCAATCTGGGTTAGAAAAAGGTTTGTCGCTCGGCTCCCTTAAGGGACAGGTCTCGGCGCTATCCGTCTTTTTTCAGAAGCGTCTGGCACGACTTACTAAGGTGCGTACGTTCCTACAGGGGGTTTGCCATATCGTACCCCCGTACAAGCGGCCGTTAGATCCATGGGATCTGAACAGGGTACTAGTTGCCCTCCAGAAGCCGCCCTTCGAGCCTCTGAGGGAGGTTTCACTTTCTAGACTATCACAGAAAGTGGCTTTTCTGGTAGCGATCACATCTCTTCGGAGAGTGTCTGAGCTAGCAGCGCTGTCATCCAAGGCTCCTTTCCTGGTCTTCCACCAGGACAAGGTAGTGCTGCGTCCCATTCAGGAGTTTCTCCCGAAGGTGGTATCCTCTTTTCATCTTAATCAGGATATCTCTTTGCCTTCGTTTTGCCCTCATGCAGTTCATCGGTATGAGAAGGATTTACATTTGTTAGATCTGGTGAGAGCACTCAGAATCTACATTTCCCGCACGGCGCCCTTGCGCCGTTCGGATGCACTCTTTGTCCTTGTCGCTGGTAAGCGCAAAGGGTCGCAGGCTTCTAAGGCCACCCTGGCTCGATGGATCAAAGAACCAATTCTTGAAGCCTACCGTTCTGCTGGGCTTCCGGTTCCATCAGGGCTGAAGGCCCATTCTACCAGAGCCGTGGGTGCGTCCTGGGCATTGCGACACCAGGCTACGGCTCAACAGGTGTGCCAGGCAGCTACCTGGTCGAGTCTGCACACTTTCACCAAACATTATCAGGTGCATACCTATGCTTCGGCGGACGCCAGCCTAGGTAGAAGAGTCCTGCAGGCGGCAGTTGCCTCCCTATAGGGGAGGGCTGTCTTGCAGCTCTAACATGAGGTATTCTTTACCCACCCAGGGACAGCTTTTGGACGTCCCAATCGTCTGGGTCTCCCAATGGAGCGCCGAAGAAGAAGGGAATTTTGTTACTTACCGTAAATTCCTTTTCTTCTAGCTCCTATTGGGAGACCCAGCACCCGCCCTGTTGTCCTTCGGGATTTTTGGTTGTTTTTCGGGTACACATGTTGTTCATGTTGAACGGTTTTCAGTTCTCCGACGTTACTTCGGAGTAAATTTGTTAAAACCAGTTATTGGCTTTCCTCCTTCTTGCTTTTGCACTAAAACTGGTGAGCCAGTGATCCCACTGGGGGTGTATAGCCAGAAGGGGAGGGGCCTTACACTTTTTAGTGTAATTGCTTTGTGTGGCCTCCGGAGGCAGTGCTATACACCCAATCGTCTGGGTCTCCCAATAGGAGCTAGAAGAAAAGGAATTTACGGTAAGTAACAAAATTCCCTTCTTTGTCTATTCACACTATTGGAACGATATTTGCAGCACGTCTGCCTGCATTGCACACTCAAACTTTTTTAAATTCAGCCATTATACTAGCAAACACTCAGTGTACCTACTGGCATCCTAAACGTGGCTATTGTACTTTTGTCTATTCACACTATTGGAACGATATTTGCAGCACGTCTGCCTGCATTGCACACTCAAACTTTTTTAAACTCAGCCATTATACTAGCAAACACTCAGTGTACCTACTGGCATCCTAAACGTGGCTATTGTACTTTTGTCTATTCACACTATTGGAACGATATTTGCAGCACGTCTGCCTGCATTGCACACTCAAACTTTTTTAAACTCAGCCATTATACTAGCAAACACACAGTGTACCTAGTGGCATCCTAAACGTGGCTATTGTACTTTTGTCTATTCACACTATTGGAACGATATTTGCAGCACGTCTGCCTGCATTGCACACTCAAACTTTTTTAAACTCTGCCATTATACTAGCAAACACTCAGTGTACCTAGTGGCATCCTAAACGTGGCTATTGTACTTTTGTCTATTCACACTATTGGAACGATATTTGCAGCACGTCTGCCTGCATTGCACACTCAAACTTTTTTAAACTCAGCCATTATACTAGCAAACACTCAGTGTACCTACTGGCATCCTAAACGTGGCTATTGTACTTTTGTCTATTCACACTATTGGAACGATATTTGCAGCACGTCTGCCTGCATTGCACACTCAAACTTTTTTAAATTCAGCCATTATACTAACAAACACTCAGTGTACCTAGTGGCATCCTAAACGTGGCTATTGTACTTTTGTCTATTCACACTATTGGAACGATATTTGCAGCACGTCTGCCTGCATTGCACACTCAAACTTTTTTAAACTCAGCCATTATACTAGCAAACACTCAGTGTACCTAGTGGCATCCTAAACGTGGCTATTGTACTTTTGTCTATTCACACTATTGGAACGATATTTGCAGCACGTCTGCCTGCATTGCACACTCAAACTTTTTTAAACTCAGCCATTATACTAGCAAACACTCAGTGTACCTACTGGCATCCTAAACGTGGCTATTGTACTTTTGTCTATTCACACTATTGGAACGATATTTGCAGCACGTCTGCCTGCATTGCACACTCAAACTTTTTTAAATTCAGCCATTATACTAGCAAACACTCAGTGTACCTACTGGCATCCTAAACGTGGCTATTGTACTTTTGTCTATTCACACTATTGGAACGATATTTGCAGCACGTCTGCCTGCATTGCACACTCAAACTTTTTTAAACTCAGCCATTATACTAGCAAACACTCAGTGTACCTACTGGCATCCTAAATGTGGCTATTGTACTTTTGTCTATTCACACTATTGGAACGAATATTTGCAGCACGTCTGCCTGCATTGCACACTCAAACTTTTTTAAACTCAGCCATTATACTAGCAAACACTCAGTGTACCTACTGGCGTCCTAAACGTGGCTATTGGACTTTTGTCTATTCACACTACTGCAAATCTATGTGCAGCACCTCTGCATGACAACCTCCTGCTCTGTTTTTAATAAGCTATTGTCGCGGGCGGGGAGGAGGGTGTCAGCCCACCGCGCTCACCCCTTCTGCTCGGGTCCGGCTGCCGCTCCTGGTGGCTCGAGCCGTAGGCCGGATCCCGGGGTTTCTCGAGCGACACTCCTCGCCCGTGAGTGAAAGGGGGGGTGTTGTTGGGGTGATGGGGATTGTTATAGTTCGTGACGCCACCCACGGTTGTGGTGATTGCACCACCGCTGCTCAGTGTGGGGGTCCCGGGGATGGTGATGCGGAGCAGCCAGGTGTTGTGTTGCCCCTCCGTGGGTAGGGGTTGGTGATCCCGGGGCCCAGTGAAGAGATGATTAGTGTAGGGCCTGGAGGGCGCAGGGACGCGGGGGCAGCGCTGTGCCTTGCGGCACTGTGGTACTCACTCAGCCTGAGACACGGACACAGTTTGTACGGTAAACCAAACGGCTGGTAGGACGGTCCCACAGACGGCTGCACCTGCACTCCCGGTAGGTGACGATGACGTCTCTCTTCCTTGCACCTATGTTGACTGATGGTAGCGGTGGATTCCCTCCGGTTACCCGCTCCCCGACTACAATCTGGGCCGGAGGAGCCCTACACTTTGCCCGCAGGCGCTGGCCCTGAGGAAACTGGTGCCTTGGCGGTGGCGGTGTCTCCTCGGTAATGGTTGAGCTGTTGCCGTCAATCGGGACTTTGTTGCTGGGGGATCTACGTCCCCTTCACTGACGGATTCGGCAAATTGGGCGACTCCTAGCCTTGCCGGGGTCCGAGAGGCCCCTGCCCTGGTGCTGACTGTCCTTCGGAACACTGCTCCAGACCACCGGGCACACAGCCAACGGGGTCCTTCCAGGAACTTCCGAACCGTCCCACTCCGGACAGTCACCGCCGTCGCTGACCTTGCTGTTCTAGCCCTACACACAGCTGGGCTCTCAGGCTTTGCACACTCTCTGCGCTGTCACCACTTCTTGCTTTCCTCCTTTTCCACTTTCTCCTTTCTACTTTCGCTTAGCTGTTTACTTTCCTCTAGTCCGACTACTACTCCTCACTCTTGCCCTGCCTGGGCTTCACTGCCTGGTTTCCTCCCTCCTCCAGAACTGTGACCTCCTCGGTGGGCGGAGCCAACCGCCTGGCCCACCCCCTGGTGTGCATCAGCAGTCTCTGGAAGAAGGGCAACAAGGATTTCTGTTTAGCAGATGTGCCTACCTGGAGTGTGGGGTGTGGTGGTGTTGTGACCTGTGTCCCCTGGCTTGCCCAGGGCGACACACTATAATGATAGCACAAAATACTGCCATTTAGTGGCATCATAGAACTGGCTGTTGTATTCCATTAGTGCCCCACTGGTGACAAGCTATTTCTAGCACCTCTACATCACACCCTCATGCACATTTTGCTACGCTAATGTTATAGCAAACTCATGGAATTCATTGCTGCATTTCATAATTCGGAGGGATAGAAAGTCAGGCTTCCTTTAGCTTTTCCTTCTGTTCATAGACAGCATCTCCAAGAGCAATTTCCCCTCCACGTCTAAGTGTGGAGAGGCAGCTAGTGCGCATGCGTGTGCCGATGTACCCCAGCTGCAGCATAATTACAGTGTTTTGCGTAGTGAGTATGCTCAGCCTGACTGTGTTATTCCTGACGCTAAGTCTTCTTTTCGGGATACAGCGCATGCTCCCACACTAAGTGTGAAAAGCCTCTTTGCACAGGTGCTTGCATTCCGTGCCGGGTCTAAGTCCTGTTTTGTGCCTAGACACCATGCTAAAGCTGATAGTCTTTTTTCAGAGACTGTATTTCATGCTACTGAGCATGCTCAGGCACTTCCTGCATCAGAGACTAGGTCCGGTAATGAACTCTTTGGCCCTGGCCCTGATGTGGGGGTCCCATATAGACCACAGGGCATCAGGTGTCCTCCCAAATGGCTTGCAGAGGCCCACACCTATGACTTGTCACCGCATTATTGATGGTCAGACGATGACTGGTGAGGTGTTTGGGTCATGGCAGCCATGAGGTCATCATTGAAGTTGCGTTTCCAAATAGGACGCTAGTTATGCCACTCATGACGTGTCACTCTACTTTTGTCTCCAGGAGGTGCATTGTGGTTCACCCTGGTTTGGGGCGGACCCAGGTTATAAAAGGGGCTGGAGCCAACAAGGAGGTGCGCAGTCTTCTATTATGCTCCGAAAGAGCACACCTCCATGTGTTGAACCCATTGCGGCTTTAGGCCAGAGGTAGGCAGGGATAGGGTGGTGGATGCAGGCCACCACCACAGTTGGTAACGCAGAACGGTTAAGACCAGCTCCTGTCCTACCAGTCCTGCTTGTGCAGCCCAGTGGCATTAACAGGCCTGCTGCTGCTGATGCGCCTGCTGTCCACAGGTGTGGCCCCTACGCACACGGTCAGCGTACTCAATGGCCCCTGTGTTGTTAACAGGGAGTTCCTGGGCTGGGTGGGCATGTGGACCCTGTGACGCTAACAGGGCTCACAGTCTCCAGATCCGAATGGCGTCTAACTCGTTTCAGGCTACTATTAGTTTCATAGCCACACAGCTCTGTATCCTCCACCAAACCTTCCAGTTGCCAACCTCTCCTTTTCCAACTGGGAGCACGGTGGACACTGACTGCTGATGGGGATATATACCTTTCTCTTTCTTTTCTTATTAATTTTCGTTATATAGCGGTCACAGATTATATACCACTTTATCCAAATCTGCCAGTCCCACTGTAACAGATGGTGTTTCTTCAGCAAATGTTACAGTTGCTTAACCACCAAATCCACGGACCAAAACTTTTTTCCCTTTTCCAACACACCTGTTCCCCTTTCCACCAGCATCTGTCCTTTTTCAACTCATTTTGGGATATGACCAAAAGTGCAACTGTGCAGGGACACCGTACTCAACGCCATCTCAGCACAGCAGCCATCCCTCGGTCCCTCCGATGTGGACAAGTAAAAGACCATTTCCTCCTATCCATGACAAAGCGTTGAGATTCACTCTGTGCAGCACTGGTGTTTAGTGGAAAAGTAGATCTAAGATTGCGTACCACATTCTGCAGATACTCCTGTATACGTGCGTCCATTTCTATGGCAGGAATTAGTTCGCCAAATTTTGTCTTGTACCGGGGATCTAACAGTGTGGCAACCCAGTATTCAGGATTACTTCAAATTCATACAATCCGAGGGTCATGTAGGTAGTGCAGCAAGAAGGCGCTCATGTGTCTTGTGCATCCAGGAGGACCAAGTCCTTAGTGTGTTGGTGGCAGAGAGGTGAGAATCGTGCATCCTTCCTCTGCCCTCTCCCCACAACCTCGCACAACCGAAATGTGAGCAAGCTCTCACTCATCTGCTGAGTCTTCCATGCCCATCGCCAGTTCGTCCTCCATTTCTTCATGGGCTCCTGCACTTTCATCAACACTTTTTGCTGATACTATGCGCCTTTGTTAATCCCTCTCCCTCACCATGACTGCCGCATAGGTGCCGCTGACCATCTGGACCTCGTAGATCTTGTTATCCCTTCCGCATATGACTCCTCCTGTACTTCCTCCCCTTCCTCTTGTCCCAACACCTGACTCCGAATAATAATTACAGTGTGCTCCATCATGTAGATGACCAGAATTGTCACGCTGAGAATGACATTGCCAGTGCAAAACATCTTCGTCGACATTTGTGAACTGTGTAGCAGGGTGCATAGGTCCTTGATCTGACACCACTCCAGCAGCGTGATCTGCACCACCTCTTGATCAAGTTATCCCAGGATATATGTCATACCGTATTTCAGCAGGGCTCTGCGGTGCTGCCACACACGCTGCAACATGTGCAGATTCCAATTCCTGCGTGTCGGAACATCGCATTTCCGGCGTTTAACTGCCAGACCCTAAGACTTCCGGAGTGATGAAAGTTGTTGAGCTGCTGTGTGCGCACGATGGAAGTGAGCACATAGCGAGCGTGCCCGCTGCACAAGGCCATGTAGGCCGTGATGGTGTTTTAAAAATTGCTGGAGAATTCGGTTCAACACGTGAGCCATACAAGGCACGTGTGTCACATTGCCCTGAGGATGGCCCGCAGCCAGGTTTGCATCATTGCCGCACACGGCTGTTAAGTCACCAACGGAGTCCGCTCCGTCAATTTGTACTCCGGTCGCCAGGTGACAACGTGTTCCTTTCATGAATAGTGCTGATGATGGGAGAGGAGTCGATGCCAGCGGCGCAGGTGGACGCAGGTTATGCTCACCCACTGGGCTGCATTACCTTGACAGATGCAGAATCTCTGGCTGAATGTAGCTGGTGGGTATCTCACAGATGAAATACCATCATTCAGCTACAACCAATGGGAAGACACCACACCCTTTTTTATGCCCATCCTGTCTGCAGACCACTGCCAGACATAGCTATGAACCTCTGGTTAATTTTACCCCCAGTTCAGTTTTAGGATTTTGTGTGCTTGTTACCTGACTACTTTTCCTGCTTGCTGTTTATGTACCTTGTTGGCCGATCCGCATTTCACCTCTGCTTGTTTTCTGATTAAGTCCTGGCCATCCCATTGTGTTCCTGTTCCTCAATTAATGTTTTGACCCTGCCTGACTACTATTCTCTGGAATAGCGGTGTGACTCACATTTCCCATACATTTCAAAGTAAAACTTTGACCGCCTGATGGCATTGAGCTCTGCTGCCAGCAAGGAGGTGTGTGGTAGTCCTTGTGCGCAGTTGCAAGGAAGGGTGGCCTGACCACACAGGGTTTGCGCCAAGGTGGAGGACCCACACGAGGTTGAAGAGGCTGAAGCAGTGTATTAACTTCTACATACAGAAGAAGGATTGAAACAACTCGTGGGGACGGCAAGACTTGTACAGCAGACCCTTCACCATCTATCACCATAGTTACCCAGTGCCCAGTCAGCGACATGTAACGTCCCTGTCCATGCTTACTGGTCCAAGTATCGGTGGTGAAATGCACCCGTTCACACACAGAGTTTCTCAAGGAAGCGGTGATGTTGTGTGCGACATGCTGGTGTAGCGCGGGCACACCTTTCTTAGAGAAGTAGTGGCGACTAGGCATCTGGTACTGGGGCACAGCGACAGACATAAGGTCTCTAAAATCCTGTGTGTCCACTAGGCGGAAAGGCAGCATTTCGGTAGCCAACAGCTTACAGAGGGATAGAGTCAACCTATTAGCTTTGTCATGGGTCGCAGGAAGTGGCCTTTTATTTGACCACATCTGAGGGACAGAGATCTGGCTGCTGTGTGTAGACGGTGTTGAGTAGGGTGTCCCTGGAAAAATGCAGGTTTGTGAGGAAAGTGCAGGCGGAGACATGATGTTGCCTTCATCCAACGTTGGTGCTATCGATGTTTGAGAGAGCTGTACACAATCACTTGTTTCCCCTTCCAAACCAACTGACGATCTACCAAGCAAACTGCCTGTTGCGGTTACAGTGGTGGAAGTTGTGGGTGGAAAAACAGGTGTGACAGCTGTCCCCACAGTCCTAGAAGATGACGAGCGCGCGGATGCACTGGAAGGGGCAGGCGGTGGATGGTTGGCTCCGCTAGGCCGCATTGCAGCACGGTGAGCTTCCCACCAGGCCATATGATATTTATTCATGTGACGATTCATGGAAGAAGTTGTCAAACTGCTGAGGTTTTGACCTCCAGTAAGATAACCATGCCAAATGTTACAGATCACATAATTTGGGCGATCTTTTTTTATGTCAAAAAAGGACCAGGCTAGGCAAGGCTTAGAGGCCATGCGACCTGTTGATCCACCCCGAATAATGCTCAGAGGCAGAGTGGTGGCTGAGGATGCAGTTGTAGACGTGCTACCAGTGCTCCGACTGTGTCCAGGAAGGCGCAAGGTTACTTCGACGTCGGTTGCATCCTCCTCCACCGCCTCTGTTGACCTCCTCGAGTGTCTGACTGTGGGTTGACAGTAGGTGGGATCTAGAACTTCATCATCAATTGTTGTGTTTGCACTCCCCTCCCCCTCAGACCGAGCATCTTCTTGCCCTGACCGAATATTTAAGTTGTCATCCCAATCGGGTATCTGCGTCTCATCTTCATCAGTATGTTCCTCATTGTCTATAACCACAGTTGTTGGAAAGGCAGCATTTTGGTAGCCAACAGTTTGCAGATGATGAAAGTCAACCTCCAAGCCATGTCATGACCTTCTAAAAGCATGTAAAACACAGCGAGGGGACTCCAACCACAGTCTCCCTCGTTTCCACTAACTGGGCCACACACACCCCACTTGACTGGCATCGGTTGAGCCCCCTTTTGAAAAAGAAAAAGATGCTTTGCATGAAGCACTCTCAAAAATACGCGTGCCTTTCCCGTCCCCTGGCTGACCCAGGGGAAGAAAAGTCCTCTGAGAGCCATGACTTGTTCATCTTGGTTCTTTTAGAGACACAGCGAGGGGACTCCAACCACAGTCTCCCTCGTTTCCACTAACTGGGCCACACACACCCCACTTGACTGGCATCGGTTGAGCCCCCTTTTGAAAAAGAAAAAGATGCTTTGCATGAAGCACTCTCAAAAATACGCGTGCCTTTCCCGTCCCCTGGCTGACCCAGGGGAAGAAAAGTCCTCTGAGAGCCATGACTTGTTCATCTTGGTTCTTTTAGAGACACAGCGAGGGGACTCCAACCACAGTCTCCCTCGTTTCCACTAACTGGGCCACACACACCCCACTTGACTGGCATCGGTTGAGCCCCCTTTTGAAAAAGAAAAAGATGCTTTGCATGAAGCACTCTCAAAAATACGCGTGCCTTTCCCGTCCCCTGGCTGACCCAGGGGAAGAAAAGTCCTCTGAGAGCCATGACTTGTTCATCTTGGTTCTTTTAGAGACACAGCGAGGGGACTTCAACCACAGTCTCCCTCGTTTCCACTAACTGGGCCACACACACCCCACTTGACTGGCATCGGTTGAGCCCCCTTTTGAAAAAGAAAAAGATGCTTTGCATGAAGCACTCTCAAAAATACGCGTGCCTTTCTCGTCCCCTGGCTGACCCAGGGGAAGAAAAGTCCTCTGAGAGCCATGACTTGTTCATCTTGGTTCTTTTAGAGACACAGCAAGGGGACTCCAACCACAGTCTCCCTCGTTTCCACTAACTGGGCCACACACACCCCACTTGACTGGCATCGGTTGACCCCCCCTTTTGAAAAAGAAAAAGATGCTTTGCATGAAGCACTCTCAAAAATACGCGTGCCTTTCCCGTCCCCTGGCTGACCCAGGGGAAGAAAAGTCCTCTGAGAGCCATGACTTGTTCATCTTGGTTCTTTTAGAGACACAGCGAGGGGACTCCAACCACAGTCTCCCTCGTTTCCACTAACTGGGCCACACACACCCCACTTGACTGGCATCGGTTGAGCCCCCTTTTGAAAAAGAAAAAGATGCTTTGCATGAAGCACTCTCAAAAATACGCGTGCCTTTCCCGTCCCCTGGCTGACCCAGGGGAAGAAAAGTCCTCTGAGAGCCATGACTTGTTCATCTTGGTTCTTTTAGAGACACAGCGAGGGGACTCCAACCACAGTCTCCCTCGTTTCCACTAACTGGGCCACACACACCCCACTTGACTGGCATCGGTTGAGCCCCCTTTTGAAAAAGAAAAAGATGCTTTGCATGAAGCACTCTCAAAAATACGCGTGCCTTTCCCGTCCCCTGGCTGACCCAGGGGAAGAAAAGTCCTCTGAGAGCCATGACTTGTTCATCTTGGTTCTTTTAGAGACACAGCAAGGGGACTCCAACCACAGTCTCCCTCGTTTCCACTAACTGGGCCACACACACCCCACTTGACTGGCATCGGTTGACCCCCCCTTTTGAAAAAGAAAAAGATGCTTTGCATGAAGCACTCTCAAAAATACGCGTGCCTTTCCCGTCCCCTGGCTGACCCAGGGGAAGAAAAGTCCTCTGAGAGCCATGACTTGTTCATCTTGGTTCTTTTAGAGACACAGCGAGGGGACTCCAACCACAGTCTCCCTCGTTTCAACTAACTGGGCCACACACACCCCACTTGACTGGCATCGGTTGAGCCCCCTTTTGAAAAAGAAAAAGATGCTTTGCATGAAGCACTCTCAAAAATACGCGTGCCTTTCCCGTCCCCTGGCTGACCCAGGGGAAGAAAAGTCCTCTGAGAGCCATGACTTGTTCATCTTGGTTCTTTTAGAGACACAGCAAGGGGACTCCAACCACAGTCTCCCTCGTTTCCACTAACTGGGCCACACACACCCCACTTGACTGGCATCGGTTGACCCCCCCTTTTGAAAAAGAAAAAGATGCTTTGCATGAAGCACTCTCAAAAATACGCGTGCCTTTCCCGTCCCCTGGCTGACCCAGGGGAAGAAAAGTCCTCTGAGAGCCATGACTTGTTCATCTTGGTTCTTTTAGAGACACAGCGAGGGGACTCCAACCACAGTCTCCCTCGTTTCCACTAACTGGGCCACACACACCCCACTTGACTGGCATCGGTTGAGCCCCCTTTTGAAAAAGAAAAAGATGATTTGCATGAAGCACTCTCAAAAATACGCGTGCCTTTCCCGTCCCCTGACTGACCCAGGGGAAGAAAAGTCCTCTGAGAGCCATGACTTGTTCATCTTGGTTCTTTTAGAGACACAGCGAGGGGACTCCAACCACAGTCTCCCTCGTTTCCACTAACTGGGCCACACACACCCCACTTGACTGGCATCGGTTGAGCCCCCTTTTGAAAAAGAAAAAGATGCTTTGCATGAAGCACTCTCAAAAATACGCGTGCCTTTCCCGTCCCCTGGCTGACCCAGGGGAAGAAAAGTCCTCTGAGAGCCATGACTTGTTCATCTTGGTTCTTTTAGAGACACAGCAAGGGGACTCCAACCACAGTCTCCCTCGTTTCAACTAACTGGGCCACACACACCCCACTTGACTGGCATCGGTTGACCCCCCCTTTTGAAAAAGAAAAAGATGCTTTGCATGAAGCACTCTCAAAAATACGCGTGCCTTTCCCGTCCCCTGGCTGACCCAGGGGAAGAAAAGTCCTCTGAGAGCCATGACTTGTTCATCTTGGTTCTTTTAGAGACACAGCGAGGGGACTCCAACCACAGTCTCCCTCGTTTCCACTAACTGGGCCACACACACCCCACTTGACTGGCATCGGTTGAGCCCCCTTTTGAAAAAGAAAAAGATGCTTTGCATGAAGCACTCTCAAAAATACGCGTGCCTTTCCCGTCCCCTGGCTGACCCAGGGGAAGAAAAGTCCTCTGAGAGCCATGACTTGTTCATCTTGGTTCTTTTAGAGACACAGCGAGGGGACTCCAACCACAGTCTCCCTCGTTTCCACTAATTGGGCCACACACACCCCACTTGACTGGCATCAGTTGATCCCCTATAGAATGTAAGCCCGCAAGGGTAGGGCCCTCTTCCCTCTGTACTAGTCTGTCTACTGTAACTTGTATATGTATTTTTTATGTAACCCCCTTCTCATGTACAGCACCATGGAATTAATGGTGCTCTATAAATAAATAATAATAATAATATTAATCCCCCTTTTCAAAATGAAAAAGATGCTTTGCATGAAGCACTCTCAAAAATACGCGTGCCTTTCCCGTCCCCTGGCTGACCCAGGGGAAGAAAAGTCCTCTGAGAGCCATGTCCACATTGTCAGTGGACAGACATGTGCGCTTATCTGCCAGCAGACCCCCAGCAGCACTGAAGACAGGTTCCGAGAGAACGCTGGCTGCAGGACACGACAAGATCCCCAAGGTGTACGTGGCGAGCTCAGGCAATTTATCAAGATTGGAAGCCTAAAATGAGCAGAGCTCAAGTTGCACAATAATGGAATCGATGTTTCCTTGCATATACTCATATATCTGTGTGTCCTCCTCCTTTTCCTTGTCCTGCTCTTTTGTTTTCACATGAGTATATGTCCTTGTCACTTTCCCATGTGTTGTGAGTTGTTTGTCACCTTTTGGACACCTTTGAGGGTGTTTTCTAGGTGTTTTTCTGTGTTTGTGATTGCCTGCCATTGTTTCCTATGCCGTTCGAGTTCGGTTCGTCGAACGTTCTACGAGCCGAACTCGAACGGGACCTCCGTTCGGCGAACCGACCTCGAGCCGAACCGGGACCGGTTCGCTCATCTCTACTACTGGTACAGGTAGACTGTTGAAGATGACGAGACCGTCCCATGCTCCACGCTGGTGGCCTGACCAGGCAGGCTTGGGGCGGAGGTGGAGGACCCAGATGAGTTGGAGGAGGCAGAAGCAGTGGCGGAACTTGGACAGACAGAGGATTGACACACAAGTCGTGGGGACGGCAAGACTTGCGCAGCAGACCCTTCACCATCTATCACCATAGTTACCCAGTGCCCAGTCAGCAACATGTAACGTCCCTGTCCATGCTTACTGGTCCAAGTATCGGTGGTGAAATGCACCCGTTCACACACAGAGTTTCTCAAGGAAGCGGTGATGTTGTGTGCGACATGCTGGTGTAGCGCGGGCACACCTTTCTTAGAGAAGTAGTGGCGACTGGGCATCTGGTACTGGGGCACAGCGACAGACATAAGGTCTCTAAAATCCTGTGTGTCCACCAGGCGGAAAGGCAGCATTTTGGTATCCAAGAGCTTACAGAGGGATAAAGTCAACCTCTTAGCTTTGTCATGGGTCACAGGAAATGGCCTTTTATTTGTCCACATCTGAGGGACAGAGATCTGGCTGCTGTGTGTAGACGGTGTTGAGTAGGGTGTCCCTGGAAAAATGTAGGTTTGTGAGGAAAGTGCAGGCGTAGACATGATGTTGCCTTCATCCAACGTTGGTGCTATCGATGTCTGAGAGAGCTGTACACACGCACTTGTTTCCCCTTCCAAACCAACTGACGACCTACCAAGCAAACTGACTGTTGCGGTTACAGTGGTGGAAGTTGTGCGTGGAAAACCAGGTGTGACAGCTGTCCCCACAGGCCTAGAAGATGAAGAGCGCGCGGATGCACTGGAAGAGGCAGGCGGTGGATGGTTCGCTCCGCTAGGCCGCATTGCAACACGGTGAGCTTCCCACTGGGACATATGATATTTATTCATGTGACGATTCATGGAAGAAGTTGTCAAACTGCTGAGGTTTTGCCCTCTACTAACAGAACCACGACAAATTGTACAGATCACAAAATTTGGGCGATCTTTTGCTATGTCAAAAAAGGACCAGGCTAGGCAAGGCTTAGAGGGCATGCGACCTGCTGATCCACCTCTACTAGTGCTCAGAGGCACAGTGGTGGCTGAGGATGCAGTTGTAGACATGCTACCAGTACTCCGACTCTGTCCAGGAAGGCGCAAGGTAACTTCGTCGTCAGTTGCATCCTCCTCCACCGTCTCTGCTGACCTCCTTGAGGGCCTGACTGTGGGTTGACAGTAGGTGGGATCTAGAACTTCCTCATCAATTGTTGTGTTTGCACTCCCCTCACCCTCAGACCGAGCTTCTTCTTGACCTGACCGAATATTTAAGTTGTCATCCCAATCTGGTATCTGCGTCTCATTGTCATCAGTATGTTCCTCATTGTCTATAACAACAGGTGTTACAGTTTGTGAAAAAGGGTCAACATTATGCACAGAAACTTGGTCCTCACGGCCTGAATCAGAGTCACAAAGGTTCTGGGCATCACTGCAGACCATTTCTTGGTCTGTAATCACTGTAGCTTGGGAGCAAACCTCTGATTCCCAGGCTATAGTCTGACTGAACAGCTCTGCAGACTCAGCCATCTCAGTTCCACCATACAGTGCAGGGCGGATGGAGACTTCAGAGCTGGGAGAAAGCAAGTTTGATTGGGATGACAACTCAGAGGACTGGTGTTTTTTGGATGCGGTAGTTGAGGTGGTGGAGAGGGCACTTGTTGGACCACTTAAGATCTATTCAAGCATTTTCCTTTTTTGGCCATCATCTACCTTTGTTCCAGTTGTTCGTGTCCGTAAAAAAGGGAGCACATCGGATTGTCCACAGAAAGTAGTAGTCATCTTACTTTTGCTGAAAGATGGTCTATCTTCAGCAGATGTTAATGGAGCTTTGCCACCTTCCCCACGGACAAACCCTTTTTTTCCTTTTCCAACACACCTCTTCCCCTTTCCACCAGCATCTGTCATTTTGCCACTGATTTTGATTGCGACAAGATTGTGCGCTTAAAATGTGGTAGTAAAAATTGAGAGGTGGTGTAAATTGCAGCGGTGGTCTATCTTTATTAACAGCAGAATAAACAACAATAACTATCCCTGACAATGCAACTATGGCCCTTAAACTGGCAGCATAGTTTGCTAGTATAATGGCTTAGTAACAATGAGTTTGAGTGTGCAATGCAGAGGTGATGCACATAGATTTGCATCAGTGGGACACTAATGGAAGTCCAACAGCCACTTTTAGGATGCCACTACGTTTACTCAGTGTTTGCTATTATAATGGCTTAGTAACAATGAGCTTGAGTGTGCAATGCAGAGGTGATGAACATAGATTTGCACCAGTGGGACACTAATGGAAGTCCAACAGCCACTTTTAGGATGCCACTAAGTTTACTCAGTGTTTGCTAGTATAATGGCTTAGTAACAATGAGTTTGAGTGTGCAATGCAGAGGTGATGCACATAGATTTGCACCAGTGGGACACTAATGGAAGTCCAACAGCCACTTTTAGGATGCCACTAAGTTTACTCAGTGTTTGCTAGTATAATGGCTTAGTAACAATGAGTTTGAGTGTGCAATGCAGAGGTGATGCACATAGATTTGCACCAGTGGGACACTAATGGAAGTCCAACAGCCACTTTTAGGATGCCACTAAGTTTACTCAGTGTTTGCTAGTATAATGGCTTAGTAACAATGAGCTTGAGTGTGCAATGCAGAGGTGATGCACATAGATTTGCACCAGTGAGACACTAATGGAAGTCCAACAGCCACTTTTAGGATGCCACTAAGTTTACTCAGTGTTTGCTAGTATAATGGCTTAGTAACAATGAGTTTGAGTGTGCAATGCAGAGGTGATGCACATAGATTTGCACCAGTGGGACACTAATGGAAGTCCAACAGCCACTTTTAGGATGCCACTAAGTTTACTCAGTGTTTGCTAGTATAATGGCTTAGTAACAATGAGCTTGAGTGTGCAAAGGGCAGGAGGGTACAGTGGCAGGGTTGTGGGTCTGGGTAGAGAAAAAGAAGCCTGCCTTTCTATCCTTCCTAATGGGGAAATGCAGCGAGGAAATCCCTGACCTTAGCTACACCGACGCTGTCATCTTGTGTAGCTGTTAAACTCTGTTTTCACGGACCTGACTGTCACCTATGGCTCTGACCCTGCCGGTATTAGCCCTTAAAAGGACTAATAGAAACTTCTATCCCTATTCTGTATAGCGCTGTGTATAGAGCGTACACAGCAGTATCGGAGACAGGAGCTACGCCAGCGGTGACTGACACCCAGACGCAGAAGAGATAATGGCGTCCGGACGGGCAGATACTCGTTTTTATAATGCAGGGACATGTGACATGGACATCCTATCACACATGCCATTGCTTCTCTGGCTAAAAGTCCACTTAGCTGTGTGTGTGTCTGGGATTGTCTGACATGCTGGCCTGCCCCACTACACGCGCGCGCTTAGGGAAGAAAGACAAGGAAAAAAAAAAAAATTGCGATCGCCATTATCCATACAGCAGTGATCTGAATGCGCTGTTCCCGCACACTATACACTGAAATTTCATAATAGTGTGAGTCACAGAGTGACTTACACTATTACAGCGGAAAGCCAGCTAGTAATTAGATTATCTTTTTGCTGCTAGAACCGTTCTCGAATGTATCTAGAACTATCGAGCTTTAGCAAAAAGCTCGAGTTCTAGTTCGATCTAGAACAGCCCCCAAAATCACTCGAGCCGCGAACTGGAGAACCTCGAACCGCGAACCGCGCTCAACTCTAGTCCTGACTAGAGTTGAGTGTGGTTCGTGGTTCTCCAGTTTGCGGTTCGAGTGATTTGGGGGGGTGTTCTAGTTAGAACTCGAACTCGAGCTTTTTGCTAAAAGTTCGGTAGCTCGAGTTACGTTTGAGAACGGTTCTATCACTATAAATGTGGCTTTTCACAGTAAGGCTATGTGCACATGTTGCTATCTGCATGTGTCATGCGTCCCCAGCACAATCCCTCTCCCTGTCCTACTCATCGATTACGAGCGTCTCGCTCCCCGGCTGTCACAAATCTGCAGCGTCTTTTCCTCTTTAGAAAATGGCTGCCGCTTCATTAGTCAATTAGTTATTCAGTGCTTTCCCCGCCCACCGGCGCCTATGATTGGTTGCAGTCAGACACGTCCACAAGCTGAGTGACAGCTGTCTTACTGCAACTAATCACAGCCGCCGGTGGGCGGGTCTATATCGTGCATTAAAATAAATAAATAAATTTAAAAAAAAATGCGGTTTCCCCCATATTTGATACCAGCCAGGATAAAGCCGCACGGCTGGAGGCTGGTATTGTCAGGATGGAGAGCGCCACGGTATGGGGAGCCCACCATCCTAACAATATCACCCTGCAGCCGCCCAGAATTGCCACATCCATTAGGTATATAAACAAAATCCCAGAAAACCATGCTTAAAGAAATCCCGGGGGTCCTAAGTGTCTGAGGGCCACACTGGTAGCACAAACTCATAATTACGCATAAACAAGGAGAACAAACCAGTTTTTAAAGTGCAAAGTGTACATATTTATTCAGGATGATGGTGACACAACTTGTAAGCATTAATAAAAATATATAAAACCTGGACCGCACCAGGAATTGTGTCTATGTCAAAACTAGATCACACTAAATTAGGAGAGAAAAGGTGCAATAGGGTCTTATCCGATTTACTGGGTAAAAGGTATAAGGAAATGGTGCACTCACCTGATCGGGTTGTGCCAGTCACAACCCCTTTAGTGGCATGAGCGAGTGCTTAAGTGGTCCAGCAGCAGCCCTGTTGTACAAGCGAGACATCAAATATGGAACTGGAGGAAAACAGGTTTAACACCGCGCTTGAAGACCACGGACATCAGTGTTGAACACACAATTCTTTTATTTCATTTCATTCCTACGCGTTTCGGAGACCACAACTGCCTCCTTCTTCAGGGAAAAGAAGCTTCTTTTCCCTGAAGAAGGAGGCAGTTGTGGTCTCCGAAACGCGTAGGAATGAAATGAAATAAAAGAATTGTGTGTTCAACACTGATGTCCGTGGTCTTCAAGCGCGGTGTTAAACCTGTTTTCCTCCAGTTCCATATTTGAAAACTAGATCACAGTCATTTGAAACAGTCAATTGCATATGTGCACTCAAATGCTCTATATGAGACACTGGCACTATCCCATATGTGGCAAAATATAATATATTTACCATGTGTAAGGCTTAAATAGCATAAAAGCCACATATGATTACAATGTATGACATTACAGCAATATACTGACAATGGCTGCGACACAAAACAGCAGTACAAGGCATGGCAAAGTTAATCCACCTAAGGAGGTCCGAAAATTTTCCCTCATATAATGTCACTCCTACATGTCAGGAGTCAAGCCCATATTTGCTAAATAGAGTCCTGCTTAGCTACAACATATAAGCCTTAAAAGACATAAAATTCACTGATGATTATATTATATTGCAACAATATTAAAGCAATGACTGTGGCCACCTGGTATACAAACCAGTAGTGAAAGACATTACAAGGTTAATAAACCTAAAGAGGTTCGGACACTTTCCCTCATAAGTTGTCACTCCGATAATCCAGGAGTCATACCCTTGGTTGCTGTATAAAGTCCAAAAGATGAACGGTAGATACACACTGGTGGTCCAGGGTCGTGGTCCCCAGGCTGCCCGACGTACGTTTCGATTGAAGCGTTCTTTTTTCTTCTTCAGGGGATGGGGTGCCGTGGTGTATGTTCCAAACCTGCCGGTTTTTAAATGGTGGCGCCGGTTACCGTACCCGGAAATCACGTAGTGGCGCATGCGCAGATCCGTCCAGCAAGTCTCGCGTGATGCGGTGCCGTCTCGCCAGTCCGCGCATGCGCGGGGGCGGGGGACACGTCACCATAGCCCCCGCGCATGCGCGAGGCACCAGACAGCCTCAGCAACACGGAGAGACGCAGAGGACCCGGGCATGCGCACATGAATGCCGGGAGCGGGTAAACTATATGCAATGATGGTATACATTTATCTTACAATTAAAGGGGCACCACACAAAGGGTTTTCCAGAGGATCCATGTAATTACATAATGATTTTGCCTATGAATAAGAGGAAAAGCCAAATAAAAAAAGACCGGCATTAGAACAACAGGACCAGAGAAAATTAAAATCAATAATTAAAAATACAAACAAGAATTACAGTGGGGCAATAGTGATCACTCGGAAGACATCACAATTAAGCTAAATGGGCAGCAAGCACATATTGAATCACAGGAATGGAGCAAAACTGACGGATTCATTAAGGCCCATAGGGGTCATGGTATTCAATGTAAGAATCCATTTTGTTTCACATTGCGCCAACCGCTTTCTAAGGTCACCACCCCTGATCCCCCCATCTATCACGTCAATACCTCTGATTTGTAACTGTGAGGGGTCACAGGAGTGGTGAGACTTAAAGTGCCTTGGCAGTGTTTTCAATAGTGTGGTATCTGTTATTGCCCTGGCTGCAGAAATGTCTCTAACGTGTTCCCTTACCCTAATGCGGAGCTCACGTGATGTGAGCCCCACATAGGTCAAGGGGCAAGTACAGGTGGCAAAATATACCACGTGTGTAGTTCCACACGTGATGTATTGTTTGATGTTGTAGTTTTTCTTGCCATCTGAGGAGTGGAACTGTGTACTACGAATGACATTTCTGCAGGCAAGGCAATGACCACAAGGGAAACAACCCTGTAACGGTCCCCTAGAGCCAAAGATGTTAATTTTGGGGGGAACATAATGGCTTCTGACCAAGAGGTCTCTCAAGTTTTTTGCACGCCTTGATGTCATCGATGGGCGGCCTGCGAGGTTATGGGCCAACACTGGATCGGTCAATTAGACCGACCAGTGTTTAGTTATTATATCACGCATAGTGTTCCACCTCTCATTATAAGTACCAATGAATCGTATCACTGGATCATAGGCTTCTTGTTTTTTAGGAGCCTGGACAAGTAGTTTTGCCCTCGGGGTAATCCTGGCTCTATGGTAACCATGTTTGATGGTTCTATTGCTGTAACCCCTGTCCAAAAATCGGGCCCTGAGATCGGACGATTGTGTTTCGAAGTTGTTATCAGAAGAGCATATCCGCTTCATTCTAAGGAATTGACCGGTCGGGATAGCACGGATGGTGGATGGGTTATGGGCAGAAGACGCATGCAGTAGCGCATTGACTGATGTATCCTTACGGAAAACATCAGTCTGGATTGACCCCCTGTCATCAACTGTGATTTTGACGTCCAGGAAGTCAATCATGCGACTACTGCATTTATAGGTAAGTTTGATGTTAAATTTGTTCTTGTTCAATTGCCCCATAAATCGATCAAGCTGCTCCACCTGCCACACAAAAAGAATATCATCAATAAAGCGATACCAGCACTGCACATGGGCTGAGGCCTCCACACCTCCGTCACCAAACACCAGCCTCTCCCAGTATCCCAGAAAGAGGCCGGCGTACGAAGGCACACAGGCCGCGCCCATGGCAGTGCCGCGCTTCTGTAAATAAAAATAATCTTTGAACACAAAAAAATTGTGTGTCAGGATGAAGTGGAGCAGCTCTAAGATCAATTCACCCATGTCGTCACCCCGACCGGATGCTTCCAAGAAGAAGCGGACAGCTCTCAACCCATCTTCATGTACAATACATGTATACAGACCTTCTACATCAGCAGTGACAATGGTCATATCTTCTTCTAAAAAGATACCGTCAATGCGCCTTAGGACGTCCGTCGTGTCACGGACATAGGAGGGAAGTGTTTCCACCATAGGTTGGAGATAGTAATCAATAAATTTACATATGGGGTCACACATTCCCTCCATGCCGGACACGATCGGGCGCCCAGGCGGGTTGACGGCATCTTTATGTATCTTTGGTAAGATGTAGAAGGTCGGTATTTTGGGATACTTCCTGCAAAGTCCATCATACATTTTCTTATCAATCAGTCCGATCTCAAGGGCCCTGTCAAGGATCACAGCAAGTTCACTAATATATTTCTCTAGGGGATTAGATGGAAGCCTCATATATGTTGCCTTTTCACGCAATTGTCTTGTTACCTCTCGCTCATATTTTTCAACTGACATGATTACAATGTTCCCCCCCTTGTCCGCAGGTTTTATGACAATATCTGAATAACCCTGCAGTTCAGTGAGGGCTTTTCTCTGTTTATAGGTGAGATTATCTCGTCTCCGTTTAGTGTCAATTTTCCTAAAGTCCTCACTGACCAATCTTACAAATATGTCTACTGCAGGACACAATGACAAGGGGGGGAACTTTGTAGATCTAGGTAAGAGCGATTGGGGAAACGCACCTGTTGACGGGGCCTCTTGCTCCTGGAGTAATTCTTCCAGGTTATTGATGGCTTCCCTTTCAGCTTGGCTATCCGTTACGGAATCCTTCTTGTGAAAAAGTTTTTTTAAAATTAATTTGCGTGCAAATAAGTTAACGTCTTTCAGGGCTGTAACAAGATGGAAAGAGTTAGATGGAGCAAATGTCAGGCCTCGGGAGAGGACCTCAATCTGAGCACCGGAGAGAGTACGTTCAGATAAATTAATTACCTGTAGTTTGTTCCCTTGCTTTTTATTTTTGCCAAGAGGGACGAATTGTCGATTGCGTTGTTTAACACGATCTCCCACTGTTTCTACAGGTATGTTGGAACTCTCCGATGCCCCGGAAGAGGACCCCTCACCCGAGGTCTGAGATGCCAGAGATGTAGATCTGGAACGTTGGTTCTTGCCGGGACGAGTGAACTGACGTCCTCTTGTATATTCCATTTTCCATCTATATGCCTTATTAGAAGAGTAATCTAATAAATCCCTGTTAAGTTTTTTTATTTTATATATTTTAATTTCCTTCTCCCATTTCTCTATTTCTTTTTCCATCTCTGAGTTGAATCTAGTTATAGTTGGAGTGTCACATTTATCTGTGATCATTTTATCCAAAGATTCCAGCTCACTTTCAATTTGGGTCAAAGAACGGGAATTGTGGTCACATAATAGGGCAAGAAACCCTTTTGAGCAAGTTCGTGCTAGTGTTTCCCATTTTGTTCTAAATTTATCATCTTCAACTGGGAAGGACGGGAATACTTGCACCCTAAGGCCCCTGGGAACCAAGTCCCTTTCCAGATATTTATTCAAAAACGCCCGATTCCACCATAGCTTCATTCTCTTTTTAGAAAGATCTTTATATTTATGAATAAGGACATCATCCGAGTGAGCACCAACTGACCCACTGGTAAGGTCACCATCACTTTTCATTACATCATCCAATATGGAGAGCCAGGTATTGTCTCTGGCCCTGAAATTCATGCTGGTTCTGGTATGAGCTGTGAAAAACATAGAAACAATCAGTATATAAACAAAATCCCAGAAAACCATGCTTAAAGAAATCCCGGGGGTCCTAAGTGTCTGAGGGCCACACGGGTAGCACAAACTCATAATTACGCATAAACAAGGAGAACAAACGAGTTTTTAAAGTGCAAAGTGTACATATTTATTCAGGATGATGGTGACACAACTTGTAAGCATTAATAAAAATATATAAAACCTGGACCGCACCAGGAATTGTGTCTATGTCAAAACTAGATCACAGTCATTTGAAACAGTCAATTGCATATGTGCACTCAAATGCTCTATATGAGACACTGGCACTATCCCATATGTGGCAAAATATAATATATTTACCATGTGTAAGGCTTAAATAGCATAAAAGCCACATATGATTACAATGTATGACATTACAGCAATATACTGACAATGGCTGCGACACAAAACAGCAGTACAAGGCATGGCAAAGTTAATCCACCTAAGGAGGTCCGAAAATTTTCCCTCATATAATGTCACTCCTACATGTCAGGAGTCAAGCCCATATTTGCTAAATAGAGTCCTGCTTAGCTACAACATATAAGCCTTAAAAGACATAAAATTCACTGATGATTATATTATATTGCAACAATATTAAAGCAATGGCTGTGGCCACCTGGTATACAAACCAGTAGTGAAAGACATTACAAGGTTAATAAACCTAAAGAGGTTCGGACACTTTCCCTCATAAGTTGTCACTCCGATAATCCAGGAGTCATACCCTTGGTTGCTGTATAAAGTCCAAAAGATGAACGGTAGATACACACTGGTGGTCCAGGGTCGTGGTCCCCAGGCTGCCCGACGTACGTTTCGATTGAAGCGTTCTTTTTTCTTCTTCAGGGGATGGGGTGCCGTGGTGTATGTTCCAAACCTGCCGGTTTTTAAATGGTGGCGCCGATTACCGTACCCGGAAATCACGTAGTGGCGCATGCGCAGATCCGTCCAGCAAGTCTCGCGTGATGCGGTGCCGTCTCGCCAGTACGCGCATGCGCGGGGGACGCGTCACCATAGCCCCCGCGCATGCGCGAGGCACCAGACAGCCTCAGCAACACGGAGAGACGCAGAGGACCCGGGCATGCGCACATGAATGCCGGGAGCGGGTAAACTATATGCAATGATGGTATACATTTATCTTACAATTAAAGGGGCACCACACAAAGGGTTTTCCAGAGGATCCATGTAATTACATAATGATTTTGCCTATGAATAAGAGGAAAAGCCAAAAAAAAAAAGACCGGCATTAGAACAACAGGACCAGAGAAAATTAAAATCAATAATTAAAAATACAAACAAGAATTACAGTGGGGCAATAGTGATCACTCGGAAGACATCACAATTAAGCTAAATGGGCAGCAAGCACATATTGAATCACAGGAATGGAGCAAAACTGACGGATCACTCGAGCCGCGAACTGGAGAACCTCGAACCGCGCTCAACTCTAGTCCTGACTAGAGTTGAGTGTGGTTCGTGGTTCTCCAGTTCGCGGTTCGAGTGATTTGGGGGGGTGTTCTAGTTAGAACTCGAACTCGAGCTTTTTGCTAAAAGTTCGGTAGCTCGAGTTACGTTTGAAAACGGTTCTATCACTATAAATGTGGCTTTTCACAGTAAGGCTATGTGCACATGTTGCTATCTGCATGTGTCATGCGTCCCCAGCACAATCCCTCTCCCTTTCCTACTCATCGATTACGAGCGTCTCGCTCCCCGGCTGTCACAAATCTGCAGCGTCTTTTCCTCTTTAGAAAATGGCTGCCGCTTCATTAGTCAATTAGTTATTCCGTGCTTTCCCCGCCCACCGGCGCCTATGATTGGTTGCAGTCAGACACGTCCACAAGCTGAGTGACAGCTGTCTTACTGCAACTAATCACAGCCGCCGGTGGGCGGGTCTATATCGTGCATTAAAATAAATAAATAAATTTAAAAAAAATGCGGTTTCCCCCATATTTTATACCAGCCAGGATAAAGCCGCACGGCTGGAGGCTGGTATTGTCAGGATGGAGAGCGCCACGGTATGGGGAGCCCACCATCCTAACAATATCACCCTGCAGCCGCCCAGAATTGCCACATCCATTAGGTGCAACAGTCCTGGGACTCTACCCAGCTCATCCCGAATTGCCCTGGTGCGGTGGCAATCGGGGTAATAATGAGTTTAATCATGGCAGGCGTCTCCCCGAGATACCTTCCATGATTAAACTGTAAGTGAAAGTAAAGAAACACACACCGCGAAAAGTCCTTTATTTGGAATAAAAGACAAAAAAACAACCCTGGTTCACCCCTTTATTAATCCCAAAAATGCCCCTCCAGGTCCGAAGTAATCCACACGACAAGGTCAGCTCTGCTCCCTCGGGATGTAGTGGCTCCGTAGCAATGAAGCAGAGACTTCAGTCAGCACAGCAGGCTTTAAGATTAGAAAATCTGCCTATCTCTTCCGTAAGAAGCAATAGACTAGTGGATAAAGCACCTGCCTAAGAAGCATAATGTCAGGAGTTCTACTTCCAGTAAAGAATTTTTTTTTTTTTAATTTCAAATTATAATTATTATCTATTTATAAATTGAAAGTAAATAAACACACACCGCAAAAAATCCTTTATTTGGAATAAAGACAAAAAAACACAGTTTCACCATTTTATTAAAATCCTCCAATACCCCTCCAGGTCCGACATAATCCACACGACACTGTCATCTCTGCTACAGAACACGAGCGCTCTGCATGAGCTTCACATAGCTTTAAATGAATCACGTGGTCAGCTGAGACTTCAGCAATCCAGACTTCAAGACTACCAAATGTGCCTATCATTCACATTAGAAGCAATAGCTGAGTGGATAGAGTGCTCACCTAGGGAGCATAAGGTTGTGAGTTCTAGACCCGGTAAATGTATTTATGTTTTTTTATTTTTAATAAATTATATTTATAATATATTTATAAATATAATTTAATTATATACTGAGGGGAGGAGCTGGACATCAGCTGTGAGCTCTCTCTCTCTATCTCTCTCCTTTCTTTCTCTCTTTCCCTCTCTCCTATCCTTCTCTCCTTTCTCTCTCTCCTTTCTTTCTCTCCTTTCTCTCTCTCTCCTTTCCCTCTCTCCTTTCTCTCTCTCTCCTTTCCCTCTCTCCTATCTCTCTCTCCTTTCTTTCTCTCTTTTCTCTCTCTCTCCTTTCCCTCTCTCCTTTCTATCTCTTCTTTCTCTCTTTATCTTCTTTCTCTCTCTTCTTTCTTTCTTTCTCTCCTTTCTCTCTCTCCTTTCTTTCTCTCTCTCTCTCCTTTCTCTCTCTACTTTCTTTCTTTCCTTTCTCTCTCTCTCTATCTCACTCTCCTTTCTTTCTCTCCTTTCTCTCTCTCTATCTCTCTCCTATTTTTTCTCTCCTTTCCCTCTCTCCTTTCTTTCTCTTCTTTCTCTTCTTTATCTTCTTTCTCTACTTTCTCTTCTTTCTCCTCTTTCTCTCCTTTCTTTCTCTACTTTCTCTCTCCCCTTACCCTATGTCTCTCTCTCTCTCCTTTCTTTCTCTCCTTTCTCTCTCTCCTTTCTTTCTCTCTCTTTCTCTCTCTCTCTCTTCCTTCTCTATTTCTCTTCTTTCTCTCTCTCGTTTCTTTCTTTCCTTTGTCTCTCTCTTTCTCTCTCTCCTTTCTCTCTCTCCTTTCCCTCTCTCCTTTTCCTCTCTTCTTTCTTTCTTTTCTTTCTCTACTTTCTCTTCTTTCTCTTCTTTCTCTTCATTCTCCTCTTTTTCTTCTCTCCCTTCTTTCTCTCTCTTTCTTCTCTTTCTCTTCTTTCTCCTCTTTTGCTTCTTTCTCTCTCTTCTTTCTCTTTCTCTCTATCTTCTTTCTCTCTCTCTCTCTTTCTCAGACCTGGCGATGATCAGCTGATGCGGTCACCTGACGGAATCAGCTGACACCATAAGTCGAGCGGTGAGGCCGGCTTTTTACCGCCCGGCCAGCTAAACTATCAGCTGATGCATGCTGTCGGACAGGAGTCTGCATTGAAGTGTGTAGGGTTTTTTTTGCACTGATGCATCAGCTGACTGTATAAAAGCCGTTTATACAATCAGCTGCTCTGTCATGTGAATCAGGCCCTTGAACCTGACACATCATCTGATCGCTTTGCCTTCCAGAAAACCGATCGGATGATATTGGATCTGGACTGGACGGCGCGGGACCCTTGAATCAGGATTACTGCGGAGGGGGGTTCTTTGTTTCAATAAAGATGGAGTCACTAATTGTGCTGTGTTTTATTTATAATAAAAATATTTTTCTGTGTGTTGTGGTTCTTTTTATCGGTACTAGAAATTCATGGTGACCATGTCTCATATTGGCGTGCCACCATGAATTTCGGGCTTAGGGCCAGTTGATAATATACAGCTAACCCTAACCTCAATATTACCCAGCAAGCCACCCGTCACCAGGGCAGCTGGAAGAGTTGGATACAGCGCCAGATAATGGCGCTTCTATGAAAGCGCCATTTTCTGCGGCAGCTGCGGACTGCAATTCGCAGCAGGGGTGCCCAGAAAGCTCAGGCCAACCTGTGCTGTGGATTCCAATCCCCAGCTGCCTAGTTGTACCTGGCTGGACACAAAAATATGGCGAAGCCCACGTCATTTGTTTTTTAATTATTTCATGAAATAAGAAAAAAAGGGCTTCCCTATACTTTTGGTTCCCAGCCGGGTACAAAGAGGTAGCTGAGGGTTGGGTGCAGCCCGTAGGTGCCTGCTGTACCTGGCTAGCATACAAAAATATGGCAAAGCCCACGTCATTTATTTTTGAATTATTTCATGAAATTCATGAAATATTTAATTAAAAAAGGGCTTCCCTATATTTTTGGTTCCCAGCCAGGTACAAATAGGCAGCTGGGGGTTGGGGGCAGCCCGTAGCTGTCTGCTGTACCTGGCTAGCATACAAAAATATGGCGAAACCCAAATTTTTTTTGGGGGGACAAAATGTCCTGCATACAGTCCTTGATGGAGTATGCGGAGCCTTGTAGTTCTGCAGCTGCTGTCTGTCTGTATGGAGGAGAGCAGACAGCAGCTGCAGAACGGCAAGGCTCAGCATGCTCCATTCACTAGTGTATGCAGGAGAGCAGACAGCAGCTGCAGAACTACAAGGCTCAGCATACTCCATCCAGGACTGTATGCAGGAGTTTTTTGCCCACCAAAAAAATGACGTGGGCTTCGCCATATTTTTGTATGCTAGCCAGGTACAGCAGGCAGGTACGGCTGCCCCCAATCCCCAGCTGCCTATTTGTACCCAACTGGGAACTAAAAATATAGGGAAGCCTATATTAATTATTTCACTTATTTCATGAAATAATTAAAAACAAATGACGTAGGCTTCGCCATATTCTTGTGTCCAGCCAGGTACAACTAGGCAGGTGGGGATTGGAATCTGCAGCACAGGTTAGCCCGAGGTTTCTGGGCGCCTCTGCTGCGAATTGCAATCCGCAGCCGCCCCAGAAAATGGCGCATTCATAGAAGCGCCATCATCTGGCGCTGTATCCAACTCTTCCAACAGCCCTGGTGATAGTGGCTTGCTGGGTAATAAAGGTTAATACTGGCTTTGTTATACTAGCTAGTATTAAGCCAGAGATTCTTAATGTCAGGCAAGTTTGACCCAGCAATTAAGAATCTCCAATAAAGGGTTAAAAAAAGACACCACACAGAGAAAAAATACTTTAATAGAAATAAATACACAGACACATTAGAGACTCCCTGTTTATTACTCCCTCGCATCCCTCCATGATCCGGCTCTTCTGTCTTCTTTCTCCTTCAACACATGCAGCTCTGCTCCATCAGCGCTGCATAGGAAGAAGGCGGTGCTATTCCCCGAACTGCTGCTTGTCAGCGGTGACATCACCACTGACAAGCGCGTTGCTATAGCAATGGTGATCTCCGTTATCGACCGGCTGTGGCAGCCGGTTTATAGCGGAACGGGAAAGCAGACCGGGAACCCGACCACATGCCAGAGCATGTTCTTGGTGCACTGCGATACACAAACGATCACTGCTTACTGAAGAGATGCACTCGCAGGTCCTACATGACGCGTCATTGTCATGTGACCAGTCTGTAGCCAATGAGATAACAGACACGACTGGTCACATGGCTATTTTGACGTCACGATAGGTCCTGCATCACTGCTGGCAGTGCTGGTTACCGGGAGGATTCAGCGATCATCGGATGGAGTAGCGGCAAGAGACAGAGAGCAGGACGCGTCGCGGGGACCAGTAAGTGTTATGGCAATGTTTATTAACTGTATGTGTACATTTATAATGTGTTTTTATGTGTTTGTGATTGCCTCCCATTGTTTCCTATGGGTTCGAGTGGTTCGCCGAACTGGTTCGCCGAACCGAACTCGAACGAGACCTCCGTTCGGCGAACCAAGCTCGAGCCGAACCGCGACCGGTTCGCTCATCTCTAGTCCTGACACATTAGTGATAACCTTCCCTGAGAAAGCCAGACCCAAGGAAGCTAGAAAAGCCATAAAAATGGACACTATCAAGAAAAACCCAGAGACACTACTAATAGACTTTAATGAACAGGGGGAAAAAACAAATCTGTTATTCTACTCAGGGCACCATGAAGCCTAGGACCAGACTCTCAGCAAACATTACAAGAACATTAAAACGCGGGGCATTAGCAGGGGCAAACAAATTAGAGTACAGGATGAGGAGGACCCTGAGACCTTTAATCTCTCCATAAATATTTATAGCAATGGAACTATCATGGTCCAAGGAACGGAACCAAAAATAGAGGAATTTCATCAACAATTCCAGCACATTAAAAACCAAGGGAAAACCCTAAGGCAGAAAGGAAGCATAATCACAAGTGACCAGATCACAGCAGACAGAATCTCCAGCCACACCCGAGCCCCATCTACATCCCAACCATCATAACCCCCCAGGGATATACTCAGAGACTGCTTGTCCCAATTAGAAAGCGAGCTTATTCAATTCAAAGAAGAATTTCAAAGAAGCCAAGGTGAGAAAAATGCAAATGATCAACTGAGGGGGGAAATATCAAGGGTGAAAACAGACCTGTGGGAATTGCAAAGGCCACTTCAAGGGCTGCAGAAAGAAAATGCATACCTCAAAAAAGAAAAAAGCCAGCTAAAATCCTCAACCCTACAACAAAAAACAGAGAAGGAACCTCAAAGTATAAGCACACCCCCAAAACAAATGGGGGCAGCCGTACCTGCCTGCTGTACCTGGCTAGCATACAAAAATATGGTGAAGCCCACGTCATTTTTTTGGAGGGCAAAAACTCCTGCATACAGTCCTGGATGGAGTATGCTGAGCTTTGTAGTTCTGCAGCTGCTGTCTGCTCTCCTGCACACACTAGTGAATGGAGCATGCTGAGCCTTGTAGATCTGCAGCTGCTCTCTGCTCTCCTTCATAGAGACAAATAGCAGACAGCAGCTGCAGAACTACAAGGCTCAGCATACTGCATCCAGGACTGTATGCATGAGTTTTTTGACCCCCAAAAAAATTACGTTTGCTTTGCCATGTTTTCGTATGCTAGCCAGGTACAGTAGGCAGCTTCGGGCTGCCCCCAACCCCCAGCTGCCTATTTGTACCCGGCTGGGAACCAAAAATATAGGGAAGCCCTTTTTTATTTAATTATTTCATGAATTTCATGAAATAATTTTTTTAAAAAATGTCGTGGTCTTCTCCCAATTTTTGTGTCCAGCCAGGTACAACTAAGCAGCTGGGGATTGGAATCCACAACTCAGGGTGCCCAAGCTTTCTGGGCACCCCTGCTGCAAATTGCAGTCCGCAGCCGCCCCGGAAAATGGCGCTTTCATATAAGCGCCATCTTCTGGCACTGTACCCAACTCTTCCAGCTGCCCTGGTGACGTGTGGCTTGCTGGATAATAATGGGGTTAGGGCTAGCTGTATATTATCAACTGGCCCTAAGCCCGAAATTCATGGTGTTACGCCAATATTAGACATGGCCACCATGAATTTCTAGTACAGATAAAAAAACACAACACACAGAAAAATATTTTTATTAGAAATAAAACACAACACAATTAGTGACTCCATCTTTATTGAAATAAAGAACCCCCCTCCGCAGTAATCCTGGGTCAAGGGTCCCGCACCATCCAATCCGGATCCAATATCATCTGATCGGTTTGCTGGAAGGCAAAGCGATCAGATGATGTGTCAAGTTCAAGGGCCTGATTCACATGACACAGCAGCTGATTGTATAAACGGCTTTTATACAATCAGCTGATGCATCAGTGCAAAAAAAACCCCAAAAACTACACACTTCTGTGCAGACTCCTGTCCGACAGCATCTGATAGTTTAACCGGCCGGGCGGTAAAAAGCCAGCCTGACCGCTCGACTTATAGTGTCAGCTGATTGCGTCAGGTGACCGCATCAGCTGATCATCACCAGGTCTGAGAGAGAGAGAGAGAGATAGAGAGAGAAAGAAGAGAAAGAAAGAAGATAGAGAAAAGAGAGAAAAAAGTGAGAGAAAAGAGAGAGAGAAAGAGAGAGAGAGAGAGAAAAAGAGAGAGATGGAGAGAGAGAGAAAGAGAGAAAAAGAAAAAAAGAAAGAGAAAGAGAGAGAGAAAGAGAGAAAAAGGGAGAGAGAAAAAGAGAGAGAGAAAAAGAGAGAGAGAAAGAGAAAGAGAGAGAGAGGAGAGAGAGAGGGAGAGAGAAAGAGAGAAAAAGAGAGAAAAAGAAAGAGAAAAAGAAAGAGAGAGAGAAAGAGAGAGAGAAAGAAAGAGAGGGAGAAAGAGAGAGAGAGAAGAGAGAGGGAAAAAGAGAGGGAAAAAGAGAGAGAAAAAGAGAGATAGAGAAAGAGAGAGAGAAAGAGAGAGAAAGAGAGAGGGAGAGAATGAGAGAGAGAAGAGAGAGAGAGGGAAAAAGAGAAAAAGAGAGACTGAGAAAAAGAGAGAGAAAAAGAGAGAGAATGAAAGAGAGAAAAAGAGAGAGAGGAGAGAGACAGTGGGAGAGAGAGAGAAAGAGAGAAAAATAGAGAGAGAGACAGAGAAAGAGAGAGAAAGAGAGAGAAAGAGAAGAGAGAGAATAGAGAGAGAGAGAAAGAGAGAGAGGGGGGGGAAATAGAGACTGACAAAAGAGAGAGAGAGAAAAAGAGAGAGACACTGGACATTGAAGGAGCAGGACACTGTAAGATGAGCTACTGATTGAACCAGAGTTTATACCTCATAATAAGCAGATTGGAGAACATAATATGGAAATCTACAGATATGACGGAATACTAAGCGGAATACTAAGCATACCGGAAATTTTTTTAAGGATTTTAAGCAGTGACAAGAAAAATCACAAGAATAATGAATACAAAGATGTAAAAGCAGGACAAGATTGCCTAATGGAAACCCAGCAAACAGACCACAATCAAACCCTACCAGCACAGCGCATCCCCAAGGTAAGGGCTCCATGCTAATACACTGCTAAAATAAGAATTGATTGTATAACACGCTTTAGAAGATATAAAAGAAAGACCTTTAAAATGAAACAACACGGGGATTGCACTGTAGTCAATGCAGGAGACCTGGAGAAGGCAACTGGAGCTAGCAGGGGTCCTGAATAGAGTTGAGCGTGGTTCGCGGTTCTCCAGTTCGCGGTTCGAGTGATTTGGGGGGGTGTTCTAGTTAGAACTCGAACTCGAGCTTTTTGCTAAAAGTTCGGTAGCTCGAGTTACGTTCGAGAAAAGTTCTATCACTATAAATGTGGCTTTTCACAGTAAGGCTATGTGCACATGTTGCTATCTGCATATGTCCTGCGTCCCCAGCACAATCCCTCTCCCTTTCCTACTCACCGATCATGAGCGTCTCCCCGGCTGTCACAAATCTGCGGCATCTTTTCCTCTTTAGAAAATGTCTGCCGCTTCATTAGTCAATTACTTATTCCGTGCTTTCCCTGCCCACCGGCGCTTATGATTGGTTGCAGTCAGACACGTCCACAAGCTGAGTGACAGCTGTCTCACTGCAACCAATCACAGCTGGTGGGCGGGTCTATATCGTGCATTAAAATAAATAAATAAATTTAAAAAAAATGCAGTTTCCCCCATATTTGATACCAGCCAGGATAAAGCCGCACGGCTAGAGGCTGGTATTGTCAGAATGGAGAGCGCCACGGTATGGGGAGATCACCATCCTAACAATATCACCCTGCAGCCGCCCAGAATTGCCGCATCCATTAGGTGTGACAGTCCTGGGACTCTACCCAGCTCATCCCGAATTGCCCTGGTGTGGTGGCAATCGGAGTAATAATAAGTTTAATCATGGCAGGAGTCTCCCCGAGATACCTTCCATTATTTAACTGTAAGTGAAAGTAAAGAAACACACACCGCGAAAAGTCCTTTATTTGGAATAAAAGACAAAAAAACAACCCTGGTTCACCCCTTTATTAATCCCAAAAATACCCCTCCAGGTCCGAAGTAATCCACATGACAAGGTCAGCTCTGCTCTCTCGGTATGTAGTGGCTCCGTAGCAATGAAGCAGAGACTTCAGTCAGCACAGCAGGCTTCAAGATTAGAAAATCTGCCTATCTCTTCTGTAAGAAGCAATAGACTAGTGGATAAAGCACCCACCTAAGAAGCATAATGTCGGGAGTTCTAGTTCCAGTAAAGAATTTTTTTTTTTTTTTTTTTAATTTCAAATTATAATTATCTATTTATAAAGTGAAAGTAAATAAACACACACCGCAAAAAATCCTTTATTTTAAATAAAAGACAAAAAAACACAGTTTCACCATTTTATTAAAATCCTCCAATACCCCTCCAGATCCGACGTAATCCACACGACACTGTCATCTCTGCTACAGAACACGAGTGCTCTGCATGAGTTTCACATAGCTTTAAATGAATCACGTGGTCAGCTGAGACTTCAGCAATCCAGACTTCAAGACTACCAAATGTGCCTATCATTCACATTAGAAGCAATGAGTGGATAGAGTGCTCACCTAGGGAGCATAAGGTTGTGAGTTCTAGACCCGGTAAATGTATTTATTTTTTTTATTTTTAATAAATTATATTTATAATATATTTATAAATATAATTTAATTATGTACTGAGGGGAGGGGCCGGACATCAGCTGTGAGCTCTCTCTCTCTATCTCTCTCCTTTCTCTCTCACTCTCTCTCTCCTTTCCCTCTCTCCTATCCTTCTCTCCTTTCTCTCTTTCTTTCTCTTCTTTCTCTACTTTCTCTTCTTTCTCCTCTTTCTCTCTCTCTTCCTTCTCTCTTTCTCTTCTTTCTCTCTCCTTTCTTTCTCTCCTTTCTCTCTCTCTCCTATCTCTCTCCTTTCTTTCTCTCCTTTCTCTTTCTCTCTCTCCTTTCTTTCTCTCCTCTCTGTCTCTCCTTTCCATCTCTCCTATCTCTCTCCTTTCTCTCTCTCCTTTCTCTCTTCTATCTCTACTTTCTCTTCTTTCTCCTCTTTCTCTTCTCTCTCTTCCTTCTCTATCTCTTTCTCTCTCTCCTTTCTTTCTCTCCTCTCTCTCTCCTTTCTTTCTCTCCTTTCTCTCTCTCTCTCCTTTCCCTCTCTCCTATCTCTCTCGTTTCTTTCTCTGCTTTCTCTCTCTCTCTCTCCTTTCCCTCTCTCCTATCTCTCTCCTTTCTTTCTCTCCTTTCTATCTCTTCTTTCTCCTCTTTCTCTCTTTCTCTCTCTCTCTCTTCATTCTCTCTTTCTCTTCTTTCTCTCTCTTCTTTCTTTCTTTCTCTCCTTTCTCTCTCTTCTTTCTTTCTCTCCTTTCTCTCTCTCCTTTCTTTCTCTCTCTCTCTCTCCTTTCTCTCTATCCTTTCTTTCTCTCCTTTCTCTCGCTCTATCTCTCTCTCCTTTTTTCTCTCCTTCCCTCTCTCCTTTCTTTCTCTTCTTTCTCTACTTTCTCTTCTTTATCTTCTTTCTCTACTTTCTCTTCTTTGTCCTCTTTCTCACCTTTCTCTCCTTTCTTTCTCTCCTTTCTCTCTCTCTTTACCCTCTCTCCTATCTCTCTCTCCTTTCTTTCTCTCCTTTCTCTCTCTCTTTCTCTCTCTCCTTTCTTTCTCTCTCTCCTTTCTTTCTCTCTCTTTCTCTCTCTCTCTCTTCCTTCTCTCTTTCTCTTCTTTCTCTCTCTCGTTTCTTTCTTTCCTTTCTCTCTCTTTCTCTCTATCTCCTTTCTATCTCTCCTTTCTCTCTCTCTTTTCTCTCTCTCCTTTCCCTCTCTCCTTTCTTTCTCTTCTTTCTCTACTTTCTCTTCTTTCTCTACTTTCTCTTCTTTCACTTCTTTCTCTTTTTCTTCTCTCCCTTCTTTCTCTCTCTTTCTTCTCTTTCTCTTCTTTCTCCTCTTTTGCTTCTTTCTCTCTCTTCTTTCTCTTTCTCTCTATCTTCTATCTCTCTCTCTCTCTTTCTCAGACCTGGCAATGATCAGCTGATGCGGTCACCTGACGGAATCAGCTGACACCATAAGTCGAGCAATGAGGCCGGCTTTTTACCGTCCGGCCAGCTAAACTATCAGCTGATGCTGTCAGACAGGAGTCTGCATTGAAGTGTGTAGTGTTTTTTTTTGCACTGATGTATCAGCTGATTGTATAAAAGCCGTTTATACAATCAGCTGCTGTGTCATGTGAATCAGGCCCTTGAACCTGACACATCATCTGATCGCTTTGCCTTCCAGCAAACCGATCAGATGATATTGGATCCGGATTGGATGGCGCGGGACCCTTGACCCAGGATTACTGCGGAGGGGGGTTCTTTATTTCAATAAAGATGGAGTCACTAATTGTGTTCTGTTTTATTTATAATAAAAATATTTTTCTGTATGTTGTGGTTCTTTTTATCGGTACTAGAAATTCATGGTGGCCATGTCTCATATTGGCGTGCCACCATGAATTTCGGGCTATGGGCCAGTTGATAATATACAGCTAACCCTAACCCCATTATTACCCAGCAAGCCACCTGTCACCAGGGCAGCTGAAGAGTTGGATACAGCGCCAGATGATGGCGCTTCTATGAAAGCGCCATTTTCTGGGGTGGCTGCGGACTGCAAATTGCAGCAAGGGTGCCCAGAAAGCTCAGGCCAACCTGTGCTGTGGATTCCAATCCCCAGCTGCCTAGTTGTACCTGGCTGGACACAAAAATATGGCGAAGCCCACGTCATTTGTTTTTTAATTATTTCATGAAATAATAAAAAAAGGGCTTCCCTATATTTTTAGTTCCCAGCCGGGTACAAAGAGGTAGCTGGGGGTTGGGTGCAGCCCGTAGGTGCCTGCTGTACCTGGCTAGCATACAAAAATATGACAAAGCCCACGTAATTTTTTTTTAAATATTTCATGAAATTCATGAAATATTTAATAAAAAAAAGGGCTTCCCTATATTTTTGGTTCCCAGCCAGGTAAAAATAGGCAGCTGGGGGTTGGGGGCAGCCCGGAGCTGTCTGCTGTACCTGGCTAGCATACAAAAATATGGCGAAACCCAAATAATTTTTTGGGGGGACAAAAAGTCCTGCATACAGTCCTGGATGGAGTATGCTGAGACTTATAGTTCTGCAGCTGCTGTCTGTCTGTATGGAGGAGAGCAGACAGCAGCTGCAGAACGGCAAGGCTCAGCATGCTCCATTCACTAGTGTATGCAGGAGAGCAGACAGCAGCTGCAGAACTACAAGGCTCAGCATACTCCATCCAGGACTGTATGCAGGAGTTTTTTGCCCACCAAAAAAATGACGTGGGCTTCGCCATATTTTTGTATGCTAGCCAGGTACAGCAGGCAGGCTGCCCCCAATCCCCAGCTGCCTATTTGTACCCGACTGGGAACTAAAAATATAGGGAAGCCTATATTAACTATTTCACTTATTTCATGAAATAATTAAAAAACAAATGACGTAGGCTTCGCCATATTCTTGTAATGCTGCCACCAGGGGGAGCCAGAGCTCTGCAGCAGACGACACTACACAGAGCACTGAGAACCATGAAGGAAATGCACAGCGTTCTCATGCACTGCCTAATCAGCACAGCTGAGAGGCAGAACTGCAGGGTATGTGAGGAATAGTCAGACAGGCTGGGTCAAACACCGTACGGGCAGAAGCAGGACCGGAGGAGCGAGCAGAAGCGAAGTCAAAGTCAGGCTAAGGTCAGTACCAGAGGAAGCAACCGAGTGGGGAAATATGAGGGGGGACACAGGACAGGAGGGACGACCAGGGGACAGAACACAGACAAGGGCACGGGGACACAGGAACAGACAGATCAGGATATCACTCACAAGACCAGCAATCACAGGCAAAGCAGAGCTAAGCTTATAGCCGGCGCTGGTTCACTGGAAGTGTCAGCTTTTAAGGCATCCAGGGGCCGGAAGTGAGGCCCGAGAGAAGGCTTCGCCCCCTAGCCATGTGGATAGGGAGGCGAATCATGATAGTACCCCCTCCTCAAGGGGGGGGCTACCGAACCCTCAGGCTTCCCAGGATACTTTCGGTGGAAAGCCGCAATTAACCGATCGGCCCGCACGGAACGAGCCGGCACCGAGGACCGATCCTCCGAACCGTAACCCTTCCAATGAATCAGATACTGGAGAGAACTATGAACCCAACGAGAGTCGATAATACGCTGAATTTCGTACTCCTCCTCACCGTCCACCAGTATCGGAGCCGGAGGGGTCTGAGAATCCACCACCGAAGGAACAAATGGCTTAAGCAAGGAGGTATGAAACACATTGGAAATACGCAAGGTCTGGGGCAGTTGCAACCAAAAGGCCACCAATTTGATCACTTCGATGATCTCATAGGGCCCTATAAACTTAGGACTAGAGTTGAGCGCAGTTAGCGGTTCGAGGTTCTCCAGTTCGCGGCTCGAGTGATTTTGGGGGCTGTTCTAGATCGAACTAGAACGCGAGCTTTTTGCTAAAGCTCGATAGTTCTAGATACGTTCGAGAATGGTTCTAGCAGCAAAAAGACCAGCTAATTACTAGCTGGCTTTCCGCTGTAATAGTGTAAGTCACTCTGTGACTCACACTATTATGAAATTTCAGTGTATAGTGTGCGGGAACAGCGCATTCAGATCACTGCTGTATGGATAATGGCGATCACCATTTTTTTTTTTTTCCTTGTCTTCCTTCCCTAAGCGCGCGCGTGTAGTGGGGCGGGCAAGCATGTCAGCCAATCCCAGACACACACACAGCTAAGTGTACTTTTAGCCAGAGAAGCAACAGCATGTGTGATAGGATGTCCATGTCACATGTCCCTGCATTATAAAAACGGACATTTTCCTCCAGCACGCCATTATCTGCCTTCTGCGTCCTTGGTGTCAGTCACCGCTGGCGTAGCTCCTGTTTCCGATACTGCTGTGTACACTCTATACACAGCGCTGTACAGAATAGGGATAGAAGCTTCTATCAGTCCTTTTAAGGGCTAATACCGGCAGGGTCAGAGCCATAGGTGACAGGTCCGTGAAAAAAGAGTTTAACAGCTACACAAGATGACAGCGTCTGTGTAGCTAAGGTCAGGGATTTCCTCGCTGCATTTCCCCATTAGGAGGGATAGAAAGGCAGGCTTCCTTTACTCTACCCAGAGACCCACAACCCTGCCACTGTACCCTCCTGTCCTTTGCACACTCAAACTCATTGTTACTAAGCCATTATACTAGCAAACACTGAGTGAACTTAGTGTCATCCTAAACGTGGCAGTTGGACTTCTGTATAGTCCCACTAGTGCAAAGATATTTGCAGCACGTCTGCCTGCATTGCACACTCAAACTCATTGTTACTAAACAAATATACTAGCAAACACTGAGTGAACTTAGTGGCATCCTAAACGTGGCTGTTGGACTTCTGTATAGTACCACTAGTGCAAAGATATTTGCAGCACGTCTGCCTGCATTGCACACTCAAACTTATTGTTACTAAGCCATTATACTAGCAAACACTGAGTGAACTTAGTGGCATCCTAAATGTGGCTGTTGGACTTCTGTATTGTCCCACTAGTGCAAAGATATTTGCAGCACGTCTGCCTGCATTGCACACTCAAACTCATTGTTACTAAGCCATTATACTAGCAAACACTGAGTGAACTTAGTGGCATCCTAAACGTGGCTGTTAGACTTCTGTATAGTCCCACTAGAGCAAAGATATTTGCAGCATGTCTGCCTGCATTGCACACTCAAACTCATTGTTACTAAGCCATTATACTAGCAAACACTGAGTGAACTTAGTGGCATCCTAAACGTGGCTGTTGGACTTCTGTATTGTACCACTAGTGCAAAGATATTTGCAGCACGTCTGCCTGCATTGCACACTCAAACTCATTGTTACTAAGCAATTATACTAGCAAACACTGAGTAAACTTAGTGGCATCCTAAACGTGGCTGTTGGACTTCTGTATTGTCCCACTAGTGCAAAGATATTTGCAGCACGTCTGCCTGCATTGCACACTCAAACTCATTGTTACTAAGCCATTATACTAGCAAACACTGAGTGAACTTAGTGGCATCCTAAACGTGGCTGTTGGACTTCTGTATTGTCCCACTAGTGCAAAGATATTTGCAGCACGTCTGCCTGCATAGCACACTCAAACTCATTGTTACTAAGCCATTATACTAGCAAACACTGAGTGAACTTAGTGGCATCCTAAACGTGGCTGCTGGACTTCTGTATAGTCCCACTAGTGCAAAGATATTTGCATCACGTCTGCCTGCATTGCACACTCAAACTCATTGTTACTAAGCCATTATACTAGCAAACACTGAGTGAACATAGTGGCATCCTAAACGTGGCTGTTGGACTTCTGTATTGTCCCACTAGTGCAAGGATATTTGCAGCACATCTGGCTGCATTGCACACTCAAACTCATTGTTACTAAGCCATTATACTAGCAAACACTGAGTGAACTTAGTGGCATCCTAAACGTGGCTGTTGGACTTCTGTATTGTCCCACTAGTGCAAAGATATTTGCAGCACGTCTGCCTCCATTGCACACTCAAACTCATTGTTACTAAGCTATTATACTAGCAAACACTGAGTGAACTTAGTGGCATCTTAAACGTGCCTGTTGGACTTCTGTATAGTCCCCCTAGTGCAAAGATATTTGCAGCACGTCTGCCTGCATTGCACACTCAAACTCATTGTTACTAAGCCATTATACTAGCAAACACTGAGTGAAATTAGTGGCATCTTAAACATGCCTGTTGGACTTCTGTATTGTCCCACTAGTGCAAAGATATTTGCAGCACGTCTGCCTGCATTGCACAATCAAACTCATTGTTACTAAGCCATTATACTAGCAAACACTAAGTGAACTTAGTGGCATCCTAAACGTGGCTGTTGGACTTCTGTATTGTCCCACTAGTGCAAAGATATTTGCAGCACGTCTGCCTGCATTGCACACTCAAACTTATTGTTACTAAGCCATTATACTAGCAAACACTGAGTGAACTTAGTGGCATCCTAAACGTGGCTGTTGGACTTCTGTATTGTCCCACTAGTGCAAAGATATTTGCAGCACGTCTGCCTGCATTGCACACTCAAACTCATTGTTACTAAGCCATTATACTAGCAAACACTGAGTGAACTTAGTGGCATCCTAAACGTGGCTGCTGGACTTCTGTATAGTCCCACTAGTGCAAAGATATTTGCAGCACGTCTGCCTGCATTGCACACTCAAACTCATTGTTACTAAGTTATTATACTAGCAAACACTGAGTGAACTTAGTGGCATCCTAAACGTGGCTGTTGGACTTCTGTATTGTCCCACTAGTGCAAAGATATTTGCAGCACGTCTGCCTGCATTGCACACTCAAACTCATTGTTACTAAGCCATTATACTAGCAAACACTGAGTGAACTTAGTGGCATCCTAAACGTGGCTGTTGGACTTCTGTATTGTCCCACTAGAGCAAAGATATTTGCAGCACGTCTGCCTGCATTGCACACTCAAACTCATTGTTACTAAGCCATTATACTAGCAAACACTGAGTGAACTTAGTGGCATCTTAAACGTGCCTGTTGGACTTCTGTATAGTCCCCCTAGTGCAAAGGTTTTTGCAGCACGTCTGCCTGCATTGCACAATCAAACTCATTGTTAGTAAGCCATTATACTAGCAAACACTGAGAGAACTTAGTGGCATCCTAAACGTGGCTGTTGGACTTCTGTATTGTCCCACTAGTGCAAAGATATTTGCAGCACGTCTGCCTGCATTGCACAATCAAACTAATTGTTAGTAAGCCATTATACTAGCAAACACTGAGTAAACTTAGTGGCATCCTAAACGTGGCTGTTGGACTTCTGTATTGTCCCACTAGTGCAAAGATGTTTGCAGCACGTCTGCCTGCATTGCACACTCAAACTCATTGTTACTAAACAAATATACTAGCAAACACTGAGTGAACTTAGTGGCATCATAAACGTGGCTGTTGGACTTCTGTATTGTCCCACTAGTGCAAAGATATTTGCAGCACGTCTGCCTGCATTAAACACTCAAACTAATTGTTACTAAGCCATTATACTAGCAAACACTGAGTGAACTTAGTGGCATCCTAAACGTGGCTGTTGGACTTCTGTATTGTCCCAATAGTGCAAAGATATTTGCAGCACGTCTGCCTGCATTGCACACTGAAACTCATGGTTACTAAGCCATTATACTAGCAAACACTAAGTGAACTTAGTGGCATCCTAAACGTGGCTGTTGGACTTCTGTATTGTCCCACTAGTGCAAAGATATTTGCAGCACATCTGCCTGCATTGCACACTCAAACTCATTGTTACTAAGCCATTATACTAGCAAACACTGAGTGAACTTAGTGGCATCCTAAACGTGGCTGTTGGACTTCTGTATTGTCACACTAGTGCAAAGATATTTGCAGCACGTCTGCCTGCATTGCACAATCAAACTCATTGTTACTAAACAAATATACTAGCAAACACTGAGTGAACTTAGTGGCATCCTAAACGTGGCTGTTGGACTTCTGTATTGTCCCACTAGTGCAAAGTTATTTGCAGCACGTCTGCCTGCATTGCACACTCAAACTCATTGTTACTAAGCCATTATACTAGCAAACACTGAGTGAACTTAGTGGCATCTTAAACGTGCCTGTTGGACTTCTGTATAGTCCCCCTAGTGCAAAGATATTTACAGCACGTCTGCCTGCATTGCACAATCAAACTCATTGTTAGTAAGCCATTATACTAGCAAACACTGAGTGAACTTAGTGGCATCCTAAACGTGGCTGTTGGACTTCTGTTTTGTCCCACTAGTGCAAAGATATTTGCAGCACGTCTGCCTGCATTGCACACTCAAACTCATTGTTACTAAACAAATATAGTAGCAAACACTGAGTGAACTTAGTGGCATCCTAAACGTGGCTGTTGGACTTCTGTATTGTCCCACTAGTGCAAAGATATTTGCAGCACGTCTGCCTGCATTGCACACTCAAACTCATTGTTACTAAGCCATTATACTAGCAAACACTGAGTGAACTTAGTGGCATCATAAACGTGGCTGTTGGACTTCTGTATTGTCCCACTAGTGCAAAGATATTTGCAGCACGTCTGCCCGCATTGCACACTCAAACTCATTGTTCCTAAGCCATTATACTAGCAAACACTGAGTGAACTTAGTGGCATCCTAAACGTGGCTGTTGGACTTCTGTATTGTCCCACTAGTGCAAAGATATTTGCAGCACGTCTGCCTGCATTGCACACTCAAACTCTTTGTTACTAAGCCATTATACTAGCAAACACTGAGTGAACTTAGTGGCATCTTAAACGTGCCTGTTGGACTTCTGTATAGTCCCCCTAGTGCAAAGATATTTGCAGCACGTCTGCCTGCATTGCACAATCAAACTCATTGTTAGTAAGCCATTATACTAGCAAACACTGAGTAAACTTAGTGGCATCCTAAACGTGGCTGTTGGACTTCTGTATTGTCCCAATAGTGCAAAGATATTTGCAGCACGTCTGCCTGCATTGCACACTGAAACTCATTGTTACTAAGCCATTATACTAGCAAACACTGAGTGAACTTAGTGGCATCCTAAACGTGGCTGTTGGACTTCTGTATTGTCCCACTAGTGCAAAGATATTTGCAGCACATCTGCCTGCATTGCACACTCAAACTCATTGTTACTAAGCCATTATACTAGCAAACACTGAGTGAACTTAGTGGCATCCTAAACGTGGCTGTTGGACTTCTGTATTGTCACACTAGTGCAAAGATATTTGCAGCACGTCTGCCTGCATTGCACAATCAAACTCATTGTTACTAAGCCATTATACTAGCAAACACTGAGTGAACTTAGTGGCATCCTAAACGTGGCTGTTGGACTTCTGTATTGTCCCACTAGTGCAAAGTTATTTGCAGCACGTCTGCCTGCATTGCACACTCAAACTCATTGTTACTAAGCCATTATACTAGCAAACACTGAGTGAACTTAGTGGCATCTTAAACGTGCCTGTTGGACTTCTGTATAGTCCCCCTAGTGCAAAGATATTTACAGCACGTCTGCCTGCATTGCACAATCAAACTCATTGTTAGTAAGCCATTATACTAGCAAACACTGAGTGAACTTAGTGGCATCCTAAACGTGGCTGTTGGACTTCTGTATTGTCCCACTAGTGCAAATATATTTGCAGCACGTCTGCCTGCATTGCACACTCAAACTCATTGTTACTAAACAAATATACTAGCAAACACTGAGTGAACTTAGTGGCATCCTAAACGTGGCTGTTGGACTTCTGTATTGTCCCACTAGTGCAAAGATATTTGCAGCACGTCTGCCTGCATTGCACACTGAAACTCATTGTTACTAAGCCATTATACTAGCAAACACTGAGTGAACTTAGTGGCATCCTAAACGTGGCTGTTGGACTTCTGTATTGTCCCACTAGTGAAAAGATATTTGCAGCACGTCTGCCTGCATTGCACACTCAAACTCAATGTTACTAAGCCATTATACTAGCAAACACTGAGTGAACTTAGTGGCATCCTAAACGTGGCTGTTGGACTTCTGTATTGTCACACTAGTGCAAAGATATTTGCAGTACGTCTGCCTGCATTGCACACTCAAACTCATTGTTACTAAGCCATTATACTAGCAAACACTGAGTGAACTTAGTGGCATCCTAAACGTGGCTGTTGGACTTCTGTATTGTCCCACTAGTGCAAAGTTATTTGCAGCACGTCTGCCTGCATTGCACACTCAAACTCATTGTTACTAAGCCATTATACTAGCAAACACTGAGTGAACTTAGTGGCATCTTAAACGTGCCTGTTGGACTTCTGTATAGTCCCCCTAGTGCAAAGATATTTGCAGCACGTCTGCCTGCATTGCACTCTCAAACTCATTCTTACTAAGCCATTATACTAGCAAACACTGAGTGAACTTAGTGGCATCCTAAACGTGGCTGTTGGACTTCTGTATAGTCCCACTAGTGCAGATATTTGCAGCACATCTGCCTGCATTGCACACTCAAACTCATTGTTACTAAGCCATTATACTAGCAAACACTGAGTGAACTTAGTGGCATCCTAAACGTGGCTGTTGGACTTCTGTATAGTCCCACTAGTGCAAATATATTTGCAGCACGTCTGCCTGCATTGCACACTCAAACTCATTGTTACTAAGCCATTATACTAGCAAACACTGAGTGAACTTGATGGCATCCTAAACGTGGCTGTTGGACTTTTGTATTGTCCCACTAGTGCAAAGATATTTGCAGCACGTCTGCCTGCATTGCACACTCAAACTCATTGTTACTAAGCCATTATACTAGCAAACACTGAGTGAACTTAGTGGCATCATAAACGTGGCTGTTGGACTTCTGTATTGTCCCACTAGTGCAAAGATATTTGCAGCACGTCTGCCCGCATTGCACACTCAAACTCATTGTTCCTAAGCCATTATACTAGCAAACACTGAGTGAACTTAGTGGCATCCTAAACGTGGCTGTTGGACTTCTGTATTGTCCCACTAGTGCAAAGATATTTGCAGCACGTCTGCCTGCATTGCACACTCAAACTCTTTGTTACTAAGCCATTATACTAGCAAACACTGAGTGAACTTAGTGGCATCTTAAACGTGCCTGTTGGACTTCTGTATAGTCCCCCTAGTGCAAAGATATTTGCAGCACGTCTGCCTGCATTGCACAATCAAACTCATTGTTAGTAAGCCATTATACTAGCAAACACTGAGTGAACTTAGTGGCATCCTAAACGTGGCTGTTGGACTTCTGTATTGTCCCAATAGTGCAAAGATATTTGCAGCACGTCTGCCTGCATTGCACACTGAAACTCATTGTTACTAAGCCATTATACTAGCAAACACTGAGTGAACTTAGTGGCATCCTAAACGTGGCTGTTGGACTTCTGTATTGTCCCACTAGTGCAAAGATATTTGCAGCACATCTGCCTGCATTGCACACTCAAACTCATTGTTACTAAGCCATTATACTAGCAAACACTGAGTGAACTTAGTGGCATCCTAAACGTGGCTGTTGGACTTCTGTATTGTCCCACTAGTGCAAAGTTATTTGCAGCACGTCTGCCTGCATTGCACACTCAAACTCATTGTTACTAAGCCATTATACTAGCAAACACTGAGTGAACTTAGTGGCATCTTAAACGTGCCTGTTGGACTTCTGTATAGTCCCCCTAGTGCAAAGATATTTACAGCACGTCTGCCTGCATTGCACAATCAAACTCATTGTTAGTAAGCCATTATACTAGCAAACACTGAGTGAACTTAGTGGCATCCTAAACGTGGCTGTTGGACTTCTGTATTGTCCCACTAGTGCAAATATATTTGCAGCACGTCTGCCTGCATTGCACACTCAAACTCATTGTTACTAAACAAATATACTAGCAAACACTGAGTGAACTTAGTGGCATCCTAAACGTGGCTGTTGGACTTCTGTATTGTCCCACTAGTGCAAAGATATTTGCAGCACGTCTGCCTGCATTGCACACTGAAACTCATTGTTACTAAGCCATTATACTAGCAAACACTGAGTGAACTTAGTGGCATCCTAAACGTGGCTGTTGGACTTCTGTATTGTCCCACTAGTGAAAAGATATTTGCAGCACGTCTGCCTGCATTGCACACTCAAACTCAATGTTACTAAGCCATTATACTAGCAAACACTGAGTGAACTTAGTGGCATCCTAAACGTGGCTGTTGGACTTCTGTATTGTCACACTAGTGCAAAGATATTTGCAGTACGTCTGCCTGCATTGCACACTCAAACTCATTGTTACTAAGCCATTATACTAGCAAACACTGAGTGAACTTAGTGGCATCCTAAACGTGGCTGTTGGACTTCTGTATTGTCCCACTAGTGCAAAGTTATTTGCAGCACGTCTGCCTGCATTGCACACTCAAACTCATTGTTACTAAGCCATTATACTAGCAAACACTGAGTGAACTTAGTGGCATCTTAAACGTGCCTGTTGGACTTCTGTATAGTCCCCCTAGTGCAAAGATATTTGCAGCACGTCTGCCTGCATTGCACTCTCAAACTCATTCTTACTAAGCCATTATACTAGCAAACACTGAGTGAACTTAGTGGCATCCTAAACGTGGCTGTTGGACTTCTGTATAGTCCCACTAGTGCAGATATTTGCAGCACATCTGCCTGCATTGCACACTCAAACTCATTGTTACTAAGCCATTATACTAGCAAACACTGAGTGAACTTAGTGGCATCCTAAACGTGGCTGTTGGACTTCTGTATAGTCCCACTAGTGCAAATATATTTGCAGCACGTCTGCCTGCATTGCACACTCAAACTCATTGTTACTAAGCCATTATACTAGCAAACACTGAGTGAACTTGATGGCATCCTAAACGTGGCTGTTGGACTTTTGTATTGTCCCACTAGTGCAAAGATATTTGCAGCACGTCTGCCTGCATTGCACACTCAAACTCATTGTTACTAAGCCATTATACTAGCAAACACTGAGTGAACTTAGTGGCATCCTAAACGTGGCTGTTGGACTTCTGTATTGTCCCACTAGCGCAAAGATATTTGCAGCACGTCTGCCTGCATTGCACACTCAAACTCATTGTTACAACGCCATTATACTAGCAAACACTGAGTGAACTTAGTGGCATCCTAAACGTGGCTGTTGGACTTCTGTATTGTCCCACTAGTGCAAAGATATTTGCAGCACGTCTGCCTGCATTGCACACTGAAACTCATTGTTACTAAGCCATTATACTAGCAAACACTGAGTGAACTTAGTGGCATCCTAAACGTGGCTGTTGGACTTCTGTATTGTCCCACTAGTGCAAAGATATTTGCAGCACATCTGCCTGCATTGCACACTCAAACTCATTGTTACTAAGCCATTATACTAGCAAACACTGAGTGAACTTAGTGGCATCCTAAACGTGGCTGTTGGACTTCTGTATTGTCACACTAGTGCAAAGATATTTGCAGCACGTCTGCCTGCATTGCACAATCAAACTCATTGTTACTAAGCCATTATACTAGCAAACACTGAGTGAACTTAGTGGCATCCTAAACGTGGCTGTTGGACTTCTGTATTGTCCCACTAGTGCAAAGTTATTTGCAGCACGTCTGCCTGCATTGCACACTCAAACTCATTGTTACTAAGCCATTATACTAGCAAACACTGAGTGAACTTAGTGGCATCTTAAACGTGCCTGTTGGACTTCTGTATAGTCCCCCTAGTGCAAAGATATTTACAGCACGTCTGCCTGCATTGCACAATCAAACTCATTGTTAGTAAGCCATTATACTAGTAAACACTGAGTGAACTTAGTGGCATCCTAAACGTGGCTGTTGGACTTCTGTATTGTCCCACTAGTGCAAATATATTTGCAGCAGGTCTGCCTGCATTGCACACTCAAACTCATTGTTACTAAACAAATATACTAGCAAACACTGAGTGAACTTAGTGGCATCCTAAACGTGGCTGTTGGACTTCTGTATTGTCCCACTAGTGCAAAGATATTTGCAGCACGTCTGCCTGCATTGCACACTGAAACTCATTGTTACTAAGCCATTATACTAGCAAACACTGAGTGAACTTAGTGGCATCCTAAACGTGGCTGTTGGACTTCTGTATAGTCCCACTAGTGCAGATATTTGCAGCACATCTGCCTGCATTGCACACTCAAACTCATTGTTACTAAGCCATTATACTAGCAAACACTGAGTGAACTTAGTGGCATCCTAAACGTGGCTGTTGGACTTCTGTATAGTCCCACTAGTGCAAATATATTTGCAGCACGTCTGCCTGCATTGCACACTCAAACTCATTGTTACTAAGCCATTATACTAGCAAACACTGAGTGAACTTGATGGCATCCTAAACGTGGCTGTTGGACTTTTGTATTGTCCCACTAGTGCAAAGATATTTGCAGCACGTCTGCCTGCATTGCACACTCAAACTCATTGTTACTAAGCCATTATACTAGCAAACACTGAGTGAACTTAGTGGCATCCTAAACGTGGCTGTTGGACTTCTGTATTGTCCCACTAGCGCAAAGATATTTGCAGCACGTCTGCCTGCATTGCACACTCAAACTCATTGTTACAACGCCATTATACTAGCAAACACTGAGTGAACTTAGTGGCATCCTAAACGTGGCTGTTGGACTTCTGTATTGTCCCACTAGTGCAAAGATATTTGCAGCACGTCTGCCTGCATTGCACACTGAAACTCATTGTTACTAAGCCATTATACTAGCAAACACTGAGTGAACTTAGTGGCATCCTAAACGTGGCTGTTGGACTTCTGTATTGTCCCACTAGTGCAAAGATATTTGCAGCACATCTGCCTGCATTGCACACTCAAACTCATTGTTACTAAGCCATTATACTAGCAAACACTGAGTGAACTTAGTGGCATCCTAAACGTGGCTGTTGGACTTCTGTATTGTCACACTAGTGCAAAGATATTTGCAGCACGTCTGCCTGCATTGCACAATCAAACTCATTGTTACTAAGCCATTATACTAGCAAACACTGAGTGAACTTAGTGGCATCCTAAACGTGGCTGTTGGACTTCTGTATTGTCCCACTAGTGCAAAGTTATTTGCAGCACGTCTGCCTGCATTGCACACTCAAACTCATTGTTACTAAGCCATTATACTAGCAAACACTGAGTGAACTTAGTGGCATCTTAAACGTGCCTGTTGGACTTCTGTATAGTCCCCCTAGTGCAAAGATATTTACAGCACGTCTGCCTGCATTGCACAATCAAACTCATTGTTAGTAAGCCATTATACTAGTAAACACTGAGTGAACTTAGTGGCATCCTAAACGTGGCTGTTGGACTTCTGTATTGTCCCACTAGTGCAAATATATTTGCAGCACGTCTGCCTGCATTGCACACTCAAACTCATTGTTACTAAACAAATATACTAGCAAACACTGAGTGAACTTAGTGGCATCCTAAACGTGGCTGTTGGACTTCTGTATTGTCCCACTAGTGCAAAGATATTTGCAGCACGTCTGCCTGCATTGCACACTGAAACTCATTGTTACTAAGCCATTATACTAGCAAACACTGAGTGAACTTAGTGGCATCCTAAACGTGGCTGTTGGACTTCTGTATTGTCCCACTAGTGAAAAGATATTTGCAGCACGTCTGCCTGCATTGCACACTCAAACTCAATGTTACTAAGCCATTATACTAGCAAACACTGAGTGAACTTAGTGGCATCCTAAACGTGGCTGTTGGACTTCTGTATTGTCACACTAGTGCAAAGATATTTGCAGTACGTCTGCCTGCATTGCACACTCAAACTCATTGTTACTAAGCCATTATACTAGCAAACACTGAGTGAACTTAGTGGCATCCTAAACGTGGCTGTTGGACTTCTGTATTGTCCCACTAGTGCAAAGTTATTTGCAGCACGTCTGCCTGCATTGCACACTCAAACTCATTGTTACTAAGCCATTATACTAGCAAACACTGAGTGAACTTAGTGGCATCTTAAACGTGCCTGTTTGACTTCTGTATAGTCCCCCTAGTGCAAAGATATTTGCAGCACGTCTGCCTGCATTGCACAATCAAACTCATTGTTAGTAAGCCATTATACTAGGAAACACTGAGTGAACTTAGTGGCATCCTAAACGTGGCTGTTGGACTTCTGTTTTGTCCCACTAGTGCAAAGATATTTGCAGCACGTCTGCCTGCATTGCACACTCAAACTCATTGTTACTAAACAAATATACTAGCAAACACTGAGTGAACTTAGTGGCATCCTAAACGTGGCTGTTGGACTTCTGTATTGTCCCACTAGTGCAAAGATATTTGCAGCACGTCTGCCTGCATTGCACACTTAAACTCATTGTTACTAAGCCATTATACTAGCAAACACTGAGTGAACTTAGTGGCATCATAAACGTGGCTGTTGGACTTCTGTATTGTCCCACTAGTGCAAAGATATTTGCAGCACGTCTGCCCACATTGCACACTCAATCTCATTGTTCCTAAGCCATTATACTAGCAAACACTGAGTGAACTTAGTGGCATCCTAAACGTGGCTGTTGGACTTCTGTATTGTCCCACTAGTGCAAAGATATTTGCAGCACGTCTGCCTGCATTGCACACTCAAACTCTTTGTTACTAAGCCATTATACTAGCAAACACTGAGTGAACTTAGTGGCATCTTAAACGTGCCTGTTGGACTTCTGTATAGTCCCCCTAGTGCAAAGATATTTGCAGCACGTCTGCCTGCATTGCACAATCAAACTCATTGTTAGTAAGCCATTATACTAGCAAACACTGAGTGAACTTAGTGGCATCCTAAACGTGGCTGTTGGACTTCTGTATTGTCCCACTAGTGCAAAGATATTTGCAGCACGTCTGCCTGCATTGCACACTCAAACTCATTGTTACTAAACAAATATACTAGCAAACACTGAGTGAACTTAGTGGCATCATAAACGTGGCTGTTGGACTTCTGTAATGTCCCACTAGTGCAAAGATATTTGCAGCACGTCTGCCTGCATTGAACACTCAAACTCATTGTTACTAAGCCATTATACTAGCAAACACTGAGGGAACTTAGTGGCATCCTAAACGTGGCTGTTGGACTTCTGTATTGTCCCACTAGTGCAAAGATATTTGCAGCACGTCTGCCTGCATTGCACACTCAAACTCATTGTTACTAAACAAATATACTAGCAAACACTGAGTGAACTTAGTGGCATCCTAAACGTGGCTGTTGGACTTCTGTATTGTCCCACTAGTGCAAAGATATTTGCAGCACGTCTGCCTGCATTGCACACTCAAACTCATTGTTACTAAGCCATTATACTAGCAAACACTGAGTGAACTTAGTGGCATCATAAACGTGGCTGTTGGACTTCTGTATTGTCCCACTAGTGCAAAGATATTTGCAGCACGTCTGCCCGCATTGCACACTCAAACTCATTGTTCCTAAGCCATTATACTAGCAAACACTGAGTGAACTTAGTGGCATCCTAAACGTGGCTGTTGGACTTCTGTATTGTCCCACTAGTGCAAAGTTATTTGCAGCACGTCTGCCTGCATTGCACACTCAAACTCTTTGTTACTAAGCCATTATACTAGCAAACACTGAGTGAACTTAGTGGCATCTTAAACGTGCCTGTTGGACTTCTTTATAGTCCCCCTAGTGCAAAGATATTTGCAGCACGTCTGCCTGCATTGCACAATCAAACTCATTGTTAGTAAGCCATTATACTAGCAAACACTGAGTGAACTTAGTGGCATCATAAACGTGGCTGTTGGACTTCTGTATTGTCCCACTAGTGCAAAGATATTTGCAGCACGTCTGCCTGCATTGCACACTCAAACTCATTGTTACTAAACAAATATACTAGCAAACACTGAGTGAACTTAGTGGCATCATAAACGTGGCTGTTGGACTTCTGTAATGTCCCACTAGTGCAAAGATATTTGCAGCACGTCTGCCTGCATTGAACACTCAAACTCATTGTTACTAAGCCATTATACTAGCAAACACTGAGGGAACTTAGTGGCATCCTAAACGTGGCTGTTGGACTTCTGTATTGTCCCACTAGTGCAAAGATATTTGCAGCACGTCTGCCTGCATTGCACACTCAAACTCATTGTTATTAAGCCATTATACTAGCAAACACTGAGTGAACTTAGTGGCATCCTAAACGTGGCTGTTGGACTTCTGTATTGTCACACTAGTGCAAAGATATTTGCAGCACGTCTACCTGCATTGCACACTCAAACTCATTGTTACTAAGCCATTATACTAGCAAACACTGAGTGAACTTAGTGGCATCCTAAACGTGGCTGTTGGACTTCTGTATTGTCCCACTAGTGCAAAGTTATTTGCAGCACGTCTGCCTGCATTGCACACTCAAACTCATTGTTTCTAAGCCATTATACTAGCAAACACTGAGTGAACTTAGTGGCATCTTAAACGTGCCTGTTGGACTTCTGTATAGTCCCCCTAGTGCAAAGATATTTACAGCACGTCTGCCTGCATTGCACAATCAAACTCATTGTTAGTAAGCCATTATACTAGCAAACACTGAGTGAACTTAGTGGCATCCTAAACGTGGCTGTTGGACTTCTGTATTGTCCCACTAGTGCAAATATATTTGCAGCACGTCTGCCTGCATTGCACACTCAAACTCATTGTTACTAAACAAATATACTAGCAAACACTGAGTGAACTTAGTGGCATCCTAAACGTGGCTGTTGGACTTCTGTATTGTCCCACTAGTGCAAAGTTATTTGCAGCACGTCTGCCTGCATTGCACACTCAAACTCAATGTTACTAAGCCATTATACTAGCAAACACTGAGTGAACTTAGTGGCATCCTAAACGTGGCTGTTGGACTTCTGTATTGTCACACTAGTGCAAAGATATTTGCAGCACGTCTGCCTGCATTGCACACTCAAACTCAATGTTACTAAGCCATTATACTAGCAAACACTGAGTGAACTTAGTGGCATCCTAAACGTGGCTGTTGGACTTCTGTATTGTCACACTAGTGCAAAGATATTTGCAGTACGTCTGCCTGCATTGCACACTCAAACTCATTGTTACTAAGCCATTATACTAGCAAACACTGAGTGAACTTAGTGGCATCCTAAACGTGGCTGTTGGACTTCTGTATTGTCCCACTAGTGCAAAGTTATTTGCAGCACGTCTGCCTGCATTGCACACTCAAACTCATTGTTACTAAGCCATTATACTAGCAAACACTGAGTGAACTTAGTGGCATCTTAAACGTGCCTGTTGGACTTCTGTATAGTCCCCCTAGTGCAAAGATATTTGCAGCACATCTGCCTGCATTGCACAATCAAACTCATTGTTAGTACGCCATTATACTAGCAAACACTGAGTGAACTTAGTGGCATCCTAAACGTGGCTGTTGGACTTCTGTTTTGTCCCACTAGTGCAAAGATATTTGCAGCACGTCTGCCTGCATTGCACACTCAAACTCATTGTTACTAAACAAATATACTAGCAAACACTGAGTGAACTTAGTGGCATCCTAAACGTGGCTGTTGGACTTCTGTATTGTCCCACTAGTGCAAAGATATTTGCAGCACGTCTGCCTGCATTGCACACTCAAACTCATTGTTACTAAGCCATTATACTAGCAAACACTGAGTGAACTTAGTGGCATCATAAACGTGGCTGTTGGACTTCTGTATTGTCCCAATAGTGCAAAGATATTTGCAGCACGTCTGCCCGCATTGCACACTCAAACTCATTGTTCCTAAGCCATTATACTAGCAAACACTGAGTGAACTTAGTGGCATCCTAAACGTGGCTGTTGGACTTCTGTATTGTCCCACTAGTGCAAAGATATTTGCAGCACGTCTGCCTGCATTGCACACTCAAACTCTTTGTTACTAAGCCATTATACTAGCAAACACTGAGTGAACTTAGTGGCATCTTAAACGTGCCTGTTGGACTTCTGTATAGTCCCCCTAGTGCAAAGATATTTGCAGCACGTCTGCCTGCATTGCACAATCAAACTCATTGTTAGTAAGCCATTATACTAGCAAACACTGAGTGAACTTAGTGGCATCCTAAACGTGGCTGTTGGACTTCTGTATTGTCCCACTAGTGCAAAGATATTTGCAGCACGTCTGCCTGCATTGCACACTCAAACTCATTTTTACTAAACAAATATACTAGCAAACACTGAGTGAACTTAGTGGCATCATAAACGTGGCTGTTGGACTTCTGTATTGTCCCACTAGTGCAAAGATGTTTGCAGCACGTCTGCCTGCATTGAACACTCAAACTCATTGTTACTAAGCCATTATACTAGCAAACACTGAGGGAACTTAGTGGCATCCTAAACGTGGCTGTTGGACTTCTGTATTGTCCCACTAGTGCAAAGATATTTGCAGCACGTCTGCCTGCATTGCACACTCAAACTCATTGTTACTAAGCCATTATACTAGCAAACACTGAGTGAACTTAGTGGCATCCTAAACGTGGCTGTTGGACTTCTGTATTGTCACACTAGTGCAAAGATATTTGCAGCACGTCTACCTGCATTGCACACTCAAACTCATTGTTACTAAGCCATTATACTAGCAAACACTGAGTGAACTTAGTGGCATCCTAAACGTGACTGTTGGACTTCTGTATTGTCCCACTATTGCAAAGATATTTGCAGCACGTCTGCCTGCATTGCACTCTCAAACTCATTCTTACTAAGCCATTATACTAGCAAACACTGAGTGAACTTAGTGGCATCCTAAACGTGGCTGTTGGACTTCTGTATAGTCCCACTAGTGCAGATATTTGCAGCACATCTGCCTGCATTGCACACTCAAACTCATTGTTACTAAGCCATTATACTAGCAAACACTGAGTGAACTTAGTGGCATCCTAAACGTGGCTGTTGGACTTCTGTATAGTCCCACTAGTGCAAAGATATTTGCAGCACGTCTGCCTGCATTGCACACTCAAACTCATTGTTACTAAGCCATTATACTAGCAAACACTGAGTGAACTTGATGGCATCCTAAACGTGGCTGTTGGACTTTTGTATTGTCCCACTAGTGCAAAGATATTTGCAGCACGTCTGCCTGCATTGCACACTCAAACTCATTGTTACTAAGCCATTATACTAGCAAACACTGAGTGAACTTAGTGGCATCCTAAACGTGGCTGTTGGACTTCTGTATTGTCCCACTAGCGCAAAGATATTTGCAGCACGTCTGCCTGCATTGCACACTCAAACTCATTGTTACAACGCCATTATACTAGCAAACACTGAGTGAACTTAGTGGCATCCTAAACGTGGCTGTTGGACTTCTGTATTGTCCCACTAGTGCAAAGATATTTGCAGCACGTCTGCCTGCATTGCACTCTCAAACTCATTGTTACTAAGCCATTATACTAGCAAACACTGAGTGAACTTAGTGGCATCCTAAACGTGGCTGTTGGACTTCTGTATTGTCCCACTAGCGCAAAGATATTTGCAGCACGTCTGCCTGCATTGCACACTCAAGCTCATTGTTACTAAGCCATTATACTAGTGAATTGCATACCTGCCATGAATATAAGGAAAAAGGAGATATTTAGCAATCGCATTGATCAATGTAACTGAGCCCCAAAACCTCGTCAAGGTATATCTCTATATTGGGGTCCCTAGCTCTGTGACCCTAACTGTGTGTCATTTCATTGCAATTAAAAACTGCTGTGGGTGGAGAGGGGTAACCAAGGACTTTCTTATATAGGCCATGTTTTTTTCCATCTCCTATGTAAGAAAGTCCTTGGTTACCCCTCTCCACCCACAGCAGTTTTTAATTGCAATGAGATGACACACAGTTAGGGTCACAGAGCTAGGGACCCCAATATAGAGATATACCTTGACGAGGTTTTGGGGCTCAGTTACATTGATCAATGCGATTGCTAAATATCTCCTTTTTCCTTATATTCATGGCAGGTATGCAATTCCCTATTCACATGTTCAAGTTAGCAAGTAGCATTTTTCATTGTATTTTCCAATATTTTTCCATATGCTTGAGGCATTATACTATTATCTAAGTTTGATGTGCAGCCTTTTTCTTGTATAGTATGTATTTTTTGGCTTGCACTCATAATATATATATTAGTGCTCACTTCAGTTATCCTATTCAGTTATATGTAGTTTTTTGTTTTTTTTTTTCTGAATGTGAACACACCTCCGCCTCTTTCGGACATGTTTTTTTCCATCTCCTATATAAGAAAGTCCTTGGTTACCCCTCTCCACCCACAGCAGTTTTTAATTGCAATGAGATGACACACAGTTAGGGTCACAGAGCTAGGGCCCCCAATATAGAGATATACCTTGACGAGGTTTTGGGGCTCAGTTACATTGATCAATGCGATTGCTAAATATCTCCTTAAGCCATTATACTAGCAAACACTGAGTAAACTTAGTGGCATCCTAAACGTGGCTGTTGGACTTCTGTATTGTCCCACTAGTGCAAAGATATTTGCAGCACATCTGCCTGCATTGCACACTCAAACTCATTGTTACTAAGCCATTATACTACCAAACACTGAGTGAACTTAGTGGCATCCTAAACGTGGCTGTTGGACTTCTGTATTGTCCCACTAGTGCAAAGATATTTGCAGCACGTCTGCCTGCATTGCACTCTCAAACTCATTGTTACTAAGCCATTATACTAGCAAACACTGAGTGAACTTAGTGGCATCCTAAACGTGACTGTTGGACTTCTGTATAGTCCCACTAGTGCAAAGATATTTGCAGCACGTCTGCCTGCATTGCACACTCAAACTCATTGTTACTAAGCCATTATACTAGCAAGCACTGAGTGAACTTAGTGGCATCCTAAACGTGGCTATTGGACTTCTGTATTGTCCCACTAGTGCAAAGATATTTGCAGCACGTCTGCCTGCATTGCACACTCAAACGTATTGTTACTAAGCCATTATACTAGCAAACACTGAGTGAACTTAGTGGCATCCTAAACGTGGCTGTTGGACTTTTGTATTGTCCCACTAGTGCAAAGATATTTGCAGCACGTCTGCCTGCATTGCACACTCAAACTCATTGTTACTAAGCCATTATACTAGCAAACACTGAGTGAACTTAGTGGTATCTTAAACGTGGCTGTTGGACTTCTGTATTGTCCCACTAGTGCAAAGATATTTGCAGCACGTCTTCCTGCATTGCACACTCAAACTCATTGTTACTAAGCCATTATACTAGCAAACACTGAGTGAACTTAGTGGCATCCTAAACGTGGCTGTTGGACTTTTGTATTGTCCCACTAGTGCAAAGATATTTACAGCACGTCTGCTTGCATTGCACACTCAAGCTCATTGTTACTAAGCCATTATACTAGTGAATTGCATACCTGCCATGAATATAAGGAAAAAGGAGATATTTAGCAATCACATTGATCAATGTAACTGAGCCCCAAAACCTCGTCAAGGTATATCTCTATATTGGGGTCCCTAGCTCTGTGACCCTAACTGTGTGTCATCTCATTGCAATTAAAAACTGCTGTGGGTGGAGATGGGTAACCAAGGACTTTCTTATATAGGTCATGTTTTTTTCCATCTCCTATATAAGAAAGTCCTTGGTTACCCCTCTCCACCCACAGCAGTTGTTAATTGCAATGAGATGACACACAGTTAGGGTCACAGAGCTAGGGACCCCAATATAGAGATATACCTTGACGAGGTTTTGGGGCTCAGTTACATTGATCAATGCGATTGCTAAATATCTCCTTTTTCCTTATATTCATGGCAGGTATGCAATTCACTATTCACATGTTCAAGTTAGCAAGTAGCATTTTTCATTGTATTTTCCAATATTTTTCCATATGCTTGAGGCATTATACTATTATCTAAGTTTGATGTGCAGCCTTTTTCTTGTATAGTATGTATTTTTTGGCTTGCACTCATAATATATATATATTAGTGCTCACTTCAGTTATCCTATTCAGTTATATGTAGTTTTTTGTTTTTTTTTTCTGAATGTGAACACAGCTCCGCCCCTTTCGGCCATGTTTTTTTCCATCTCCTATATAAGAAAGTCCTTGGTTACCCCTCTCCACCCACAGCAGTTTTTAATTGCAATGAGATGACACACAGTTAGGGTCACAGAGCTAGGGCCCCCAATATAGAGATATACCTTGACGAGGTTTTGGGGCTCAGTTACATTGATCAATGCGATTGCTAAATATCTCCTTAAGCCATTATACTAGCAAACACTGAGTGAACTTAGTGGCATCCTAAACGTGGCTGTTGGACTTCTGTATTGTCCCACTAGTGCAAAGATATGTGCAGCACATCTGCCTGCATTGCACACTCAAACTCATTGTTACTAAGCCATTATACTAGCAAACACTGAGTGAACTTAGTGGCATCCTAAACGTGACTGTTGGACTTCTGTATAGTCCCACTAGTGCAAAGATATTTGCAGCACGTCTGCCTGCATTGCACACTCAAACTCATTGTTACTAAGCCATTATACTAGCAAGCACTGAGTGAACTTAGTGGCATCCTAAACGTGGCTGTTGGACTTCTGTATTGTCCCACTAGTGCAAAGATATTTGCAGCACATTTGCATTGAACATCCAAGCTCATTGTTACAACGCTATTATACTGGCAATTTATTTAATATGCAAGAGGAACAAACAATGAAAAAGAAGCAGGAAAGCCACTGCATGGCACCTGTCTGAGCACACTCTGAACATCAAACAAAGACTGGAGGACAAGGAGTAAAGTGCAAATATGTTTAATAAATAGCAACTGGCACAAAGGAATCAGCGGCAAAAACAGGCCGGCAGATACAATATAGATGTACTAGATGACAATTACATATAGGGCACAAGTAAAATGAATGAATAACAGACTGGGTCAAAAACATGAACAAGGCATCCTGCACATAAAGAGCATGGTGTAAAATTTTGACAATTGTTTCACATAGACAGATGGTAAAAACCAGCACTGGATAAGCACAATGATAAAAGTGTATACTCTGAAATAACAGAGATATATAAAATATATAAAATAGGATCCAAGTCTCACTAATCACTAATAAACAGTGCTTGATACAGATGCTGGTGAAACAGCAACTTCTGAGGTGACAGAGTCAAATAGTTAAACAGTCAAAAAGCTATAAACAGATAAACAGGTTTAGCCACCATGAGGTGCTAATTGGATGCCAATGAACAGTCAGATTAAGTACAAAGACATGAATGCATGAATAGAATCCCAGCTGGTTAAATTAACATACCCATAAGTGCACAAAGCCGGCCTGATAAACAGCTGAGCAGACCCCCCGGAGAGAGCCCCAAGGTATATGTTTCACAATCTCAGCTATAAGATTATTTCATCAGGGAGAGGTGGAACACTGTGAAGCAACCATGTGTTTTTATACATGGTGCTCCCATGCTCCAGCTGCTCCACCCCCACTCTGTCAGCGAGGCCGGACCAATCACGGCCGGTAACCAGCACCGTCAGCAGTCAACGCCCCTTTTTTTTTTTTTTTTTCGTGTTAGGTAGTGCGCATGTGCAGAAAGCGGGGACGCGTCACCCACGAACCGCACACGTGCGCAGGCGATGATGACGCCGACAGAGCTGGGTCAGCAGGTCACTGATGCAGCCGTGCCGACGGGGGGACGAGGGGCGGGAGCGAGCATAAGAAGACAAGGATAAGTAAATATGCAATGTAACAGTAATAAGAGAACATCAACTGTGACATAAAGTCTTAAATGAATGTAACTTGAAAGGTCCTAGCCGTGACCCAAGAGGAAGATACATGATAAATATCAAGGATATACATAGGTAATTATGGACAATGTGCCACTGATAAAAAGACATATATTATAACATCAAACCCTCAATATTAATGCAAGTGTCATAGTCGGGGTACAGAGAGGAAGGTAATCAATGCATAATACATGAGTTCCATATCAAAGTTAAACTAAATAAATATGAACAGTATAACACATAAGGAGATCATATACTGTAGCACAGATTGTTCAATATCACAAAAAACATCCCAAGTCGTGGCACAGGAGAAGAATGACCAGTGTATAATATACATAAACTTCATGTCACAAGATGTTCAATGTAAATTGAGATCTCCTAGTCGTGGCACAAGAGGGAAATAATCATTATACAATAACTCCATGATAAAAATGAAACTATGAATATAAACACAGTGACACTGGTGAAAAAACATAAGTATAACATAGAGAATACAATATTGCTTCAGATGTCCCAGTCGTGGCACAAGAAGGAAGATAATCAATATATGAAAAAAATCCATGTCGATGTTCAATATCAGAAATGTGGTTCCAGAAGAGTGCCAGCAGAAAAAATCAGTGAATCTAAAATAAAAATACAAAAATTGTATAACATTAAAAACAAGGCACAAAAACCAGGAAGGTCAGAGAAGAGAGCAGTCATCGTAAGAAAGGCGCAAAACTCAGATGCTCATTAAGCCCCCTCGGGGACAGTGTACCTAAGGTATAAATCCAGCGTGTTTCACGTTGGGCGAGTATTTTGCGTATATTCCCACCCCTCGCCCCCCCATGTATAACATCAATACCCCTGACTTTCAGGGATGTTGGATCACAGTCATGAAAAACACGAAAGTGGCGAGGGAGGGTTTTAAGAGTGGAAATGTCAACCACTGTCCGGGCGGCAGCAATGTCCCTCACATGTTCCCTCACCCTCTTGCGCAGCTCCCTACTAGTAAGGCCCACATATATCATGTGGCACCCGCACGTGGCATAATATACCACGTTGCTGGTACCACACGATACATAGTGGCGTATATCGAAGCTGCGCAAACCATCAGCAGAGGTGAAGGAAGAAATCCGAAGAACATTGCTGCAGGCCAGACAATGGCCGCAAGGGAAACAGCCCCTAAGGGGGGTACCAAGGTTAAGAAAGGTGGTGGGTCGATTAGGAACGTAGTGACTCCATACAAGCATGTCACGTAAATTTCGTGACCTGCGAGGCGTCATTGAGGGGCTTTTGGGTAAAAGGTCACATAGAACAGAATCAGAAAGGAGAACATTCCAGTGCCTGCTCAAAATAGATCGCATATTGGACCACTCATGATTGTAGGTGGAAATAAAACGGATTTGGCTAGGATTTGAGGAACCGCCGGATTTCGCCCCACTACTATATAAAAGAGTAGATCGAGCGGTATGCTTCGCTCGTAGATAAGCCCGCTTAATACTCCTATTGCTGTAGCCCCGCTCTTGAAACCGAATTTGTAAATCTGCCGCCTGTTCCTCAAACAGAGAGTCAGACAAGCAGATACGTTTCATACGTAAAAATTGACCAGTGGGGATGGCCCGAATAGTGCACTGATCATGGGACGACGAGGCATGAAGGAGGGAGTTAACTGAAGTCGTCTTACGATAGACATTAGTCTGGATCTTCCTATCTTCACGAATTTGAATATCAATATCAAGGAAATCCAGACACCTGCTATCATATTTATGGGTTAGTTTAATCCCAAAAGAATTCATGCCAAGTCGTTCCATGAACTCGTCGAGTTGCTCCGTCCTGCCCGTCCACAAAATAAACAAATCATCAATGTACCGCAGCCAGCACTGCACATGGGCATCGGCCGGCCCGCCCCCATCGCAAAGCAAACCGTCGCAAAGCAAACCCCTCTCCCAGAAACCTAGGAAGAGGTTTGCGTACGAAGGCGCGTAGGCCGCGCCCATGGCAGTGCCGTGCTGCTGCAAATAGTGTACATCTTTAAATAAAAAGAAATTATGGGTGAGGACAAAACGGAGCAACTCAAGGATTAGGTCACACAAACGCGGCACTGCCATGGGCTGGCTGCGGTACATTGATGATTTATTTAACCAGCTGGGATTCTATTCATGCATTCATGTCTTTGTACTTAATCTGACTGTTCATTGGCATCCAATTAGCACCTCATGGTGGCTAAACCTGTTTATCTGTTTATAGCTTTTTGACTGTTTAACTATTTGACTCTGTCACCTCAGAAGTTGCTGTTTCACCAGCATCTGTATCAAGCACTGTTTATTAGTGATTAGTGAGACTTGGATCCTATTTTATATATTTTATATATCTCTGTTATTTCAGAGTATACACTTTTATCATTGTGCTTATCCAGTGCTGGTTTTTACCATCTGTCTATGTGTAACAATTGCCAAAATTTTACACCATGCTCTTTATGTGCAGGATGCCTTGTTCATGTTTTTGACCCAGTCTGTTATTCATTCATTTTACTTGTGCCCTATATGTAATTGTCATCTAGTACATCTATATTGTATCTGCCGGCCTGTTTTTGCCACTGATTCCTTTGTGCCAGTTGCTATTTATTAAACATATTTGCACTTTACTCCTTGTCCTCCAGTCTTTGTTACTAGCAATTTATGCTGCCAGTTTAAGGGCCGTAGTTGCATTGTCAGGGATAATTATTGTTGTTTATTCTGCTGTAAATAAAGCTAGACCACCGCTGCAATCTACACCACCTCTCAGTTTTTACTACCACATTTTAAGTGCACAATCTAGTCGCAATCAAAATGAGTGGCAAAATGACAGATGCTGGTGGAAAGGGCAAGAGGCATGTTGGAAAAGGAAACAAAGGGTTTGTCCGTGGGGAAGGTGGCAAAGCTCTATTAACATCTGCTGAAGATAGATCATCTACCAGCAAAAGTAAAATGTCTACTACTTACCGTGGACAATCCGATGTGCTCCCTTTTTTACGGACACGAACAACTGGAACAAAGGTAGATGATGGTCAAAAAAGGAAAATGCTTGAATGGCTCTCAAGTGGTCCAACAAGTGCCCTCTCCGCCACCTCAACTACCGCATCCAAAAAACACCAGTCCTCTGAGTTGTCATCCCAATCAAACTTGCTTTCTCCCAGCTCTGAAGTCTCCATCAGCCCTGCACAGTATGGTGGAACTGAGATGGCTGAGTCTGCAGAGCTGTTCAGTCACACTATAGCCTGGGAATCAGAGGTCTGTTCCCAAGCTACAGTGAGTACAGACCAGGAAATGGTCTGCAGTGATGCCCAGAACCTTTGTGACTCAGATTCAGGCCGAGGACCAAGTTTCTGAGCATAATGTTGACCCTTTTTCACAAACTGTAACACCTGTTGTTATAGACAATGAGGAACATACTGATGACGATGAGACGCAGATACCAGATTGGGATGACAACTTAACTATTCGGTCAGGGCAAGAAGAGGCTCGGTCTGAGGGTGAGGGGAGTGCAAACACAACAATTGATGAGGAAGTTCTAGATCCAACCTACTGTCAACCCACAGTCAGGCACTCGAGGAGGTCAAAAGAGGCGGTGGAGGAGGATGCAACCGACGACGAAGTTACCTTGTGCCTTCCTGGACAGAGTCGGAGCACTGGTAGCACGTCTACAACTGCATCCTCAGCCACCACTCTGCCTCTGAGCACTAGTCGGGGGGGCTCAGCAGGTCGCATGCCCTCTAAGCCTTGCCTAGCCTGGTCCTTTTTTGACATAGCAAAACATTGCCCAAATTATGTGATCTGTAAAATTTGTTGTGATTCTGTTAGTAGAGGGCAAAACCTCAGCAGTTTGACAACTTCTTCCATGAATCGTCACATGAATAAATATCATATGTCCCAGTGGGAAGCTCACCGTGCTGCAATGCGGCCTAGCGGAGCGAACCATCTACCGCCTGCCCCTTCCAGTGCATCCGTGCGCTCTTCATCTTCTAGGACTGTGGGGACAGCTGTCACACCTGGTTTTCCACGCACAACTTCCACCACTGTAACCGCAACAGGCAGTTTGCTTGGTAGGTCGTCAGTTGGTTTGGAAGGGGAAACAAGTGCGTGTGTACAGCTCTCTCAGACATCGATAGCACCAACGTTGGATGAAGGCAACATCATGTCTCCGCCTGCACTTTCCTCACAAACCTTCATTTTTCCAGGGACACCCTACTCAACACCGTCTACACACAGCAGCCAGATCTCTGGCCCTCAGATGTGGACAAATAAAAGGCCATTTCCTGCGACCCATGACAAAGCTAAGAGGTTGACTCTATCCCTCTGTAAGCTCTTGGCTACCGAAATGCTGCCTTTCCGCCTGGTGGACACACAGGATTTTAGAGACCTTATGTCTGTCGCTGTGCCCCAGAACCAGTTGCCCAGTCACCACTACTTCTCTAAGAAAGGTGTGCCCGCGCTACACCAGCATGTCGCACACAACATCACCGCTTCCTTGAGAAACTCTGTGTGTGAACGGGTGCATTTCACCACCGATACTTGGACCAGTAAGCATGGACAGGGACATTACATGTCGCTGACTGGGCACTGGGTAACTATGGTGATAGATGGTGAAGGGTCTGCTGCACAAGTCTTGCCGTACCCACGACTTGTGTGTCAATCCTCTGTCTGTCCAAGTTCCGCCACTGCTTCTGCCTCCTCCACCTCATCTGTGTCCTCCACCTCCGCCCCAAGCCTGCCTGGTCAGGCCACCAGCGTTCTCACTGCGCAGAAGGAATCACGCACCCCTCATTACTATGCTGGCAGCAGAGCGCAACGGCATCAGGCGGTCTTTAGCTTGACATGTCTTGGAAATAAGAGTCACACAGCGACTGAGTTGTGGGCAGCTCTGGAGACTGAGTTTAATAAATGGTTGTCTCCACTCAACCTGCAGCCTGGTAAGGCCATGTGCGACAATGCTGCAAACCTGGGTGCGGCCCTTCGCCTGGGCAAGGTGACACACGTGTCTTGTATGGCTCACGTGTTGAACCTTGTTGTCCAGCAATTTTTAACACACTATCTCGGCCTAGATGGCCTTCTGACCAGGGCACGAAAACTGTCTGCTCACTTCCGCCGTTCAACCGCCGCAGCTGAGTGACTTGCAGACTCGCTCCAGAAGTCTTTCGGCCTGCCGGTTCATCGCCTGAAATGCGATGTGGCGACACGCTGGAATTCGACTCTCCACATGTTACAGCGACTGTGGCAGCACCACCGAGCCCTGGTGCAATACGTCATGACGTATAGCCTGGGCCAACGAGATGCAGAGGTGGGGAAGATCACCCTGATGGAGTGGTCTCAGATCAAGGACCTATGCACCCTTCTGCACAGTTTCGACATGGCGACGAATATGTTTAGCGCTGACAATGCCATTATCAGCATGACAATTCCAGTCATTTACATGCTGGAGCACACGCTAAACACTATTCGGAGTCAGGGGGTGGGACAACAGGAAGGGGAGGAACTACAGGAGGATTCATATGCGCAAAACACAACAACATCACCAAGGTCCAGACGTTCATCATCACCAACGCGGCAGGCATGGGACCATGGGGGACAGGGATCAACAAGGGCGCATGGTAGCAGGCGAAATGTTGAGGAAGGTGCAGGAGAACATGAAGAAATGGAGGACGAACTGTCCATGGACAAGGAAGACTCAGCGGATGAGGGAGACCTTGTTCAAATTTCAGTTGAAAGAGGTTGGGGGGAGATGTCCTCCTCTGTGGCCTCCCTGCCAACACGCTTGCCCCTCTCCAGTCCATCCTTAACTCTGCTGCCCGACTTATCCACCTCTCTCCTCAATACCACCCCGCTTCTCCTCTCTGCATGTCCCTCCACTGGCTTCCAATCTTCCACCGTATCCAATTCAAACTTCTAACACTGACCTACAAAGCTGTGCATAATCTTTCCCCTCCGTACATCTCCGAACTACTCTCCCACTACACTCCAACACGTCACCTCCGGTCCTCCCAAGATCTCCTCCTCTCCTCCTCTCTCATTCGCTCCTCACACAACCGACTCCAAGACTTCTCCCGAGCATCCCCAGTCTCCTGGAACTCGCTGCCTCAACACGTCAGACTATCCCCTACCCTTGCAAACTTCAAACGGAACCTGAAAACGCACCTGTTCAGAAATGCCTACAATCTACAATGAACTCGCTGCCGCCCGACCACCGTGCGGAGCTGCCGCCCGACCACCGTGCGGAGCTGCCGCCTGACCTACACCCCACCTATTGTCTCCTCCCCATATTCCTATAGAATGTAAGCCCGCAAGGGTAGGGCCCTCTTCCCTCTGTACTAGTCTGTCTACTGTAACTTGTATACGTATTTTGTATGTAACCCCCTTCTCATGTACAGCACCATGGAATTAATGGTGCTCTATAAATAAATAATAATAATAATAATGTCAGAGGAAGAAAGAACGGTTAGCACCTCTATGCCACAAACACAGCGTGGACTTGGTCCGCATGGCTGCGCAAGACACATGAGCGCCTTCTTGCTGCACTACCTCCAACATGACCCTCGTATTGTCAAAATTAGAAGTGATGATGACAACTGGCTTGCCACACTATTAGATCCCCGGTACAAGTCCAAATTTTGTGACATAATTCCAGCCATAGTAAGGGACGCAATAGTAGGGAGAGAAGCTCCGCGTCACTGATAAGTAGGTGCTCTAGGGTAAAAAATATACATAGAAAGAAGATAACCCCGGCACACTACAACTCCCAGAAAAAGGCAAGATGCAAAAATTGTATGCAATATTTTTTATTAATACAATAGTTTCTTGAATGTCTTTTCAGAAAAAAATGAATGTGGTCCAACATACATGGACGTTTCGGCCACAGGCCTTCGTCAACATGGACTATTATCTGACAAATATACAAAGATTACAGTCAAAAATACATTCATAAATGAAAAAAACTTTTATACCATCCAACATCATTTTTTAATAAAAGATAAGGACATAATAGTAGGGTAGAAACATATTGTGACATATAGTGAGTATGACACCATATGTTCATAAACTAGTAGACACAGGTGGATAAATGGTGCACATTCTAGGACCTGGATGATTATATTGTGAATTCTGCCAGTGGTGAAGGTGTGAACCCAGCTTTACCTATGGAAGTCCGACCAGAGCAAAAAGGAGGAAAAAGAAAGGAAAAGAGGGAGAATATAGAAAAAGAGGTAAGAGGAAGGAGGAAATAAAGAGCAGGAAGGTAGAGACACGAAAATAAGAAGAAACTTGAAAAAAGGGAAAAAAGGGGGGAAAAAAAGGGGGGAAAAAAAACACGTAGAGTGAGAGGTAAAATGCAAGGCCATCTGATGTAGCACTCACCGTGATTATTATTAATCCCGAAACTAAAATTCTTCGACACAACGAGATGAGTCAGAAATTTGTACAGAGGGGTTATCCTAAGATGATAGCTGATGTTACACATCCTACATCCAGCCGGAGTAGCGTATCACACAATCCATTGACATGTATTACCACATATCATCCTTTCCAACCTCTAGTGAGGAAAATTATTTGCCAACATTGGCCCCTCTTAAAGTCCGCATACCCCAAGATTGAATCGTTTCATGACTTACCCCTCTTTTGCCATAGGAAATCGCCCAATCTAAGAAATCATCTTGTGCGCGCCGACATTGGGTCCACCAAAACGGTCCCACGTCAAGTCTTCCTTGACACACAGCAGAAAGGCACCTTCCCATGTCTAGGCTGCGCACAATGTGCTAATGTAACTAAAGGCAGTACCTTCACACATGCCAGAACGGGCAGAACCTTTCAGATTAAGGGCTTCTATACATGCGATAGTACATACGTTGTCTACTACGTCAAGTGCCCGTGTGGTCTCGGATATGTTGGGGAGACTACCCAGCATGTCCGAGACCGTATTAGCCGACACAAATCGGACATTAGATGCGGTAATACTCTGCTACCTATTCCCCACCATTTCTCGACAGCGGGACACCAAATCTCACAGTTGAAGTTCCAGGTCATCGATCATGTCGATGTAGCACGCGGGGGGGGGCAATAGGACTAGACGCCTGCTGAATAAGGAGGCTAGATGGATACATACTCTAGGCACACTAGAACCGTATGGTCTAAATAGGAAGTATGAGACAGCCGTTTCATTATTCTTATTAATCCTTAGGTCTTGAGCTGACCCTTATTTTCTTGGGGCTGACCAATTAAGTAAATACATCACACGTTGAAATATTCTGCAAAAACATGATATGATATGGATATGATTTCCCAATATTGTGTAATGTAATATGTACTCCCTTACGTCCAATATGATGCGGTACATTTTATCCACAGTGGATTCATGCTTGTAACATATGTATTTCTCACATATGCTTTTAAATTATCCATATGTTGATATTGTTTTCTCTTTCTTGCAGAAACGCTAATTATTTGACAAATTGGCACTTATCTACATTCACATGGACTCTGTGCACCGTTCCTGTATCTAACTAGGCACCTAGGATGAGCCAATCCGGCTTCCACCTAATAGTATGCACGGTCTGTGTGTTTTCCCAGCAATTTCCCCTCCCCATCACATGACCCAGCCACTATGACACTTGCCAGTGAAGTCGGGCCGGGAACGCGCACTGCGCATGCGCGGTGTGCGTTCCACAGTCCCGACTTCCTGTGTTCCAAATACAGGAAGTTACACTCCTAAACCCGCCCTCACTTCCCTTTTAAACCGCTTCCATGCTGGACTTAGTTCACTGTGCAGGAGACTTTACACAGAACTCACGTCCAGCGGCGGTCTGGTAAGTAGTGGCGGCCGACCTCTCTCTCTTTCCTTTATTCTTAAAATTCTTTAATTTCATGATGCTCATATGTTGCATTACCTCTGTCACCATAAGGTCCTGGCAACTTGCACCTCCAGTTCTACCGGCTCCAATTTTCCCTTTCTGCCGGACAACATAGGTATTGTAAACAATGGTAGTGCATTTTGTATGGAGGATTTCCTTTCAGGTTTTAACATTAATGATTATTCACTTCTTCCATAGAATAATCATATTGACACAGCACATGCAGGCCTGCTCACCAGCTGTTGCAACTTTTTTGTTCCACTGCCTCCTAGCAGGTAATTATTTTTACCCACGCAGTTATGTGTGATGTTGTATACTATAATGGTCATGCTTTATTGCTCATGGACATACCATTTGATGTACTTGTAGTTCGTTCCATTTGAAGCTAGGACTCAATTCAAGTGCCATTCTATGGTTATCCCTTTATGTTGTGTGACCTAGTGCACGCTGTTCCTTTTTGGCACCATACATATAGGTAAATCCTTTTATGGTATTATGTGCGTATTTTTTCTTTCACTGTGGTCCCTAACATGAGATATGATTCTCTTTATCAAGGTCTGATCCCATAGCACCATTTACTGTTGTATTCAGCATAGAATCCTTGTGCTAACACTGAGTGCCCTTGACGCATAATACTGTCTCACTTGGGGGTATGCGAACTAACGCAGGTACTATAATTTTCCATACATATAATTAATATATATCAGGGAATATTCGCATGTATATCACACGTGTATATTATGTCTGGCTAATACATATCTTTCATTGTAGTGAAATGCATATGAGACTCGATTCATTCCCATGATTACTAGCCTCTTAGCCGAATGTCTACATGCATTTGATTTTGCACGGTGAGTGCTACATCAGATGGCCTTGCATTTTACCTCTCACTCTACGTGTTTTTTTCCCCCCTTTTTTCCCCCCTTTTTTTCAAGTTTCTTCTTATTTTCGTGTCTCTACCTTCCTGCTCTTTATTTCCTCCTTCCTCTTACCTCTTTTTCTATATTCTCCCTCTTTTCCTTCCTTTTTCCTCCTTTTTGCTCTGGTCGGACTTCCATAGGTAAAGCTGGGTTCACACCTTCACCACTGGCAGAATTCACAATATAATCATCCAGGTCCTAGAATGTGCACCATTTATCCACCTGTGTCTACTAGTTTATGAACATATGGTGTCAGTCTCACTATATGTCACAATATGTTTCTACCCTACAATTATGTCCTTATCTTTTATTAAAAAATGATGTTGGATGGTATAAAAGTTTTTTTCATTTATGAATGTATTTTTGACTGTAATCTTTGTATATTTGTCAGATAATAGTCCATGTTGACGAAGGCCTGTGGCCGAAACGTCCACGTATGTTGGACCACATTCATTTTTTTCTGAAAAGACATTCAAGAAACTATTGTATTAATAAAAAATATTGCATACAATTTTTGCATCTTGCCTTTTTCTGGGAGTTGTAGTGTGCCGGGGTTATCTCCTTTCTATAGTAAGGGACGCATGTATGCAGGAGTATCAGCAGAAGCTGTTACTCGATCTTAGCTCGGCTTTTCCACCAAACAACCGTGCAGGTGCAGGGAGTGAATCTCCCAGTTGTAAATTGACAAACATGGGACGGTCTCGTCATCTCCAACAGTCTACCCGTACCAGTAGCACCGTATCTGGTGCTGCTAACAGCAATTTTATTGAATCTTTTCATAATTTTTTTAGACCCTCCTTTGCAAGGCCACCAGAGACAACAAGTCTGACACATAGTCAACGGCTGGAGAGGATGATACAGGGGTATCTCCAAATGAACATCAATGCCATGACTTTGCAAATGGAGCCTTGCTCATTTTGGGCTTCAAATCTTGAAAAATGGCCAGAGCTCTCCACTTACGCCTTGGAGATTTTGTCTTGTCCAGCTGCCATCGTTGTCGCTGAACGTGTCTTCAGTGCTGCTGGGTGTGTGCTGACAGATAAGCGCACGCGTCTGTCCAGTGACAATGTGGACAGACTAACGTTCATCAAAATGAACAAGTCATGGATCCACAAGAAATTTACAACCCCTGTGTCATCCTGGGGAGAGTAAATGCTTGTGGATTTGGAATGTGCTTGATGCAAATCAAAACACCCTGTTTGCAACTAGGGCACAAGTGCTGCCACTGAATGGGTGGGTGTGTGTGGGGCCCGATTTTTGGAAAAAAGGAAGACTCCGCTTGGAATAACCCTTGCTTGTTGTGTTTTTTAAAAGGAGCCAAGATGAACAGAGCTGGGATCAGGAAAGACTTTGCTACCTACCCCGGTGTCATCCTGGGGACGGTTAAGTATGGTGTATTTTTCAATGTGCTTGATGCAAATCTAGCTGTGAAGTGTACAACTGGGGCACAAGTGCAGCCACTGAAGGGGTGGGTGTGTGTGGGGCCCAATTTTTGGAAAAAAGGTAGACTCTGCTTGGAGTAACCCTTGCTTGCTGTGTTTTTTAAAAGGAGCCAAGATGAACAGAGCTGGGATCAGGAAAGACTTTGCTACCTACCCCGGTGTCATCCTGGGGACGGTTAAGTATGGTGTATTTTTCAATGTGCTTGATGCAAATCTAGCTGTGAAGTGTACAACTAGGGCATAAGTGCTGCCACTGAATGGGTGGGTGTGTGTGGGGCCCAATTTTTGGAAAAAAAGGGAGACTCCGCTTGGAGTAACCCTTACTTGCTGTGTTTTTTAAAAATGATCCAAGATGAACAGAGCTGGGATCAGGAAAGACATTGCTACCTACCCCGGTGTCATCCTGGGGACGGTTAAGTATGGCGTATTTTTGAATGTGCTTCATGCAAATCTAGCTGTGAAGTGTACAACTAGGGCACAAGTGCTGTCACTGAATGGGTGTGTGAGTGTGGGGCACAATTTTTGGGAAAAAAGGGAGACTCCGCTTGGAGTAACCCTTGCTTGCTGTGTTTTTTAAAAGGAGCCAAGATGAACAAGTCATGGTTCAGCAAAGACTTTGCTACCTACCCCGGTGTCATCCTGGGGACGGTTACGTATGGCGTATTTTTTAATGTGCTTGATGCAAATCCAGCTGTGAAGTGTACAATTAGGGCACAAGTGCTGCCACTGAATGGGTGGGTGTGTGTGGGGCCCAATTTTTGGAAAAAAAGGGAGACTCCGCTTGGAGTAACCCTTACTTGCTGTGTTTTTTAAAAATGATCCAAGATGAACAGAGCTGGGATCAGGAAGACTTTGCTACCTACCCCGGTGTCATCCTGGGGACGGATAAGTATGGCGTATTTTTGAATGTGCTTGATGCAAATCTAGCTGTGAAGTGTACAACTAGGGCACAAGTGCTGCCACTGAATGGGTGGGTGTGTGTGGGGCCCGATTTTTGGAAAAAAGGAAGACTCCGCTTGGAATAACCCTTGCTTGTTGTGTTTTTTAAAAGGAGCCAAGATGAACAAGTCATGGTTCAGCAATGACTTTGCTTCCTACCCCGGTGTCATCCTGGGGACGGTTAAGTATGGCGTATTTTTGAATGTGCTTGATGCAAATCTAGCTGTGAAGTGTACAACTGGGGCACAAGTGCAGCCACTGAAGGGGTGGGTGTGTGTGGGGCCCAATTTTTGGAAAAAAGGTAGACTCTGCTTGGAGTAACCCTTGCTTGCTGTGTTTTTTAAAAGGAGCCAAGATGAACAGAGCTGGGATCAGGAAAGACTTTGCTACCTACCCCGGTGTCATCCTGGGGACGGTTAAGTATGGTGTATTTTTCAATGTGCTTGATGCAAATCTAGCTGTGAAGTGTACAACTAGGGCATAAGTGCTGCCACTGAATGGGTGGGTGTGTGTGGGGCCCAATTTTTGGAAAAAAAGGGAGACTCCGCTTGGAGTAACCCTTACTTGCTGTGTTTTTTAAAAATGATCCAAGATGAACAGAGCTGGGATCAGGAAAGACATTGCTACCTACCCCGGTGTCATCCTGGGGACGGTTAAGTATGGCGTATTTTTGAATGTGCTTCATGCAAATCTAGCTGTGAAGTGTACAACTAGGGCACAAGTGCTGTCACTGAATGGGTGTGTGAGTGTGGGGCACAATTTTTGGGAAAAAAGGGAGACTCCGCTTGGAGTAACCCTTGCTTGCTGTGTTTTTTAAAAGGAGCCAAGATGAACAAGTCATGGTTCAGCAAAGACTTTGCTACCTACCCCGGTGTCATCCTGGGGACGGTTACGTATGGCGTATTTTTTAATGTGCTTGATGCAAATCCAGCTGTGAAGTGTACAATTAGGGCACAAGTGCTGCCACTGAATGGGTGGGTGTGTGTGGGGCCCAATTTTTGGAAAAAAAGGGAGACTCCGCTTGGAGTAACCCTTACTTGCTGTGTTTTTTAAAAATGATCCAAGATGAACAGAGCTGGGATCAGGAAGACTTTGCTACCTACCCCGGTGTCATCCTGGGGACGGTTAAGTATGGCGTATTTTTGAATGTGCTTGATGCAAATCTAGCTGTGAAGTGTACAACTAGGGCACAAGTGCTGCCACTGAATGGGTGGGTGTGTGTGGGGCCAAATTTTTGGAAAAAAAGGGAGACTCCGATTGGAGTAACCCTTACTTGCTGTGTTTTTTAAAAATGATCCAAGATGAACAGAGCTGGGATCAGGAAAGACATTGCTACCTACCCCGGTGTCATCCTGGGGACGGTTAAGTATGACGTATTTTTGAATGTGCTTGATGCAAATCTAGCTGTGAAGTGTACAACTAGGGCACAAGTCATGCCACTGAATGGGTGGGTGTGTGTGGGGCACAATTTTTGGAAAAAAGGGAGACTCCGCTTGGAGTAACCCTTGCTTACTGTGTTTTTTAAAAGGAGCCAAGATGAACAAGTCAAGGTTCAGCAAAGACTTTGCTACCTACCCCGGTGTCATCCTGGGGACGGTTAAGTATGGCGTATTTTTGAATGTGCTTGATGCAAATCTAGCTGTGAAGTGTACAACTAGGGCACAAGTTCTGCCACTGAATGGGTGGGTGTGTGTGGGGCACAATTTTTGGAAAAAAAGGGAGACTCCGCTTGGAGTAACCCTTGCTTGCTGTGTTTTTTAAAAGGAGCCAAGATGAACAAGTCATGGTTCAGCAAAGACTTTGCTACCTACCCCGGTGTCATCCTGGGGACGGTTAAGTATGGCGTATTTTTGAATGTGCTTGATGCAAATCTAGCTGTGAAGTGTACAACTAGGGCACAAGTTCTGCCACTGAATGGGTGGGTGTGTGTGGGGCACAATTTTTGGAAAAAAAGGGAGACTCCGCTTGGAGTAACCCTTACTTGCTGTGTTTTTTAAAAATGATCCAAGATGAACAGAGCTGGGATCAGGAAAAAATTTGCTACCTACCCCGGTGTCATCCTGGGGACGGTTAAGTATGGCGTATTTTTGAATGTGCTTGATGCAAATCTAGCTGTGAAGTGTACAACTAGGGCACAAGTGCTGCCACTGAATGGGTGGGTGTGTGTGGGGCCAAATTTTTGGAAAAAAAGGGAGACTCCGCTTGGAGTAACCCTTACTTGCTGTGTTTTTAAAAAATGATCCAAGATGAACAGAGCTGGGATCAGGAAAGACATTTCTACCTACCCCGGTGTCATCCTGGGGACGGTTAAGTATGACGTATTTTTGAATATGCTTGATGCAAATCTAGCTGTGAAGTGTACAACTAGGGCACAAGTGCTGCCACTGAATGGGTGGGTGTGTGTGGGGCACAATTTTAGGGAAAAAAGGGAGACTCCGCTTGGAGTAACCCTTGCTTGCTGTGTTTTTTAAAAGGAGCCAAGATGAACAAGTCATGGTTCAGCAAAGACTTTGCTACCTACCTCGGTGTCATCCTGGGGACGGTTAAGTATGGCGTATTTTTGAATGTGCTTGATGCTAATCTAGCTGTGAAGTGTACAACTAGGGCACAAGTGCTGCCACTGAATGGGTGGGTGTGTGTGGGGCACAATTTTTGGAAAAAAAGGGAGACTCCGCTTGGAGTAACCCTTACTTGCTGTGTTTTTTAAAAATGATCCAAGATGAACAGAGCTGGGATCAGGAAAGACATTTCTACCTACCCCGGTGTCATCCTGGGGACGGTTAAGTATGGCGTATTTTTGAATGTGCTTGATGCAAATCTACCTGTGAAGTGTACAACTAGGGCACAAGTGCTGCCACTGAATGGGTGGGTGTGTGTGGGGCACAATTTTTGGAAAAAAAGGGAGACTCCGCTTGGAGTAACCCTTACTTGCTGTGTTTTTTAAAAATGATCCAAGATGAACAGAGCTGGGATCAGGAAAGACTTTACTACCTACCCCGGTGTCATCCTGGGGACGGTTAAGTATGGCGTATTTTTGAATGTGCTTGATGCAAATCTAGCTGTGAAGTGTACAACTAGGGCACAAGTGCTGCCACTGAATGGGTGGGTGTGTGTGGGGCCCAATTTTTGGAAAAAAAGGGAGACTCCGCTTGGAGTAACCCTTGCTTGCTGTGTTTTTTAAAAGGAGCCAAGATGAACAAGTCATGGTTCAGCAAAGACTTTGCTACCTACCCCGGTGTCATCCTGGGGACGGTTAGGTATGGCGTATTTTGAATGTGCTTGATGCAAATCTAGCTGTGAAGTGTACAACTAGGGCACAAGTGCTGCCACTGAATTGGTGGGTGTGTGTGGGGCACAATTTTTGGAAAAAAAGGGAGAATCCGCTTGGAGTAACCCATACTTGCTGTGTTTTTTAAAAATGATCCAAGATGAACAGAGCTGGGATCAGGAAAAACTTTTCTACCTACCCCGGTGTCATCCTGGGGACGGTTAAGTATGGCGTATTTTTGAATGTGCTTGATGCAAATCTAGCTGTGAAGTGTACAACTAGGGCACAAGTGCTGCCACTGAATGGGTGGGTGTGTGTGGGGCACAATTTTAGGGAAAAAAGGGAGACTCCGCTTGGAGTAACCCTTGCTTGCTGTGTTTTTTAAAAGGAGCCAAGATGAACAAGTCATGGTTCAGCAAAGACTTTGCTACCTACCCCGGTGTCATCCTGGGGACGGTTAAGTATGGCGTATTTTTGAATGTGCTTGATGCTAATCTAGCTGTGAAGTGTACAACTAGGGCACAAGTGCTGCCACTGAATGGGTGGGTGTGTGTGGGGCACAATTTTTGGAAAAAAAGGGAGACTCCGCTTGGAGTAACCCTTACTTGCTGTGTTTTTTAAAAATGATCCAAGATGAACAGAGCTGGGATCAGGAAAGACATTTCTACCTACCCCGGTGTCATCCTGGGGACGGTTAAGTATGGCATATTTTTGAATGTGCTTGATGCAAATCTAGCTGTAAAGTGTACAAATAGGGCACAAGTGCTGCCACTGAATGGGTGGGTGTGTGGGGGGCACAATTTTTGGGAAAAAAAAAGGGAGACTCCGCTTGGAGTAACCCTTGCTTGCTGTGTTTTTTAAAAGGAGCCAAGATGAACAATTCATGGTTCAGCAAAGACTTTGCTACCTACCCCGGTGTCATCCTGGGGACGGTTAAGTATGGCGTATTTTTGATTGTGCTTGATGCAAATCTAGCTGTGAAGTGTACAACTAGGGCACAAGTGCTGCCACTGAATGGGTGGGTGTGTGTGGGGCACAATTTTTGGAAAAAAAGGGAGACTCCGCTTGGAGTAACCCTTACTTGCTGTGTTTTTTAAAAATGATCCAAGATGAACAGAGCTGGGATCAGGAAAGACTTTACTACCTACCCCGGTGTCATCCTGGGGACGGTTAAGTATGGCGTATTTTTGAATGTGCTTGATGCAAATCTAGCTGTTAAGTGTACAACTAGGGCACAAGTGCTGCCACTGAATGGGTGGGTGTGTGTGGGGCCCAATTTTTGGAAAAAAAGGGAGACTCCGCTTGGAGTAACCCTTGCTTGCTGTGTTTTTTAAAAGGAGCCAAGATGAACAAGTCATGGTTCAGCAAAGACTTTGCTACCTACCCCGGTGTCATCCTGGGGACGGTTAGGTATGGCGTATTTTGAATGTGCTTGATGCAAATCTAGCTGTGAAGTGTACAACTAGGGCACAAGTGCTGCCACTGAATGGGTGGGTGTGTGTGGGGCACAATTTTTGGAAAAAAAGGGAGACTCCGCTTGGAGTAACCCTTACTTGCTGTGTTTTTTAAAAATGATCCAAGATGAACAAAGCTGGGATCAGGAAAGACTTTGCTACCTACCCCGGTGTAATCCTGGGGTTGGTTAATTATGGGGAATTTTTTAATGTGCTTGATGCAAATCTAGCTGTGAAGTGTGCAACTAGGGCACAAGTGCTGCCACTGAATGGGTGGGTGTGTGTGGGGCCAAATTTTTGGAAAAAAAGGGAGACTCCGCTTGGAGTAACCCATACTTGCTGTGTTTTTTAAAAATGATCCAAGATGAACAGAGCTGGGATCAGGAAAAACTTTTATACCTACCCCGGTGTCATCCTGGGGACGGTTAAGTATGGCGTATTTTTGAATGTGCTTGATGCAAATCTAGCTGTGAAGTGTACAACTAGGGCACAAGTGCTGCCACTGAATGGGTGGGTGTGTGTGGGGCCCAATTTTTGGAAAAAAAGGGAGACTCCGCTTGGAGTAACCCTTGCTTGCTGTGTTTTTTAAAAGGAGCCAAGATGAACAAGTCATGGTTCAGCAAAGACTTTGCTACCTACCCCGGTGTCATCCTGGGGACGGTTAGGTATGGCGTATTTTGAATGTGCTTGATGCAAATCTAGCTGTGAAGTGTACAACTAGGGCACAAGTGCTGCCACTGAATGGGTGGGTGTGTGTGGGGCATAATTTTTGGAAAAAAAGGGAGACTCCGCTTGGAGTAACCCTTACTTGCTATGTTTTTTAAAAATGATCCAAGATGAACAAAGCTGGGATCAGGAAAGACTTTGCTACCTACCCCGGTGTCATCCTGGGGTTGGTTAAGTATGGGAAATTTTTTAATGTGCTTGATGCAAATCTAGCTGTGAAGTGTACAACTAGGGCACAAGTGCTGCCACTGAATGGGTGGGTGTGTGTGGGGCACAATTTTTGGAAAAAAAGGGAGACTCCGCTTGGAGTAACCCTTACTTGCTGTGTTTTTTAAAAATGATCCAAGATGAACAGAGCTGGGATCAGGAAAGGCATTGCTACCTACCCCGGTGTCATCCTGGGGACGGTTAAGTATGACGTATTTTTGAATGTGCTTGATGCAAATCTAGCTGTGAAGTGTACAACTAGGGCACAACTGCTGCCACTGAATGGGTTGGTGTGTGTGGGGCACAATTTTTTGAAAAAAAGGGACACTCCGCTTGGAGTAACCCTTGCTTGCTGTGTTTTTTAAAAGGAGCCAAGATGAACAAATCATGGTTCAGCAAAGACTTTGCTACCTACCACGGTGTCATCCTGGGGACGGTTAATTATGGCGTATTTTTGAATGTGCTTGATGCAAATCTAGCTGTGAAGTGTACAACTAGGGCACAAGTGCTGCCACTGAATGGGTGAGTGTGTGTGGGGCACAATTTTTGGAAAAAAAGGGAGACTCCGCTTGAAATAACCCTTACTTGCTGTGTTTTTTAAAAATGATCCAAGATGAACAGAGCTGGGATCAGGAAAGACATTTCTACCTACCCCGGTTTCATCCTGGGGACGGTTAAGTATGGCGTATTTTTGAATGTGCTTGATGCAAATCTAGCTGGGAAGTGTACAACTAGGGCACAAGTGCTGCCACTGATGGGTGAGTGTGTGTGGGGCACAATTTTTGGAAAAAAAAGGAGACTCCGCTTGGAGTAACCCTTGCTTGCTGTGTTTTTTAAAAGGAGCCAAGATGAACAAGTCATGGTTCAGCAAAGACATTGCTACCTACCCCCGTGTCATCCTGGGGACGGTTAAGTATGGCATATTTTTGAATGTGCTTGATGCAAATCTAGCTGTGAAGTGTACAACTAGGGCACAAGTGCTGCCACTGAATGGGTGGGTGTGTGTGGGACACAATTTTTGGAAAAAAAGGGAGACTCCGCTTGGAGTAACCCTTACTTGCTGTGTTTTTTAAAAATGATCCAAGATGAACAGAGCTGGGATCAGGAAAGACATTTCTACCTACCCCGGTTTCATCCTGGGGACGGTTAAGTATGGCGTATTTTTGAATGTGCTTGATGCAAATCTAGCTGGGAAGTGTACAACTAGGGCACAAGTGCTGCCACTGATGGGTGAGTGTGTGTGGGGCACAATTTTTGGAAAAAAAAGGAGACTCCGCTTGGAGTAACCCTTGCTTGCTGTGTTTTTTAAAAGGAGCCAAGATGAACAAGTCATGGTTCAGCAAAGACATTGCTACCTACCCCCGTGTCATCCTGGGGACGGTTAAGTATGGCATATTTTTGAATGTGCTTGATGCAAATCTAGCTGTGAAGTGTACAACTAGGGCACAAGTGCTGCCACTGAATGGGTGGGTGTGTGTGGGGCACAATTTTTGGAAAAAAAGGGAGACTCCGCTTGGAGTAACCCTTACTTGCTGTGTTTTTTAAAAATGATCCAAGATGAACAGAGCTGGGATCAGGAAAGACTTTGCTACCTACCCCGGTGTCATCCTGGGGTTGGTTAAGTATGGGAAATTTTTTAATGTGCTTGATGCAAATCTAGCTGTGAAGTGTACAACTAGGGCACAAGTGCTGCCACTGAATGGGTGGGTGTGTGTGGGGCACAATTTTTGGAAAAAAAGGGAGACTCCGCTTGGAGTAACCCTTACTTGCTGTGTTTTTTAAAAATGATCCAAGATGAACAAAGCTGGGATCAGGAAAGACTTTGCTACCTACCCCGGTGTCATCCTGGGGTTGGTTAAGTATGGGAAATTTTTTAATGTGCTTGATGCAAATCTAGCTGTGAAGTGTACAACTAGGGCACAAGTGCTGCCACTGAATGGGTGGGTGTGTGTGGGGCACAATTTTTGGAAAAAAAGGGAGACTCCGCTTGGAGTAACCCTTACTTGCTGTGTTTTTTAAAAATGATCCAAGATGAACAGAGCTGGGATCAGGAAAGACATTGCTACCTACCCCGGTGTCATCCTGGGGACGGTTAAGTATGGCGTATTTTTGAATGTGCTTGATGCAAATCTAGCTGTGAAGTGTACAACTAGGGCACAAGTGCTGCCACTGAATGGGTGGGTGTGTTTGGGGCCAATTTTTTGGAAAAAAAGGGAGACTCTGCTTGGAATAACACTTACTTGCTGTGTTTTTTAAAAATGATCCAAGATGAACAGAGCTGGGATCAGGAAAGACATTGCTACCTACCCCGGTGTCATCCTGGGGACGGTTAAGTATGACGTATTTTTGAATGCGCTTGATGCAAATCTAGCTGTGAAGTGTACAACTAGGGCACAACTGCTGCCACTGAATGGGTTGGTGTGTGTGGGGCACAATTTTTTGAAAAAAAGGGACACTCCGCTTGGAGTAACCCTTGCTTGCTGTGTTTTTTAAAAGGAGCCAAGATGAACAAATCATGGTTCAGCAAAGACTTTGCTACCTACCCCGGTGTCATCCTGGGGACGGTTAATTATGGCGTATTTTTGAATGTGCTTGATGCAAATCTAGCTGTGAAGTGTACAACTAGGGCACAAGTGCTGTCACTGAATGGGTGAGTGTGTGTGGGGCACAATTTTTGGAAAAAAAAGGAGACTCCGCTTGGAGTAACCCTTGCTTGCTGTGTTTTTTAAAAGGAGCCAAGATGAACAAGTCATGGTTCAGCAAAGACATTGCTACCTACCCCCGTATCATCCTGGGGACGGTTAAGTATGGCATATTTTTGAATGTGCTTGATGCAAATCTAGCTGTGAAGTGTACAACTAGGGCACAAGTGCTGCCACTGAATGGTTGGGTGTGTATGGGGCCAAATTTTTGGGAAAAAAGGGAGACTCCGCTTGGAGTAACCCTTACTTGCTGTGTTTTTTAAAAATGATCCAAGATGAACAGAGCTGGGATCAGGAAAGACCTTGCTACCTACCCCGGTGTCATCCTGGGGACGGTTAAGTATGACGTATTTTTGAATGTGCTTGATGCAAATCTAGCTGTGAAGTGTACAACTAGGGCACAAGTGCTGCCACTGAATGAGTGGGTGTGTGTGGGGCACAATTTTTGGAAAAAAAGGGAGACTCTGCTTGGAGTAACCCTTACTTGCTGTGTTTTTTAAAAATGATCCAAGATGAACAGAGCTGGGATCAGGAAAGACTTTGCTACCTAGCCCGGTGTCATCCTGGGGACGGTTAAGTATGGCGTATTTTTTAATGTGCTTGATGCAAATCTAGCTGTGAAGTGTACAACTAGGGCACAAGTGCTGTCACTGAATGGGTGGGTGTGTGTGGGGCACAATTTTTGGAAAAAAAGGGAGACTCCGCTTGGAGTAACCCTTACTTGCTGTGTTTTTTAAAAATGATCCAAGATGAACAGAGCTGGGATCAGGAAAGACATTTCAACCTACCCCGGTGTCATCCTGGGGACGGTTAAGTATGGCGTATTTTTGAATGTGCTTGATGCAAATCTAGCTGTGAAGTGTACAACTAGGGCACAAGTGCTGCCTCTGAATGGGTGGGTGTGTGTGGGGCCAAATTTTTGGAAAAAAAGAAAGACTCCACTTGGAGTAAACCTTACTTGCTGTGTTTTTTAAAAATGATCCAAGATGAACAGAGCTGGGATCAGGAAAGACATTTCTACCTACCCCGGTTTCATCCTGGGGACGGTTAAGTATGGCGTATTTTTGAATGTGCTTGATGCAAATCTAGCTGGGAAGTGTACAACTAGGGCACAAGTGCTGCCACTGAATGGGTGAGTATGTGTGGGGCACAATTTTTGGAAAAAAAAGGAGACTCCGCTTGGAGTAACCCTTGCTTGCTGTGTTTTTTAAAAGGAGCCAAGATGAACAAGTCATAGTTCAGCAAAGACATTGCTACCTACCCCCGTGTCATCCTGGGGACGGTTAAGTATGGCATATTTTTGAATGTGCTTGATGCAAATCTAGCTGTGAAGTGTACAACTAGGGCACAAGTGCTGCCACTGAATGGGTGGGTGTGTGTGGGACACAATTTTTGGAAAAAAAGGGAGACTCCGCTTGGAGTAACCCTTGCTTGCTGTGTTTTTTAAAAGGAGCCAAGATGAACAAGTCATGGTTCAGCAAAGACTTTGCTACCTACCTCGGTGTCATCCTGGGGACGGTTAATTATGGCGTATTTTTGAATGTGCTTGATGCAAATCTAGCTGTGAAGTGTACAACTAGGGCACAAGTGCTGCCACTGAATGGTTGGGTGTGTATGGGGCCAAATTTTTGGAAAAAAAGGGAGACTCCGCTTGGAGTAACCCTTACTTGCTGTGTTTTTTAAAAATGATCCAAGATGAACAGAGCTGGGATCAGGAAAGACATTGCTACCTACCCCGGTGTCATCCTGGGGACGGTTAAGTATGACGTATTTTTGAATGTGCTTGATGCAAATCTAGCTGTGAAGTGTACAACTAGGGCACAAGTGCTGCCACTGAATGAGTGGGTGTGTGTGGGGCACAATTTTTGGAAAAAAAAGGGAGACTCCGCTTGGAGTAACCCTTACTTGCTGTGTTTTTTAAAAATGATCCAAGATGAACAGAGCTGGGATCAGGAAAGACCTTGCTACCTACCCCGGTGTCATCCTGGGGACGGTTAAGTATGACGTATTTTTGAATGTGCTTGATGCAAATCTAGCTGTGAAGTGTACAACTAGGGCACAAGTGCTGCCACTGAATGAGTGGGTGTGTGTGGGGCACAATTTTTGGAAAAAAAAGGGAGACTCCGCTTGGAGTAACCCTTACTTGCTGTGTTTTTTAAAAATGATCCAAGATGAACAGAGCTGGGATCAGGAAATACATTTCAACCTACCCCGGTGTCATCCTGGGGACGGTTAAGTATGGCGTATTTTTGAATGTGCTTGATGCAAATCTAGCTGTGAAGTGTACAACTAGGGCACAAGTGCTGCCTCTGAATGGGTGGGTGTGTGTGGGGCCAAATTTTTGGAAAAAAAGAAAGACTCCACTTGGAGTAAACCTTACTTGCTGTGTTTTTTAAAAATGATCCAAGATGAACAGAGCTGGGATCAGGAAAGACATTTCTACCTACCCCGGTTTCATCCTGGGGACGGTTAAGTATGGCGTATTTTTGAATGTGCTTGATGCAAATCTAGCTGGGAAGTGTACAACTAGGGCACAAGTGCTGCCACTGAATGGGTGAGTGTGTGTGGGGCACAATTTTTGGAAAAAAAAGGAGACTCCGCTTGGAGTAACCCTTGCTTGCTGTGTTTTTTAAAAGGAGCCAAGATGAACAAGTCATAGTTCAGCAAAGACATTGCTACCTACCCCCGTGTCATCCTGGGGACGGTTAAGTATGGCATATTTTTGAATGTGCTTGATGCAAATCTAGCTGTGAAGTGTACAACTAGGGCACAAGTGCTGCCACTGAATGGGTGGGTGTGTGTGGGACACAATTTTTGGAAAAAAAGGGAGACTCCGCTTGGAGTAACCCTTACTTGCTGTGTTTTTTAAAAATGATCCAAGATGAACAGAGCTAGGATCAGGAAAGACATTGCTACCTACCCCGGTGTCATCCTGGGGACGGTTAAGTATGGCGTATTTTTGAATGTGCTTGATGCAAATCTAGCTGTGAAGTGTACAACTAGGGCACAAGTGCTGCCACTGAATGGGTGGGTGTGTGTGGGGCCAATTTTTTGGAAAAAAAGGGAGACTCTGCTTGGAATAACACTTACTTGCTGTGTTTTTTAAAAATGACCCAAGATGAACAGAGCTGGGATCAGGAAAGACATTGCTACCTACCCCGGTGTCATCCTGGGGACGGTTAAGTATGACGTATTTTTGAATGTGCTTGATGCAAATCTAGCTGTGAAGTGTACAACTAGGGCACAACTGCTGCCACTGAATGGGTTGGTGTGTGTGGGGCACAATTTTTTGAAAAAAAGGGAGACTCCGCTTGGAGTAACCCTTGCTTGCTGTGTTTTTTAAAAGGAGCCAAGATGAACAAGTCATGGTTCAGCAAAGACTTTGCTACCTACCCCGGTGTCATCCTGGGGACGGTTAAGTATGGCATATTTTTGAATGTGCTTGATGCAAATCTAGCTGTGAAGTGTACAACTAGGGCACAAGTGCTGCCACTGAATGGGTGGGTGTGTGTGGGACACAATTTTTGGAAAAAAAGGGAGACTCCGCTTGGAGTAACCCTTACTTGCTGTGTTTTTTAAAAATGATCCAAGATGAACAGAGCTAGGATCAGGAAAGACATTGCTACCTACCCCGGTGTCATCCTGGGGACGGTTAAGTATGGCGTATTTTTTAAAGTGCTTGATAAAAATCTAGCTGTGAAGTGTACAACTAGGGCACAAGTGCTGTCACTGAATGGGTGGGTGTGTGTGGGGTACAATTTTTGGAAAAAAAGGGAGACTCCGCTTGGAGTAACCCTTACTTGCTGTGTTTTTTAAAAGGAGCCAAGATGAACAAGTCATGGTTCAGCAAAGACTTTGCTACCTACCCCGGTGTCATCCTGGGGACGGTTAAGTATGGCGTATTTTTGAATGTGCTTGATGCAAATCTAGCTGTGAAGTGTACAACTAGGGAAAAAGTGCTGCCACTGAATGGGTGGGTGTGTGTGGGGCACAATTTTTGGAAAAAAAGGGAGACTCCGCTTGGAGTAACCCTTACTTGCTGTGTTTTTTAAAAATGATCCAAGATGAACAGAGCTGGGATCAGGAAAGACATTGCTACCTACCCCGGTGTCATCCTGGGGACGGTTAAGTATGGCGTATTTTTGAATGTGCTTGATGCAAATCTAGCTGTGAAGTGTACAACTAGGGCACAAGTGCTGCCACTGAATGGGTGGGTGTGTGTGGGGCCAATTGTTTGGAAAAAACGGGAGACTCTGCTTGGAATAACCCTTACTTGCTGTGTTTTTTAAAAATGATCCAAGATGAACAGAGCTGGGATCAGGAAAGACATTTCTACCTACCCCGGTGTCATCCTTGGGACGGTTAAGTATGGCGTATTTTTGAATGTGCTTGATGCTAATCTAGCTGTGAAGTGTACAACTAGGGCACAAGTGCTGCCACTGAATGGGTGAGTGTGTGTGGGGCACAATTTTTGGAAAAAAAAGGAGACTCCGCTTGGAGTAACCCTTGCTTGCTGTGTTTTTTAAAAGGAGCCAAGATGAACAAGTCATGGTTTAGCAAAGACATTGCTACCTACCCCCGTGTCATCCTGGGAATGGTTAAGTATGGCATATTTTTGAATGTGCTTGATGCAAATCTAGCTGTGAAGTGTACAACTAGGGCACAAGTGCTGCCACTGAATGGGTGGGTGTGTGTGGGGCACAATTTTTGGAAAAAAAGGGAGACTCCGCTTGGAGTAACCCTTACTTGCTGTGTTTTTTAAAAATGATCCAAGATGAACAGAGCTGGGATCAGGAAAGACATTGCTACCTACCCCGGTGTCATCCTGGGGACGGTTAAGTATGGCGTATTTTTGAAGGTGCTTGATACAAATCTAGCTGTGAAGTGTACAACTAGGGCACAAGTGCTGTCACTGAATGGGTGGGTGTGTGTGGGGCACAATTTTTGGAAAAAAAGGGAGACTCCGCTTGGAGTAACCCTTACTTGCTGTGTTTTTTAAAAATGATCCAAGATGAACATAGCTGGGATCAGGAAAGACATTTCAACCTACCCCGGTGTCATCCTGGGGACGGTTAAGTCTGGCGTATTTTTGAATGTGCTTGATGCAAATCTAGCTGTGAAGTGTACAACTAGGGCACAAGTGCTGCCTCTGAATGGGTGGGTGTGTGTGGGGCCAATTTTTTGGAAAAAAAGGGAGACTCTGCTTGGAATAACACTTACTTGCTGTGTTTTTTAAAAATGATCCAAGATGAACAGAGCTGGGATCAGGAAAGACATTGCTACCTACCCCGGTGTCATCCTGGGGACGGTTAAGTATGACGTATTTTTGAATGTGCTTGATGCTAATCTAGCTGTGAAGTGTACAACTAGGGCACAACTGCTGCCACTGAATGGGTGGGTGTGTGTGGGGCACAATTTTTTTAAAAAAAGGGACACTCCGCTTGGAGTAACCCTTGTTTGCTGTGTTTTTTAAAAGGATCCAAGATGAATAAGTCATAGTTCAGCAAACACTTTGCTACCTACCCCGGTGTCATCCTGGGGACGGTTAAGTATGGCGTATTTTTGAATGTGCTTGATGCAAATCTAGCTGTGAAGTGTACAACTAGGGCACAAGTGCTGCCACTGAATGGGTGGGTGTGTGTGGGGCACAATTTTTGGAAAAAAAAGGAGACTCCGCTTGGAGTAACCCTTGCTTGCTGTGTTTTTTAAAAGGAGCCAAGATGAACAAGTCATGGTTCAGCAAAGACATTGCTACCTACCCCGGTGTCATCCTGGGGACGGTTAAGTATGGCGTATTTTTGAATGTGCTTGATGCAAATCTAGCTGTGAAGTGTACAACTAGGGCACAAAAGCTGCCACTGAATGGTTGGGTGTGTGTGGGGCCCAATTTTTGGAAAAAAAGGGAGACTCCGCTTGGAGTAACCCTTGCTTGCTGTGTTTTTTAAAAGGAGCCAAGATGAACAAGTCATGGTTCAGCAAAGACTTTGCTACCTACCCCGGTGTCATCCTGGGGACGGTTAAGTATGGCGTATTTTTGAATGTGCTTGATGCAAATCTAGCTGTGAAGTGTACAACTAGGGCACAAGTGCTGCCACTGAATGGGTGGGTGTGTGTGGGGCCAATTTTTTGGAAAAAAAGGGAGACTCTGCTTGGAATAACCCTTACTTGCTGTGTTTTTTAAAAATGATCCAAGATGAACAGAGCTGGGATCAGGAAAGACATTGCTACCTACCCCGGTGTCATCCTGGGGACGGTTAAGTATGGCATATTTTTGAATGTGCTTGATGCAAATCTAGCTGTGAAGTGTACAACTAGGGCACGAGGGCTGCCACTGAATGGGTGGGTGTGTGTAGGGCACAATTTTTGAAAAAAAAAGGAGACTCCGCTTGGAGTAACCCTTGCTTGCTGTGTTTTTTAAAAGGAGCCAAGATGAACAAGTCATGGTTCAGCAAAGACTTTGCTACCTACCCCAGTGTCATCCTGGGGACGGTTAAGTATGGCGTATTTTTGAATGTGCTTGATGCAAATCTAGCTGTGAAGTGTACAACTAGGGCACAAGTGCTGCCACTGAATGGGTGGGTGTGTGTGGGGCACAATTTTTGGAAAAAAAGGGAGACTCCGCTTGGAGTAACCCTTACTTGCTGTGTTTTTTAAAAATGATCGAAGATGAACAGAGCTGGGATCAGGAAAGACATTGCTACCTACCCCGGTGTCATCCTGGGGACGGTTAAGTATGGCGTATTTTTGAATGTGCTTGATGCAAATCTAGCTGTGAAGTGTACAACTAGGGCACAAGTGCTGCCACTGATTGGGTGGGTGTGTGTGGGGCCAATTTTTTGGAAAAAAAGGGAGACTCTGCTTGGAATAACCCTTACTTGCTGTGTTTTTTAAAAATGATCCAAGATGAACAGAGCTGGGATCAGGAAAGACATTGCTACCTACCCCTGTGTCATCCTGGGGACGGTTAAGTATGACGTGTTTTTGAATGTGCTTGATGCAAATCTAGCTGTGAAGTGTACAACTAGGGCACAACTGCTGCCACTGAATGGGTGGGTGTGTGTGGGGCACAATTTTTTGAAAAAAAGGGACACTCCGCTTGGAGTAACCCTTGTTTGCTGTGTTTTTTAAAAGGAGCCAAGATGAACAAGTCATGGTTCAGCAAACACTTTGCTACCTACCCCGGTGTCATCCTGGGGACGGTTAAGTATGGCATATTTTTGAATGTGCTTGATGCAAATCTAGCTGTGAAGTGTACAACTGGGGCACAAGTGCTGCCACTGACTGGGTGGGTGTGTGTGGGGCACAATTTTTGGGAAAAAAGGGAGACTCCACTTGGCGTAACCCTTGCTTGCTGTGTTTTTTAAAAGGAGCCAAGATGAACAAGTCATGGTTTAGCAAAGACTTTGCTACCTACCCCGGTGTCATCCTGGGGACGGTTAAGTATGGCATATTTTTGAATGTGCTTGATGCAAATCTAGCTGTGAAGTGTACAACTGGGGCACAAGTGCTACCACTGAATGGGTGGGTGTGTGTGGGGCACAATTTTTGGAAAAAAAGGGAGACTCCGCTTGGAGTAACCCTTACTTGCTGTGTTTTTTAAAAATGATCCAAGATGAACAGAGCTGGGATCAGGAAAGACTTTGCTACCTACCCCGGTGTCATCCTGGGGACGGTTAAGTATGGTGTATTTTTGAATGTGCTTGATGCAAATCTACCTACCCCGGTGTCATCCTGGGGACGGTTAAGTATGGCGTATTTTTGAATGTGCTTGATGCAAATCTAGCTGTGAAGTGTGCAACTAGGGCACAAGTGCTGCCACTGAATGGGTGGGTGTGTGTGGGGCACAAATTTTGGGACAAAAGGGAGACTCAACTTGGAGTAACCCTTGCTTGCTGTGTTTTTTAAAAGGAGCCAAGATGAACAAGTCATGGTTCAGCAAAGACTTTGCTACCTACCCTGGTGTCATCCTGGGGACGGTTAAGTATGGCGTATTTTTAAATGTGCTTGATTAGAGTTGAGCGAGGTTTGCGGTTCGAGGTTCTCCAGTGCTCGAATGATTTTGGGGGCTGTTCTAGATCGAACTAGAACTCGAGCTTTTTTGCAAAAGCTCTATAGTTCTAGATACGTTCGAGAATGGATCTAGCAGCAAAAAACCCAGCTAATTCCTAGCTGGCTTTCCGCTGTAATAGTGTAAGTCACTCTGTGACTCACACTATTATGAAATTTCAGTGTATAGTGTGCGGGAACAGCGCATTCAGATCACTGCTGTATGTATATTTTTTTTTTCCTTGTCTTCCTTCCCTAAGCGCGCGCGTGTAGTGGGGCGGGCCAGCATGTCAGCCAATCCCAGACACACACACAGCTAAGTGGACTTTTAGCCAGAGAAGCAACGGCATGTGTGATAGGATGTCCATGTCACATGTCCCTGTATTATAAAACCGGACATTTTCCTCCAGCACGCCATTATCTGCCTTCTGCGTCCTTGGTGTCAGACATCACTGGCGCAGCTCCTATCGCCGATACAGCTGTATACGCTCCATACACAGTGCTGGACAGCATAGGGATAGCACTTTCTATCTGTCCTTTTAAGGGCTCATACCGGCAGGGTCAGAGCCATAGGTGACAGGTCCTGAAAACAGAGTTTAACAGCTACACAAGATGACAGCGTCTGTGTAGCTAAGGTCAGGGATTTCCTCGCTGCATTTCCCTTTAGGAGGGATAGAAAGGCAGGCTTCCTTTCCTCTACCCAGAGACCCACAACCCTGCCACTGTACCCTCCTGCCCTTTGCACAATCCAACTCATTGTTACTAAGCCATTATACTAGCAAACACTGAGTGAACTTAGTGGCATCTTAAACGTGGCTATTGGACTTCTGTATAGTCCAAGTAGTGCAAAGATATTTGCAGCACGTCTGCCTGCATTGCACACTCAAAGTCATTATAACTAAGCCATTATACTAGCAAACACTGAGTGAACTTAGTGGCATCCTAAACGTGGCTATTGGACTTCTGTATAGTCCGAGTAGTGCAAAGATGTTTGCAGCACGTCTGCCTGCATTGCACACTCCAACTCATTATAACTAAGCCATTATACTAGCAAACACTGAGTGAACTTAGTGGCATCTTAAACGTGGCTATTGGACTTCTGTATAGTCCCAGTAGTGCAAAGATATTTGCAGCACGTCTGCCTGCATTGCACACTCCAACTCATTATAACTAAGCCATTATACTAGCAAACACTGAGTGAACTTAGTGGCATCTTAAACGTGGCTATTGGACTTCTGTATAGTCCCAGTAGTGCAAAGATATTTGCAGCACATCTGCCTGCATTGCACACTCCAACTCATTATAACTAAGCCATTATACTATCAAACACTGAGTGAACTTAGTGGCATCCTAAACGTGGCTATTGTACTTCTGTATAGTCCCAGTAGTGCAAAGATATTTGCAGCACGTCTGCCTGCATTGCACACTCCATTTCATTATAACTAAGCTATTATACTAGCAAACACTGAGTGAACTTAGTGGCATCATAGAACTGGCTGTTGTATTTCATTATTGTCCCACTGGTGCCAAGCTATTTCTAGCACCTGTGCAGGACACCTTCCTGCTCTGTTTTTAATAAGCTATAATGATAGCAAAAAATACTGCCATTTAGTGGCATCATAGAACTGGCTGTTGTATTTCATTATTGTCCCAGTGGTGCCAAGCTATTTCTAGCACCTGTGCAGGACACCCTCCTGCTCTGTTTTTAATAAGCTATAATGATAGCAAAAAATACTGCCATTTAGTGGCATACAAGAAGTGACTGTTGGACTTCCATTAGTGTCCCACTGGTGCAAATCTATTTGCAGCACCTCTGCATGACACCCTCATGCACATTTTGCTATGCTAATTTTATAGCAAACTCAGGGAATTCCTTGCTGCATTTGATCATTCGGAGGGGTAGAAAGTGAGGCTTCCTTTAGCTTTTCCTTCTGTTCATAGACAGCATCTCCAAGTCCACACCCGAAGAGCAATTTCTCCTCCACGTCTAAGTGTGGAGAGGCAGCTAGTGCGCATGCGTGTGCCGATTTACCCCAGCCGTAGCCTAACTACAGTGTTTCGCCTAGTGAGTATGCTCAGCCTGACTGTGCCATTCCTGAGGCTAAGTCTTCATTTCGGGATGCAGCGCATGCTCCCACACTTGGTGCGAAAAGCCTCTTTGCACAGGTACTTGCATTCCGTGCCGGGTCTAAATCCTGTTTTGTTCCTAGACACCATGCTAAAGCTGATAGTCTTTTTTCAGAGACTGTATTTCATACTAGTGAGCATGCTCAGGCATTTACTGCATCAGAGACTAGTTCCGGTAATGAACTCTTTGGCCCTGCCCCTGATGTGGGGGGCCCATATAGACCACAGGGCATCAGGTGTCCTGACGATGTGGCCAGGCCACTCCCAAGTGGCTTGCAGAGGCCCGCCCCTATGACTTGTCACCTCATTATTGATGGTCAGACGATGACTGGTGAGATGATTGTGTCGTGGCAGCCATGAGGTCATTATTGAAGTTGCGGTTCCAAATAGGATGCTAGTTATGCCACTCATGACGTGTCATTCTGCTTTTGTCTCCAGGAGGTGCATTGTGGTCCGCCCTGGTTTGGGGCGGACCCAGGTTATAAAACAGGATGGAGCCAACAAGGAAGTGCACAGTCTTCTATTATGCTCCGAAAGAGCACACCTCCATGTGTTGAACCCATTGCGGCTTTAGGCCAGAGGTAGGCAGGGATAGGGCCTCGATGCAGGCCGCCACCACAGTTGGTAACGCAGAACGGTTAAGACCAGCTCCTGTCCTACAAGTCCTGCTTGTGCAGCCCAGTGGCATTAACAGGCCTGCTGCTGCTGATGCGCCTGCTGTCCACAGGTGTGACCCCAATGCACACGGTCAGCGTACTCAATGGCCCCTGTGATGTTAACAGGGAGTTCCTGGGCTGGGTGGGCGTGTGGACCCTGTGACGCTAACAGGGCTCCCAGTCTCCAGATCCGAGTGGCGTCTAACTTGGTTCAGGCAACTATTAGTTTCATAGCCACACAGATCTGTATCCTCCACCTAACCTTCCAGTTGCCAACCTCTCCTTTTCCATCTGGGAGCACGGTGGACATTGACTGCTGATGGGGATATATACCTTTCTCTTTCTTTTCTTATTAATTTTCGTTATATAGCGGTAACATAGTATATACCACCTTATCTAAATCTGCCAGTCCCACCGTAACAGATGGTGTTTCTTTATCAAATGTTACTTTTGCTTAACCACCAAACCCACGGACAAAAACTTTTTTCCCCTTTCCAACACACCTGTTCCCCTTTCCACCAGCATCTGTCCTTTTTCAACTCATTTGGTATATGACCAAAAGTGCAACTCTGCAGGGACACCGTACTCAATGCCATCTCAGCACAGCAGCCAGCCCTCGGTCCCTCAGATGTGGACAAGTAAAAGACCATTTCCTCCTATCCATGACAAAGCGTTGAGATTCACTCTGTGCAGCACTGGTGTTTACTGGAAAAGCAGATCTAAGAATCCGTACCACCTTCTGCAGATACTCCTGTATACGTGCGTCCCTTTCTATGGCAGGAATTATTTCGCCAAATTTTGTCTTGTACCAGGGATCTAACAGTGTGGCAACCCAGTAGTTAGCATTACTTCGAATTCGTACAATCCGAGGGTCATGTTGTAGGTAGTGCAGCAAGAAGGCGCTCATGTGTCTTGTGCATCAAGGAGAACCAAGTCCTTGGTGTGTTGGTGGCAGAGAGGTGAGAATCGTGCCTCCTTTCTCTGCCCTCTCCCCCCAACCTCGCACAACCAAAATGTGAGCAAGCTCTCACTCATCTGCTGAGTCTTCCATGCCCATCGCCAGTTCGTTATCCATTTCTTCATGGGTTCCTGCACCTTCCTCAACATTTTTTGCTGATACTATGCGCCCTTGTTAATCCCTCTCCCCCACCATGACTGCCGCCTAGGTGCCGCTCACCGTATGGACCTTGTAGATCTTATTATCCCTTCTGCATATGACTCCTCCTGTACTTCCTCCCCTTCCTCTTGGACCAACACCTGACTCCGAATAATGCTTACAGTGTGCTTCATCTTGTAGTTGACCAGAATTGTCTTGCTGAGAATGGCATCGCCAGTGCTAAACATCTTCGTCGACATTTGTAAACTGTGTAGAAGGGTGCATAGGTCCTTGATCTGACACCACTCCAGCAGCGTGATCTGCACCACCTCTGGATCAAGTTAGCCCAGGGTATACGTCATATCATATTTCAGCAGGGCTCTACGGTGCTGCCACACACGCTGCAACATGTGCAGACTCCAATTCCTGCGTGTCGGAACATCGCATTTCCGGCGTTTAACCGCCAGACCCTAAGACTTCAGGAGCGATGAAAGTTGTTGAGCTGCTGGGTGCGAAGGATGAAAGTGAGCACATAGCAGCGTGCCCGCTGCACAAGGCAATGTAGGCCGGGATGGTATTTTAAAAATTGCTGGAGAATCAGATTCAACACGTGAGCCATACAAGGCACGTGTGTCACATTGCCCTGACGAAGGGCTGCAGACAGGTTTGCATCATTGCCGCACACGGCAGTTAAGTCACCAACGTAGTCCACTCAGTCAATTTGTACTCCGGTCGCCAGGTGACAACGTGTTCCTTTCGTGCATAGTGCTGATGATGGGAAAGGAGTCGATGCCTGTGGCGCAGGTGGACGCAGGTTATGGTCACCCACTGGCTTGCGTTACCTTAACAGATACAGAACCACAGGCTGAATGTAGGTGGTGGGTATCTCACAGATGAAGTACCATTATTCAGCTACAACCAATGGGAAGACACCACACCCTTTTTTAGGCTCCTCCTGTCTGCAGACCACTGCCAGACAAAGCTATGAACCTCTTGTTACTGTTACCCCCAGTTCAGTTTTATGAGTTTGTGTGCTTGTTACCTGACTACTTTTCCTGCTTGCTGTTTATGTACCTCTTTGACCGATCCGCATTTCATCTCTGCTTGTTTTCTGATTAAGTCCTGGCCATCCCATTCTGTTCCTCTTCCTCAATTAATGTTTTTGACCCTGCATGACTGCTATTCTCTGGAACTGCAGCCTTCCACAGGTATTGATCAACTTGGGCCCTGTGTAATTCCAAATCACTGTATAGGGGTTAAAGGTTTTCAGGGTTCTGCATGTCCAGCTTGGTGAGTGGCTTGCCTCTAGCCTATCCTTTACAGCCCATCTGAGTGTGTCGATCCAGGCAGGCGTTACACCGTGCCCTCTGCAGAAGGCCATGTAGGCCGGGATAGTGTTTTAAAAATTTCTGGACAACCAGGTTCAACACGTGAGCCATACAAGGCACGTGTGTCACATTGCCCTGAAGAAGGTTCGCAGACTGATTTGCATCATTGTCGCACCCGACGTTCCCTGACTGCTGGTTGAGTGGAGACAACCTTTGATGAAACTCGGTCTCACTCTCCAGAGCTAACCGTCCACATTTCCCCTACATTTCAAAGTAAACATTTGACCGCCTGATGGCCTTGAGCTCTGCTGCCAGCATAGTAAGGAGGTTTGTGGGCTTCCTTGGGCGCAGTTACAAGGAAGGGTGGCCTGACCACACAGGGTTTGGGCCGAGGTGGAGGACCCACACGAGGTTGAGGAGGCAGAAGCAGTGGAGGAACTTGTACATACAGAGGAAGGATTGACACACAAGTCGTGGGGACGGCAAGACATGTACAGCAAACCCTTCTCCATCTCTCACCATAGTTACCCAGTGCCCAGTCAGCAACATGTAACTCCCCTGTCCATGCTTACTGGTCCAAGTATCTGTGGTGAAATGCACCCTGTCACACACAGAGTTTCTCAAGGAATCGGTGAGGTTGTGTGCGACCTGCTGTGGTAGCGCGGGCACGCCTTTCTTGGAGAAGGAGTGATGACTGGCCTTCGGCTCTTGGGGCACTGCAATGGGCATAAGGTCTCGAAAATCCTCGGTCTCAAAAGGGTGTAAAGGCAGCCTTTCTGTTGCCAACAAGTTGCAGATGATGAAACTCAACCTCTTAGTCATGTCATGCCCTTCGAAAATCATGTAAAACACAGCAAGGGGACTCCAACCACAGTCTCCCTCGTTTCCACTAATTGGGCCACACACACCCCACTTGACTGGCATCAGTTGATCCCCCTTTTCAAAATGAAAAAGATGCTTTGCATGAAGCACTCTCAAAAATACGTGTGCCTTTCGCGTCCCCTGGATGACCCAGGGGAAGAAAAGTCCTCTGAGAGCCATAACTTGTTCATCTTGGTTCTTTTAGAAACACAGCGAGAGGACTCCAACCACAGTCTCCCTCGTTGCCACTAATTGGGCCACACACACCCCACTTGACTAGCATCAGTTGACCCCCCTTTTGAAAAAGAAAAAGATGCTTTGCATGAAGCACTCTCAAAAATACGTGTGCCTTTCGCGTCCCCTGGATGACCCAGGGGAAGAAAAGTCCTCTGAGAGCCATAACTTGTTCATCTTGGTTCTTTTAGAAATACAGCGAGGGGACTCCAACCACAGTCTCCCTCGTTGCCACTAATTGGGCCACACACACCCCACTTGACTGGCATCAGTTGACCCCCCTTTTGAAAAAGAAAAAGATGCTTTGCATGAAGCACTCTCAAAAATACGTGTGCCTTTCGCGTCCCCTGGATGACCCAGAGGAAGAAAAGTCCTCTGAGAGCCATGACTTGTTCATCTTGGTTCTTTTAGAAACACAGCGAGGGGACTCCAACCACAGTCTCCCTCGTTGCCACTAATTAGGCCACACACACCCCACTTGACTAGCATCAGTTGACCCCCCTTTTGAAAAAGAAAAAGATGCTTTGCATGAAGCACTCTCAAAAATACGCGTGACTTTCGCCTCCCCTGGATGACCCAGGGAAAGAAAAGTCCTCTGAGAGCCATGACTTGTTCATCTTGGTTCTTTTAGAAACACAGCGAGGGGACTCCAACCACAGTCTCCCTCGTTGCCACTAATTGGGCCACACACACCCCACTTGACTGGCATCAGTTGACCCCCCTTTTGAAAAAGAAAAAGATGCTTTGCATGAAGCACTCTCAAAAATACGCCTGCCTTTCGCCTCCCCTGGATGACCCAGGGGAAGAAAAGTCCTCTGAGAGCCATGACTTGTTCATCTTGGTTCTTATAGAAACACAGCGAGGGGACTCCAACCACAGTCTCCCTCGTTGCCACTAATTGGGCCACACACACCCCACTTGACTGGCATCAGTTGACCCCCCTTTTGAAAAGAAAAAGATGCTTTGCATGAAGCACTCTCAAAAATACGCGTGCCTTTCGTATCCCCTGGCTGACCCAGGGGAAGAAAAGTCCTCTGAGAGCCATGTCCACATTGTCAGGGGACAGACACGTGTGCTTGTCTGCCAGCAGACCCCCAGCAACACTGAAGACAGGTTTCGAGAGAACGCTGGCTGCAGGACACGACAAGATCCCCAAGGCATACGTGGCAAGCTCAGGCAATTTATCCAGATTGGAAGCCTAAAATGAGCAGGGCTCAAGTTGCACAGTAATGGCATCGACGTTTCCTTGCATATACTCATATATCTGTGTGTCCTCCTCTTTTTCCTTGTCCAGCTCTTTTGTTTTCGCATGAGTATATGTCCTTGTCACTTTCCCATGTGTTTGTGTTGTGTTGTGAGTTGTTTGTCACCTTTTGGACACCTTTGAGGGTGTTTTCTAGGTGTTTTTATGTGTTTGTGATTGCCTGCCATAGTTTCCTATGCAGTTCGAGTTCGGTTCGTCGAACGTTCGACGAACCGAACTCGAACGGGAGCTCCGTTCGGCGAACCGACCTCGAGCCGAACCGCGACCGGTTCGCTCATCTCTATGCTTGATGCAAATCTAGCTGTAAAGTGTACAATTAGGGCACAAGTGCTGCCACTGAATGGGTGGGTGTATGTGGGGCCCAATTTTTGGAAAAAAAGGGAGACTCCGCTTGGAGTAACCCTTACTTGCTGTGTTTTTTAAAAATGATCCAAGAGGAACAGAGCTGGGATCAGGAAAGACTTTGCTACCTACCCCGGTGTCATCCTGGGGACGGTTAAGTATGGCGTATTTTTGAATGTGCTTGATGCAAATCTAGCTGTGAAGTGTACAACTAGGGCACAAGTGCTGCCACTGAATGGGTGGGTGTGTGTGGGGCCAAATTTTTGGAAAAAAAGGGAGACTCCGCTTGGAGTAACCCTTACTTGCTGTGTTTTTGTTAAAAATATACTCTTAAATATATTTTTCTTCAAATACGTAAAAGCGCATGAAAGAAAGGACTTCAAAAATGTAAAAAATAAATGTATTTTATCTATTTAAAAATGGTTGCCAGGGTTCAGTTACAGAAAGGAAAAATAATATACTTTGTCAGCTTACTTAAAAAGAGTTCATTTAGTCCATACTGATCAATGGGAAATCTTTACCCATCTCTCTTTGGCTCCTGAATGGCAAAGCAGGGGGTGTCATCCCTTAGGCCGGACAGCGTGTCTTCATCTTGCAGCACTGGAGTCTTCTGACAGCAGGCAATGTGGAGGAGCGACCAATAGCCCCCTCCATCGTGTGTTATATAACAACTGTCCAGTCCATATAGGGTGTTATAGTTAAACATAGTTCCATATGACATAATGTTCTAGAAGCTACCAGAAGCTTCTGGAAGGATTTATATATATCCTTCCATGTCATTACTCAAGTATATTCAATATGGATATTTTAATACTTATTCCTTATAAAAACTTAATTAATATACTATGCCCTCCAACATAAACAGAACTATGAACTTATATGTCCTACTATAAAATATTTGATAACTAGATGTATTAATTTTAATGTTTTTACAAACCCCCCTTGAAGCGGGTGGAGTAACCCCGAAAATTAATTAATACATCATTAAAATAACAAATCTTCTTTCCTTATTTGGTGATAATATATTAATATCAATAATAATGATGAATAATAATTAATTTGCATTATTCATGTTGTAAGTTCGATAATATAATAATGTGAATTCATGTTATGACAGGCCGTGACTGATCAATCATATAAAAAATATATATCTATACTTCACTAGACCTAAAAAGAAATGCAAAAAACAAAACCGGTCACCATATGATGTCCTCTGAGTTGATGTCTTCTTATCTCCGATGTAATCTGGTATAAGCACAGTCTCTTAGAAATAACTCCTTTGATAAAAATGAATGGTTACCGATTTAGTACAGTCCCGTATTGTGTTTATCATCGTTAGATCAAGTCCATAAACTTTATTCTTTATTACAAAGTCCATAGCCAATGTTGATAAACCACAGTTCATGAGTGTAGTAGAATAGCATAAGTCTTTGATGTCTGTGCAATGTGATTTACATTAGTCACCTTTCATGCTGCCTGTTGTCAAATCCTGGAACAGATGTTAAGACGTTCTTGGTCAGCATGACAGGGGTTAACTTTAACACGTCATTGTTCTTCTTAGTATCTGTAGGGAGGTCTTAATGCACAGACCATGTGTCATTGTCCATCCTTGAACCATAGGACCACTGTGTTTCTGTGGTGCAAACACGGTAAATATATTGTTTGTTTCACAGTCTTATTTGAGACGTTACCTTTTGGACCTTTTGCAGAATCCCTTTTAACTTTAGGAAAATTATAAAGTCTTTTTATCTTTTGTAATCTTGATTGAAGACTTCATTCCCTAATCTAAATACCAAATATGGCAATAACTATCACTAATAAATGTCACAGCGTATCATAACTCTAATACTATAATACCATGTCATTATTATTATCGTAAAAGTATTAATATAATTGATACTTAGAATGATGTAATAATACTGCATAATGGTATAGACAATAGTATTCTCATGTAATGACCTTTTTTGTCATTGGTGTATTACCCTTCCAAACCCATAGGTGGCAATGTGTTGTATGTAACCAAAATATAATATAAAATATGAAATAATGTAATGTGTACCTATAACATGTATCATATTATAAATATGAAAGGCAACAATGTGGCTTTTTAGTTAGATCATTTGTTAAATTATAAACCAAAGCAAATAACCTCTTAGAAATGACTGGATGATTCCATCAAAATACAATAATACCCATTATAAATTATTATTGATTAAAAATATAATATATATTATTTGTAAATATAGGAAGGTAAACCTAGATGTACCTTGATCTTCCATCTTTATTACTCTAATTTAATTTATTTGATTTGTCTATTATTTATTAAACAACCAACTATATATAAAAAAATGTGTAACTATAAGTAATATTTCATCCTTATTTTGTTAACATACTAATATAAAAATAATATATTGCTAGGAAATAAACAATTGTATATATTGATGAAGGAAGTATCTTTTCTTCCAAAAAGTGGAACTTTTCCCTTTTTAATATGATTCATATTTAATAAAGTAATATTCTTATATTAGATATTACTGAACTAAATATTGAAGTGTTTTCTCAATTGAGATATTTAAAATCTGAAGAAAAAATAAAAATTGTAGAATTAAGATTTTGATTAAAAATGTGAATATTAAATAATAATTAATATAAAAAATAGGAGTAGAAGGAAAAATGTAAATCGGAATAAAAAATAAAAATTGAAATAAAAATAAGGCCTTCCATATATATAACACCTATGTCTCTAATAATACATAACCTTAATGTTACCAGTATCTTATAGGATTTCCATACCTATCATATCAGTAATTAAGTCATGTAACCTTGCAAATAATACACTTCTCTTAGTATATAAATGCATTATGATATACTTCAAATATATTTTTTTTTTTTCCAATTCTTCCTTTGTACTTGAAATATTAATTATTAAGGTATCCTGTAAACACATATATTTATCAAATATAAATGTGTAATTGAGACCAAATCTCTCCCTTTCAATATCATGAAATATGATATTATAAAAATTAATATGTTTAGATTAAATTAAATTAAAATTTGTGTTGTATATCTTCAAGACCATATTATAAATATCACTTCCATATTTGAAAAGAAAAATGATTTCCAATCTATGTACCAATAAAAGAAGTGACTAACACAAAAGATATAAGAAAATCAAAACGTTATAACCTTATTCTAGAATGTAACTCTTCAGAATAAACCCTTAATAAAAAATCCTAATATCTCTATACTAAAGAAATATGTCTAAGAATAAGATATACCCAGTATAAATTCCTTCATTATTTATACTTATGTGCTATAACTTATTTATTCTAATATTATACATACATATAATATAACATATAATATAACCTCGAAGTTAAAACAAAAATTCCCCTTTTTTTTTTTTTCTCTTGGATCCAAAGTACTCAACATTGACATCTGCAGCTGCTCAAACAATCAATCATTCATAGACACATCTATGCACACAAGACTGTCATGGTTCTTTAACATATACTTCTACATAGAAACTGACAAACACATATCCCTGTTTTTCCAATTATTCTATGCGCATTTCAAAAATTATGTTACTAATTTGAAGTACTTCCCGAAAAAATACAAATTCCAATGTATTACATACTGTACATTTGACCATAGAACAAACATTTATTATTAGCTTTAGTACCAAGTCACATGCTCTGGTTACGTGCAAAGAACACCATTCCAAAACAGCAAGCAGTTTTACTACACTCCAAAGCTCAGATTACATTTCTAATAACTCTAAAGAAGATGTATATTCATAAAAGAAACGTTAAAGCAATAATACTCTGGCAATTAGTACCTGAGAAAATAATAATTATTATTAATCGTGCTTTCGCGATTAACCTTACCCAATAAAATATATGTTACCTTATTGAGGACAAGAACAAATGTATAAACAAAAAGTTAATACTTCATCAATCTGCTTTACTGATAAATTCTGAGGGAAATAAAAGAATAAAATTATTATCATATTTATGATAAAAATGAAACACTTAAAATCTGTTACTTTCTCTTATTATTTTATTTTAAATATTATTATTCGTATACAGAGATCAAATTATTAATTTGACATTAAACTATCATTTTAACTAAATGAAAATATGACCTTGATTTACTATCACTACCTTTAATATATATATATATATATATATATATATATATATATATATATATATATATATATATATATATATATATATGCATAGATTCACTGTATATGAATAAACATATTCATCAAACAATAAAATTAAATTACCCAGAAATCCACTTTATTTAGCTGATGTCCAAACCTAAATTTTTCTTCAAAGATTCGGTTTATTAGATTCATTTTAAACTTATAGGAATCTCTGAACTTATGTAATTCAAGTCTTTCTCTTAAATGAGAGAGAATGTCTCCCAGCTGCCGCTGGCTATCTAACCCAGGGAAAGAATCTGCACAAGACACCTGTTTCTGTCTTTCAAAGCTTTTACTCATCATTTGTCTGTGATCCTCAGTCCCAGTGACCAATCTATCCACTGGTGACAAGGGACACAAAGGTTTTTCCTGAGAAAAAAGATTTTTAGATGATAAAAATTGGGATGAATTGTATGGTTTATAACACGTATGCATCTTCCTTCGAATTTCATATACCCTGTCACAGAAATATCTGGATCTGGGAGACACTGTTGGTTTTTCACCGAAACTCTCCCTTTTTCGTGCTGATTTTTCAGAATTAATTAATTTCTGTTTTAATTGACTTTTTCTAACAAAGTCAATAAATGTCGTACATTCGAATAGGGACTTTTTATTTACTGCCACCGCACAAGCTGCATTATCAAGGAAATTAAATTTCTTGATGAATAAATGTATCATTCCATCCAATCTGACATTTGGAATGACCGCCCTATACAAACGTTCAAAAACGGACATAAATGAGAACGTACTCTCATTCTGTTCAATTTGTAATTCCTTCAACATCTCATAATTTGGATCAGATTCATTCCTTGCACAGAAGATGAGATTTTTCAGCCTTATGATATCGTTATCATTTGAACAATCAAATGTCTCATTGTCAGAAGACTTTTTTAATGCCAATTGTCTAAAGAAATGCTGAGGTATCCATATACGGAATAACTGATTCATCTCACCATTGGTTAAATTTAACTTCTCAACGGAACTTTCAAATACCTCTGAATTTCTGCAAACATGTAATTTAGGATTATATGCGGGAATTAATTTGCATATGTCCAATAGACTTTTTCTAAGTTTAATCCCTAAATTAGTCTGTTCTATTTTTAGAAACTGATCGTCGCCATTTTCTCTCTGCACGTGTCCTTCTCTGACAATTTTCTGCACATGTCCCACTCTGGCTCCTCCCCCTTCTGGCTTCTCTACGTCATTTCCTGCTTCTTTCCCAGCATGCTGAAAATCACCTTGATTAGGTAACACGTGTCTGTCGCCATTATCAAAATTCTGATTTGAATTACAGTCTAAATCATCCGACTTATCATTTGCAACATTACAGTCAGAATTCACAATATCACCGACTGACATTCCAGGTTCTAAGCAGTCTTTGGATTTCTCTGTCACTGACTCTCCTGACAATTCAGGTTGTCCATTTCCACCATTTTTACATTTTTCTACAATTAACTTGTGAAAATCATAGACTAAATGACAGACATTTCTGATTTTCTGTTTCTCTCTATTAAAAGACCTTGCACATTCTATACGTGAATTCTCAAGTCCACACTCCTTATAAAAGCGTAACCAAAGCTCTTCCACATTAGAAATATCTGAATAAGTGAACTGAAGTTTACTTTGCTTAACATATAAAGAGATAAAATCCATTTTCTTACCTGAAATAATCAGATGATCTGATGGATGATCCTCTAAGACTTGATTCACCTTGTTCAACACGTCCAATACTTCTTATGGACTGACTTTATCTTTCTTGCTCAAAAATACGTCAAAAGTTAACTTCTGTGGCTTTATAAAGTCTTTAAAGTTCATAAAAAACTTTCATGCAACTTGACTTATACGTATTTCCTAGGTTCTGCGTGATTTTTTTGCATATGTCTCTAATGTCTCTCTCCCCCCTTATGCAAAGTGAAAGACGAAGCACAAAAATGTAAAAAAAAAAATCACGAATTGCTGGCTCACCAAATGTTAAAAATATACTCTTAAATATATTTTTCTTCAAATACGTAAAAGCGCATGAAAGAAAGGACTTCAAAAATGTAAAAAATAAATGTATTTTATCTATTTAAAAATGGTTGCCAGGGTTCAGTTACAGAAAGGAAAAATAATATACTTTGTCAGCTTACTTAAAAAGAGTTCATTTAGTCCATACTGATCAATGGGAAATCTTTACCCATCTCTCTTTGGCTCCTGAATGGCAAAGCAGGGGGTGTCATCCCTTAGGCCGGACAGCGTGTCTTCATCTTGCAGCACTGGAGTCTTCTGACAGCAGGCAATGTGGAGGAGCAACCAATAGCCCCCTCCATCGTGTGTTATATAACAACTGTCCAGTCCATATAGGGTGTTTTAGTTAAACATAGTTCCATATGACATAATGTTCTAGAAGCTACCAGAAGCTTCTGGAAGGATTTATATATATCCTTCCATGTCATTACTCAAGTATATTCATTATGGATATTTTAATACTTATTCCTTATAAAAACTTAATTAATATACTATGCCCTCCAACATAAACAGAACTATGAACTTATATGTCCTACTATAAAATATTTGATAACTAGATGTATTAATTTTAATGTTTTTACAGTTTTTTAAAAATGATCCAAGATAAACAGAGCTGGGATCAGGAAAAACTTTGCTACCTACCCCGGTGTCATCCTGGGGACGGTTAAGTATGGAGTATTTTTTATTGTGCTTGATGCAAATCTAGCTGTGAAGTGTACAACTAGGGCACAAGTGCTGCCACTGAATGGGTGGGTGTGTGTGGGGCACAATTTTTGGGAAAAAAGGGAGACTCCACTTGGAGTAACCCTTGCTTGCTGTGTTTTTTAAAAGGAGCCAAGATGAACAAATCATGGTTCAGCAAAGACTTTGCTACCTCCCCCGGTGTCATCCTGGGGACGGTTAAGTATGGCGTATTTTTGAATGTGCTTGATGCAAATCTAGCTGTGAAGTGTACAACTAGGGCACAAGTGCTGCCACTGAATGGGTGGGTGTGTGTGGGGCACAATTTTTTGAAAAAAAGGGAGACTCCGCTTGGAGTAACACTTGCTTGCTGTGTTTTTTAAAAGGAGCCAAGATGAACAAGTCATGGTTCAGCAAAGAATTTGCTTCCTACCCCAGTGTCATCCTGGGGACGGTTAAGTATGGCGTATTTTTGAATGTGCTTGATGCAAATCTAGCTGTGAAGTGTACAACTGGGGCACAAGTGCTGCCACTGAAGGGGTGGGTGTGTGTGTGGCCCAATTTTTGGAAAAAAGGGAGACTCCTCTTGTAGTCACCTTGCGGTGTTTTACATGATTTTAGAAGGGCGTGACATGCCTATATCTGTGTCTCCTCCTCTTTTTCCTTGTCCAGCTCTTTTGTTTTCGCATGAGTATATGTTCTTGTCACTTTCCCATGTGTTTGTGTTGTGTTGTGAGTTGTTTGTCACCTTTTGGACACCTTTGAGGGTGTTTTCTAGGTGCTTTTATGTGTTTGTGATTGCCTGCCATTGTTTCCTATGCAGTTCGAGTTCGGTTCATCGAACGTTCGACGAACCGAACTCGAACGAGACCTCCGTTCGGCGAATCAAACTCGAGCCGAACCGGGACCGATTCACTCATCTCTACTTAGAACCCAACTTAGCAGACGGAACCCTGAGGCTGATATTCCGAGTGGACAACCACACTTTGTCCCCCACCTGAAAGGGGGGTCCCAGAGAACGGCGTTTGTCCGCTTGGCGTTTCTGGGACTGTTGAGCCGTCACGATGCACCGCCGTACCTCCTTCCACACCTCCCCCAGATGCTGAACGATTGAGTCGGCCCCTGGACACCCCGAATCCACTCTAGAGAAGGTCCCGAAGTGAGGGTGAAACCCGTAATTACAGAAGAAGGGAGAAGTTCCCGTAGACTGATGGACTCTGCTATTGAATGCAAACTCCGCAAGGGGCAAAAACGTACACCAATCCTCCTGCTGAGCAGAAACCAAGCACCGCAGGATTTGCTCAAGGGTCTGATTCGTCCTTTCCATCTGCCCATTGGACTCGGGATGATAGGCGGACGAGAAGGACAACTCAATTCCCAACCGCCTGCACAAGGCCCTCCAAAACCGAGAAATAAATTGTACCCCCCTGTCAGACACAATATTCAGGGGCAACCCATGGAACCGAACCACCTGGTCAATAAAGTGGTTGGCAAGGGCCGCAGCAGAAGGTAGACCGGAGAGGGGAACAAAATGTGCCTGTTTACTAAAACGATCCTCCACCAACCAGATCACAGTCATACCATTTGAGACAGGGAGGTCCGTAATGAAATCCATGGACAAGTGGGTCCATGGCCTTTCAGGAACAGGTAATGGAACCAGTTCCTCGGCCGGCTATACTGTAATACTGCCACCAGGGGGAGCCAGAGCTCTGCAGCAGACGACACTACACAGAGCACTGAGAACCAGGAAGGAAATGCACAGCGTTCTCATGCACTGCCTAATCAGCACAGCTGAGAGGCAGAACTGCAGGGTATGTGAGGAATAGTCAGACAGGCTGGGTCAAACACCGTACGGGCAGAAGCAGGACCGGAGGAGCGAGCAGAAGCGAAGTCAAAGTCAGACTAAGGTCAGTACCGGAGGAAGCAACCGAGTGGGGAAATATGAGGGGGGACACAGGACAGGAGGGATGACCAGGGGACAGAACACAGACAAGGGCACGGGGGCACAGGAACAGACAGATCAGGATATCACTCACAGGACCAGCAATCACAGGCAAAGCAGAGCTAAGCTTATAGCCGGCGCTGGTTCACTGGAATTGTCAGCTTTTAAGGCATCCAGGGGCCGGAAGTGAGGCCCGAGAGAAGGCTCCGCCCCCTAGCCATGTGGATAGGGAGGCGAATCATGACAATTCTTGTGTCCAGCCAGGTACAACTAGGCAGCTGGGGATTGGAATCTGCAGCACAGGTTAGCCCGAGGTTTCTGGGCGCCTCTGCTGCGAATTGCAATCCGCAGCCCCCCCCAGAAAATGGCGCATTCATAGAAGCGCCATCATCTGGCGCTGTATCCAACTCTTCCAACAGCCCTGGTGATAGTGGCTTGCTGGGTAATAAAGGTTAATACTGGCTTTGTTATACTAGCTAGTATTAAGCCAGAGATTCTTAATGTCAGGCAAGTTTGACCCAGCAATTAAGAATCTCCATTAAAGGGTTAAAAAAAGACACCACATAGAGAAAAAATACTTTAATAGAAATAAATACACAGACACATTAGAGACTCCCTGTTTATTACTCCCTCGCATCCCTCTACGATCCAGCTCTTCTGTCTTCTTTCTCCTTCAACACATGCAGCTCTGCTCCATTAGCGCTGCATAGGAAGAAGGCGGTGCTATTCCCCGAACTGCTGTTTGTGAGCGGTGACATCATCACTGACAAGCGCGTTGCTATAGCAACGGTGATCTCCGTTATCGACCGGCTGTGGCAGCCGGTTTATAGCGGAACGGGAAAGCAGACCGGGAACCTGACCGCATGCCAGAGCATGTCCTTGGTACACTGCGATACACAAACGATCACTGCTTACTGGAGAGATGCACTCGCAAGTCCTACATGACGCGTCATTGTCATGTGACCAGTCTGTAGCCAATGAGATAACAGACACGACTGGTCACATAGCTATTTTGACGTCATGATAGGTCCTGCATCACTGCTGGCAGTGCTGGTTACCGGGAGGATTCAGCGATCATCGGATGGAGTAGCGGCAGGAGACAGAGTGCAGGACGCGTCGCGGGGACCAGTAAGTGTTATGGCAAGGTTTATTAACTGTATGTGTACATTTATAATGTGTTTTTATGTGTTTGTGATTGCCTCCCATTGTTTCCTATGGGTTCGAGTGGTTCGCCGAACCGGTTCGCCGAACCGAACTCGAACGAGACCTCCGCGACCGGTTCGCTCATCTCTAGTCCTGACACATTAGTGATAACCTTCCCTGAGAAAGCCAGACCCAAGGAAGCTAGAAAAGCCATAAAAATGGACACTATCAAGAAAAACCCAGAGACACTACTAATAAACTTTAATGAACAGGGGGGAAAAACAAATCTGTTATTCTACTCAGGGCACCATGAAGCCTAGGACCAGACTCTTAGCAAACATTACAAGAACATCAAAACGCGGGGCATTAGCAGGGGCAAACAAATTAGAGTACAGGATGAGGAGGACCCTGAGACCTTTAATCTCTCCATAAATATTTATAGCAATGGAACTATCATGGTCCAAGGAACGGAACCAAAAATAGAGGAATTTTATCAACAATTCCGGCACATTAAAAACCAAGTGAAAACCCTAAGGCAGAAAGGAAGCATAATCACAAGTGACCAGATCACAGCAGACAGAATCTCCAGCCACCCCCGAGCCCCATCTACATCCCAACCATCATAACCCCCCAGGGATATACTCAGAGACTGCTTGTCCCAATTAGAAAGCGAGTTTATTCAATTTAAAGAAGAATTTCAAAGAAGCCAAGGTGAGAAAAATGCAAATGATTAACTGAGGGGGGAAATATCAAGGGTGAAAACAGACCTGTGGGAATTGCAAAGGCCACTTCAAGGGCTGCAGGAAGAAAATGCATACCTCAAAGAAGAAATAAGCCAGCTAAAATCCTCAACCCTACAACAAAAAACAGGGAAGGAACCTCAAAGTATAAGCACACCCCCAAAACAAATAACTGCACCAACTACCCCAATGTCAGATATATCACAGATCTGCGACAACCTCAGCCAGACGGACTCTACATACAAACCCAGCAATAACAATACAGCCCCACCAGCACAGCAAATCAGGGTATCCAGTACCCCTGGACCCAACAATACAAAGGAAACCCCTACCATCAACCCCAGCAACGAAAATGCTGCCCCATCATCACAACAAACAAGGACAACCAACACGCAAAGACCCAACACACAGAAATCAAATGGCCCAAATAAAACACTGGATCCTGATATAGTCCGAATAATAGACTGAAACGGGAAATATCTGGACACTAAGAGACTGTTTCCGAGGGCTCGGGTTATAAAAATTCGCTGCTCAACGATCCCACAAGCAGAGGAGGTGATCAGTAACCCATATTTCACAGAGCCCACACACCTCATACTACACACCGGCACAAATGATATCCACCAAGAGACAGTCACAAAGGACCTATCAAAACTCGCAATAGCAGCCCAGCAAAAATTCCCCAGAACCACAATAATCCTGTCTGCCCTGCTTCCAAAGAAAGATATACACCAACAAATAACCCAGCAAATCAACTCAGAGCTGGCCACCAGTTCTACCTCAACACCAAACATACAGCTGGCAAGACACCCTGAAATAACGCTTCATCACCTCTATGACGACAAACACCTCAATAAACAAGGAGTCAGCCATCTAGCAAAAGAGCTAAAGGACATGGTTCTAAACAGACCTCCAAGACCACAAGCAAGACACCCACCAAACAGATGGCAGCCCACAGAGATCCCCAGAGAGAGTCCACAGAGAAGGCAGAAATAGACGAGACCACATGCCCCACAACGGCAATACAAAGCAACAGAGGGCAGCAACATGGCAGAAATAAGGACATTGCTAAACACATTGTGCAGCAAACTCTTGGGACACTATTAAAATATACCACCCAAACCAACCACTAAATCCGGTTATGTCCTATGAAAATCTATCCTTCCTCATTATAAGGTATATCGACTAAATATCACATCCTTAGTTCTCAGCAGCTGGAAGATTCAAGGATTGAATGCCTCAGCTTTTGGGTCCAAGACAAATGACCCAGACTTCAAACAAAGGCTAAAGAACATTGACATCCACATCCTCCTAGAGACATGGGCCCGGGCAGAGGAGGAATCTCTTGCACCCATAGGATACAGGGAATTTTTTGTCTCCGCCCAGAAAAACAAGAACACCAAACAGGGCCGCTGCTCAGGGGGCATACTAATATGGTACAAGGAGGAGATACAAGAACATATCAAGGCAATAAAAAGAGGAGAATGCCACATCTGGATGAAGATAAGCAGCTCCATCCTCACCTCTCAGCAGGACATCTACCTCTGCGCAGCCTACATCCCTCCATCAGAATCCCCATACTTTAATTTGGACATCTACGAGGAACTTCAGAGCGAGGCTGCCGAATTCCATTCCAAAGGTAAGGTGCTCAACTGTGGAGACCTGAACGCCAGGACAGGTACAGAAAAGGACTACCTGTCACCTGACAGAAACACATACATCCTGGGAGATAAGCTCTTCTACGGAGACTCAGTACAGACAACAAGAAACAGCTACGACAGAGTGGTGAATAAATGTGGCAGAACACTGCTGAACCTGTGATGGGGCTTGGGGCTGTACATACTGAACGGGCGCACCAGGGGTGACTCATTAGGGAGATTTACACTAAACTCCCAGATAGGCAGCAGTGTAGTGGATTATGCCATAACAGACATAGACCCAGCAAACATAATTGCCTTCATAGTCACCCCCGACACCCACATGTCAGACCACAACCAGACACTGCTGTACATGAGATCCATGGACAAGTTACCCACACAAAAGCCCCACTTGAGCTGTCTCCACAGCTTGCCACGATCCTTCAAGTGCCCAAACAGTTAGCCATTGAATACACCAACATGATCAACAGAACAGAGATTAAAGAGCTGCTTGTAAACTTTCACACAAAATCCTATACATCAAACCAGCAAGGGGTCAACCTGGCAGTAAACGACTTTAATAACATCCTATATACCATGGCAGAACTAGCAAGCCTCAGAAGGACCAACTCCAAGAGACCTACAAATAAACAAGGCCAAAAATGGTTTGACAAATAATGCAAGGCACTGCGCAACTCCCTAAGGGTAGCCTCAAATCAAAAACACAGAGACCCCGACAACAAGGAGCTAAGAGCGGTCCATGACACCCTACAGAGGCAATAAAAGCAAACCCTCAAGGAGAAAAAACAAAAGCACATCTCCCACAAACTGCAGCAGCTCGAAGACTCCCTCCAGGACAACTCATTCTGGGAGACATGGAGCCATATCGGTACAAATCCCAAGCAAAGCACCCTACACATTCAAAATGGCAACATCTGGCACAGCTACTTCAAGGGCCTCTACAAGAATATCCCAGAAGAAGACCTAACTCCAGACCAGGAACATCTAATGACTAAACTGAGGGACATGGAGGAGACAATTAAGGACTTTCAAAATCCTCTGGACATACCAATCAGTGTGCTGGAAATAAAAGACAGAATCAAACTGCTAAAATGTAAGAAGGCCGCGGGCAGTTACGGCATCCTGCCAGAGATGATCAAATACAGTTCCCCTGACATTCATGCAGCACTGGCAAAACTATTCACCCACGTCCTGAGTGCCGGCTACTTCCCTCAAAGCTGGAATCAAGGTCTAATAACGCCCATCTACAAGAATGGAGACCGATATGATCCAGCAAACTACAGAGGGATCTGTGTCAACAGCATTCTGGGAAAACTGTTTAACAGCATCATTAATAAAAGGATTATCGCCTTCCTCACCCAGGGTGACATCCTCAGCAGAAGCAAAGCTGGGTTCATGCCAAACCTCCGCACCACCGATCACATCTACACCCTGCACAGCTTCATCAAGACCCATGTCCACAGCAAAAAACAGGGGAAAATATTTTCATGCTTCGTGGACTTCAAAAAGGCATTTGACTCAGTGTGGCACCCTGGCCTGTTCCTGAAACTTCTGGAGAGTGAATAGGAGGCAAAACCTATGACGTGATCAATAGCTCATACACTGAGAACTGGTGCAGTGTGAAGGTGAATGGGAAGAGGACAGCTTTCTTCCGACAGGGCCGTGGGGTCAGACAGGGCTGCAGCCTTAGGGTACGCTCACACGCGCGTGAAAATCGGACGAGTGCAATGCGAGAAATTCTCGCATTGCACTCTGACGAATGTTAGGCAATGAGGTTGAGCTGTTGGTCAGCTTTTCTCGTATCTAGATTCTGGATGCGAGAAAAGCGGCAGCATGCTGCGTTTTGCTGCTACCGCCGTATCTCTCGCACCCATTCAAGTGAATGGATGCGAGAGATACATCGGACTGCACTCGGATGTTATCCCAGTGCAGTACGATATACGCACAGGCTGACAGTGGAGGAGATGGGAGGATTAACCCCTCCCTCTCCTCCGCAGCGCCCGCACTCAGCTTAACAGCTGTGACCCAATCGCAAGATTGGGTTACAGTCACATGACACTCGGCTCACACTCGCTGCAGAGCCTGAGCCGGGGAACATTAGCATATCGCATCCAATGCTCTCGCATCGGATGCCATACGCTCGTGTGAGTCCAGCCTTAGCCCAACTCTATTCAACATCTATATAAATGGACTAGCAGCAGCTCTAGAGTCCTCCCCCACTCCTGGCCTCAGTCTGCATGACCGAGAGGTGAAGATCCTGCTGTACGCAGACGACCTCCTGCTACTCTCCCAAACCGAAAGAGGCCTCCAAGATAGCCTGGCAGTACTGGAAACATTCAGCACCACATGGGCGCTTCCCATCAACCAAAAGAAGACCAAAGTCATGTTATTTCAGAATAGGAACCAGAATAAAATATCCACTCCCACCTTCACATTAAACGGCTCCACGCTGGAGAAGACCAGCAACTATACCTACCTTGGTCTGGAGCTAAGCAATAATGGGAGCCTCAAGCAAGCATCAGAAGTCCTGAAAGGAAAAGCATGCAGAACTTTCTATGCCATTAGAAGACAGCTGTACCACCTCAAACCACCTGTGAGAGTCTGGCTCAAGATATTTGACAGCGTCATCACACCTATACTGCTGTATGGCAGCGAGGTATGGGGCCCAGCGACCTACTCAGACCACACAAAGTGGGATTCCAGCCCAACCGAAGTCTTCCACATGGAGTTCTGTAAATATCTCCTCCAAGTCCATTGGAGCATCTCAAACATAGCCTGTCGGGCAGAGCTGGGCCGATTCCCCTTATGGCTCAGTATACACAAGAGGGCGCTGTCACACCAGGCACACATACAGAACAGCAACCCCAGCTCCTATTATCATAAAGCCCTGCTGAGCCAGAGCCCAGAGCAAGTCAGGAACCCCGGCAGAAAGTACAGCCAAAGTCAGCAACACACCCTGACAAAAGCCCAAATAAAAGAGATCTCAGAGAGCTGCAAGATGCAATACATCGAGGATTGGAAGAGTGAATTAGAGAACTCCCAGAAACTCACCATCTACCGGTCACTGCGGAGGGACTACACTTTGGCCCCGTATCTTGAAAGGTTACACCACCCCAACGACAGGCAGACCCTGAGCCTCTACAGACTGAGTGCCCACAGCCTAGAGGTGGAAACAGGGCGGCACCGACAGACATACAAGCCGCGGGAGAACAGACTGTGCTAGCACTGCCAGCAGGGGGCTCTGGAGGACAAGGTGCATTTCCTGCTGCACTGTAACAAATGCTCAGCAGTGAGAGCCTCCCACTTCCAGATACTTACCACTCATACCCCGGACTTTCCATCCATGGATGAGGAGATGAAACTCCGCTTCCTACTGGGGGAAGAAGAATCAATGGTGGAGATCGCCGCCCAATATGTCACCACTTGTCATAAGCTGAGGGGAACATAAGGCCCCTAAAAGGACTTTCAGAGCCCAAATTGTGCCCCTAACTCCCTATAACCCTGATCTCCTCCCACCACACTTACTGTATTTCTCTTGCTTTGGCAATACTAATTGTATTTTGGTCTTGCCAATGAAGCATATTTGAATTTGAATTTGAGAGAGAAAAAGAGAGAGAGAGATGGAAAGGGAGAAAAAGAGAGAGAGAGAGGAGAGAGAGAGGGTGAGAGAGAAAGAAAGAGAGAGACAGAGAGAAAAGAGAGAGATAAAGAGAGAAAGAGAGAAAAAGCATGAGAGGGAGGGAGAGAGAGAGAAGAGAGAGAGGGGAAAAAGAGAGACTGAGAAAAAGAGAGAGAGAAAAAGAGAGAGAGGAGAGAGAGAGAGAGGGAGAAAGAGAGAGAGAGAGGGAGAGAGGGAGAGAGAGAGAGGGAGAGAGAGAGAAAGAGAAAGGGAGAGAGAGAGGGAGAGAGAGAGAAAGAGAGAGAGAGAAAGAGAGAGAGAGAAAAAGAGAGAGAAAGAGAGAAAGAGAGAGAGAGAGAGCAAGAAAGAGAAGAGAGAGAGCAATGCAGCCTCATTCCGTGAACTGCTCCGATTTTAGAGGTGTGTCCCACGGCTCACAGCTGATGTCCGACTCCTCCCCTCAGTCCATAATTAAATTAAATTATAATTATAAATAAGTAATAATTATAATTTAAAATAAATAAATTAAATTTTTTACCAGGGCAGCCGGGACTTGAACTCTTGAACTAATGCTTTTTAGGCAAGAGCTCTAACCATTGAGCCACTGTCTCCAATGAGAAACATAGGCAGATTTGGTAATCTTGACGTCTGCATTGCAGAGTGAAGTCCGGTGACAGCGCGGCTCACTTCAGGTTCTACGTGGAGAGGACACAGAGCGCTCCCTGTCATCTTCATGTAGCAGAGCTGACAGTGTTGTGTGGATTACTTTGGACCTGGATTGTTGTTTGGGGATTAATAAAGAGGTAAATGAGGTGTTTTTTGTCTTTTATTCAAAATAAAGGATTTTTCGCTGTGTGTGTTTCTTTACTTTCACTTACAGTTTAATCATCGAAGGTATCTTGGGGAGACACCTGCCATGATTAACTCCTTATTACCCCGATTGCCACCGCACCAGGGCAATTCGGGATGAGCTGGGTAGAGTTCCGGGACTGTCGCATCTAATGGATGCGGCAATTCCGGGCGGCTGCTGGTGATATTGTTAGGGTGATAGACTCCACATAACGTGGCGCTCCCCATCCTGACAATACCAGCCTCCAGCTATATGGCTTTATCCTGGCTGGTATCAAATATGGGGGGAACCGCATTTTTTTTTTTTTTTATTATTATTTATTTATTTTACTGCACGATATAGACCCGCCCGTCGGCGGCTATGATTGGTTGCAGTGAGACAGCTGTCACTCATCGTGGGGGCGTGTTTGACTGCAACCAATCATGGGCGCCGGTGGGCGGGGAAAGCATGGAATAACTAATTGAATAATGAAGCGGCAGCCATTTTCAAAAAGGAAATGCCGCTGGAGATTTGTGACAGCCGTGCAGCGAGACGCCCGTGATCGGTAAGTGGGAAAGAGAGAGGGATTGTGCTGGGGATGCAGGACGCATGCAGATACAAAAGGTGTGCACATACTGTGAAAAGCCACGCTTTTGGTGATCGAGCCGTTCTCAAACGTAACTCGAACTGCCGAACTTTTAGCAAACCGTTCGAGTTCGTTGAACGACTCGAACACCCCCCAAAATCACTGAAACATGAAATTAGCGAACCTCGAACATCGCTCATCTCTAGCTGAGATACATAGTAGTTGAGTTAGCCCAATGTAATTCATTAAGTCACTAAAGTCAGTCACTAAAGCCACACAGTAGAATATTCCTGATCAGTCATATAACAATTAGCTTTCTAGAACGTGTGCATACCATATATAGTAGTTGTATGCTAGGTGATCCAGGTCCCAGGCAGTCCCTCCACCCTGATGCATGTTTTACCCAGCTTCTTTCAGGTGCATATAAAATGTAAAGTGCTAATTTTTTTTAATGTTTTTTTTTTTTTAAATTTGATTAAATAAAATGTATTGATTTTATTTATTAACCATGATTAGCTGTTTTTACCCATAGGTTTCTGTACTTATCAAAGGGTTCTGGAATTAAATGCTATGCAGTTGGCAGCCATTTCCAAGTATCTGATTTTTCTCTTTTAGGAGTTTCCTTCTATGTAAGGCCCGTTTCACACGTCAGTGAAAAACAGTGACGTTTTTCACTGGCGTGTAAAACACGCACATGTCCCTGCGTGTGCCGTGAATCACGGCACACGTGGGTTGTCTAAGTGCAATCCGGGCTCCGTTATCCGTGGCCCGTGATTGCACTTAGAAATCAACTCACCTGCGCCCGCTCCCGCTCTCCATGGTGCTGAATCCTCCCGCGGTGCAGCATCCGGCCGGCAGTGACCCCCGCAGCAGCTGCTTCCGGGTCGGCTGTGTCGCGCATAATGAATATGCGCGACAGTAATCAGCCGGCTTAGAAGCAGCAGGGAGGACGGGCTGCAGAGGACATCGCAGGACGCCGGGTGAGTTAAAATGTTTATTATTTTAAATGCACGTTTTTTTCTGGCACGTGTTTCACGGACCACACCACTGCGTGGTCCGTGGAACATCAGTGATGCCAGAAAAAAATGGACATGTCTCCGTGCAGCAAACACGCACACGCGGGTACGCTGCACGGAGACACGTGCAGTGAAAAATCACTGACGTGTGAGCAGACCCATTCATTATAATGGGTCTGCGTATGTCAGTGATTCTGGTACGTTTAAAAAAAAGCAGAAACGCACCAGAATCACTGACGTGTGAAAGGGGCCTTACATAGGCTGGATGTCAGCTCTGTGTATATCCCAGGATGCTGCTGTGTTCACTTGAGTTTATGCATCACCACAGTTTTAACCCCTTAATTTCCGAGCTTGTTTTCAGCTTCATGACCCAGCCATTATTTCCAATTCAGCCAGTGTCACTTTATGATGTGATAACTCTGGAACATTTCAATGGATCCTAGAGATTCTAAGAATGTTTTTTGTGACTTCTTGTACTTCATCATAGTGGTAAATTTAGGACAATATTTTTACTGTTTATTTGTGAAAATATAGGAAATTTGGCAAAACTTTTGAAAATTTCTCAAATTTTACACTTTGAATTTTTATGCTATTAAACCAGAGTTATGGAGTTATGTTACACAACATAGTTAATAAATAACATTTCCCTCATGTCTACTTTACATTAGCGCAATTTTTGAAACATGATTTTTTTTTATTAGAAGCGTTCAAAGTTTATCAGCAATTCTATTTTTTACCAAAAAAAATACAAAACCATTTTTTATGGATCACATCACATTTCAAGTGAGATTCAGAAACCTAGGTGACAGAAAGCACCCAAAAGCTACACCACTCTAAAAACTGCATCCCTCAAAGTGCTTAAAAACCCAATCAAAAAGTTTATTAACTCTTTAGGTGCTTCACAGGAACTAAAAGCAATGTGGAAAGAAAAAATGAAAATTTTAATTTTTTTCCACAAAAATGTTACTTTAGCCCCACATTTTGCATTTTCACGAGTAACAGGAGTTAATGCACAATAGAATTTGTTGTGCAATTTAATCTGAGTACACCGATACCTCATATGTGGTGGAAATCTATCTACTGTTTGGGTGCATGGCATAACTCTGAAGGGAAGGAGCACCTTATGAATTTTAGGGTATGTGCGCACGTTGCTTTTTACCTGCTTTTTTGCTGCTTTTTCTTCTGCGCTGTTTAATGCCAAAAAGGATGTGTTCTTCTATTCAAGCAAAGTCTATGGGAATTTGGGTTTCTTGTTCACACTATGTTGTTCAAAATGCTGCCTTTTTGTGGCAGAACTTTGGTCAAAAACTCAGCTTTGCAGTGCAAAACCCAAATGGCAAAAACAATTGACATGTTGCTTCTTTGAAAAGCTGAGTTTTTGACCAAAGTTCTGCCACAAAAAGGCAGCATTTTGAACAACATAGTGTGAACAAGAAACCCAAATTCCCATAGACTTTGCTTGAATAGAAGAACACATCCATTTTGGCATTAAACAGCGCAGAAGAAAAAGCAGCAAAAAAGCAGGTAAAAAGCAGGTAAAAAGCAACGTGCGCACATACCCTAAGAGTGCAAAATTGTCTGGAATCGATAGCAGATGCCATGTCAGGTTTGGACAGCCCATGAAGTCCCTAAACAGTAAAAATTCCCCACATCGACATTAGGCCCCTCAAGGAATTTACCTAGATGTTTGGTGAGCACCTTGAAGCCCCAGGTGCTTCACAGAATTTTAGAACGTTCAGCCGCGAAAATAAAAAAATACATTTTTACACAAAAATGTTACTTTAGCCTCAAATATTTTATGTTCACAAGGGTAAAAGGAGAAAATGCACCAGACAATTTGTTGTGCAATTTCTCCTGAGTATGATGATACCTCATATGTAGTGAAAATCAACTGTCTGGGTGCATGGCAGGGATTGGAAGGGAAGGCGCGGCATTTGAATTTTAGAGCGCAAAATTGTCTGGAATTAATAGCTGATGTCATGTTGCGCTTGGACAGCCCCTGATGTCCTAAATAGTGGGTTACCCCACAAGTGAGCCCCATTGAAAATTAGATCCATCAAGGAAATTATCTAGATGTTTTGTGAGCACTTTGAACCCCAGGTGCTTCCCACAATTTTGTGACATTGAGCTGTGAAAATAAAAAAATAAATTTTTAGGTATTAAAGTCCAGCCTACGGATTGTATTCCCCAGTGGGGAAAGGTCTGTGATCTCCTCTCCCCATTTTGGGAAACAATGGGTAAGCTGTACATCAATACCTAATTAATCTTACTTACACTGACATGCATGTTTTCATAGGTTTACATTTAATTATACACTCTACCTCATTTTGGTTACATTACTATGTACATCCTATCATTGATATGTTGTTGTGATCTTAGTATCACACTGGGAATTTAAAGGACTGGTTACATAATTATTTATAATGTGCCAAATATATATTACTCTGCATAAACCCTTACTATGCCTTGGGGTGTGCTTGATCCACTTATTTATCATACCGGCACCTAGGTCTCGCTTTTAAAATATGAAATAACTTTTTTTTGTTATTGTATTGATATTTAATAAAAAATGTTTATTTTTTCTTATTATTCTGCACTTTTTGGATTTTATTGACTCCATATTTGGTATTGTAGGAAATACGGTATAATTTATTGTGCAATTTCTCCTGAGCACGCCAATACCCGATATGTGGTTGAAAACAACTTTTGCAACGCAGTGCAAAGTGAAGAAGGGAAGATACACCATATCTGAGTGTCACACTGTGTCTGGCTCAAAACTCTCAGAGTGTCAGGACTCTTTATGACGCTGTTCACACAGCAGAGTCAGACACTCCACATGATGCTGCTTTTAATTTGCACAGTCAGGCTCGGGTGTCGACCAGCTATGCATTTGTTAGTAATTTGGCTTGCAGGAGTTAATTTCTGCTAGTCTGTGGCTTAGGCCGGTGTCACACTTGTGAGTGCCTCTCGTGTATCTCGCGTGAGTCTGTGACGCCCTGGACTAGCCAGGTAGTCACATACATACCAACACACACACCCCCACCCTAGGCAGTTACACCAGCCAAACCAAAAACCCTTGTTGCCTCCCTCCAGAGTCTGATGTCCACACCAGGTGGGGCAGAGCCAGGCGGTTGGCCCCACCCACCGAGGAGTACACAGGCCTGGAGGCGGGAAAAGTGACAGTTCAGTCTTGGAGGTAAAAGTGAGAGGAGTGAACACTTGAGGTGTCTGGGTTGGAGCCCAGACACTGACAGCAAGGTTGGCAGACGGTGGTGGCCATCTGCAGGAGTTGGTGGAACTCCGAAGAGAAAAAACCGTCATAAATAATTATTAAGGGATCATAACCTGAAAACCGTGGAAAAAAACCTTTAAAAATTCACTTTTAATTAATTTAGATTAAAATAGATATCCCAAAATGAAAAAGACATACACACATATATATACATACAGATAAATAGAAAAGTGCTGCAGTGCAGAATGGGAGTGGTCAACACCCTTACACTTCTCCCTACTTAGCCTGCGGAGGTCGGCACCCTAGGTTACGTAATGGCGCCCCCGCTCAGACGTCGGCTTGCCCTCCTCTCCCTGCACTAAGTTATAAGTGCAGCTAGTCTGGGAGTATAGGAGTGCTCAAACAGGGTTTTTCTGCACTGTCAAAAAAATGATAATAACACAAAGTGCAAAAAATTGAATGTCAGGGGTAGAACCTGTTATCATTTAACACATATGTGAGTATGACTCTACAGGAATAGGGTGTAGTATCGAAACAGGCTCTGTCATATAAGGACAAAGTGCAATGGTACTAACGTGATTCAAAGGAGCCTTATGCACATATGTTAGTTGGACTGTAAACATTCCACTCAATAGCAGCATATGAATGAACACATGTTAAAGTGCTGTGCATGTAGCAGCCAAAAATAGAAAAAAGGGCTCTATCAGGCCCTGCATCAAAATTTCTGCTAGTCTGTGGCTTAGGCCGGTGTCACACTTGTGAGTGCCTCTCGTGTATCTCGCGTGAGTCTGTGACGCCCTGGACTAGCCAGGTAGTCACATACATACCAACACACACACCCCCACCCTAGGCAGTTACACCAGCCAAACCAAAAACCCTTGTTGCCTCCCTCCAGAGTCTGATGTCCACAGCAGGTGGGGCAGAGCCAGGCGGTTGGCCCCACCCACCGAGGAGTACACAGGCCTGGAGGCGGGAAAAGTGACAGTTCAGTCTTGGAGGTAAAAGTGAGAGGAGTGAACACTTGAGGTGTCTGGGTTGGAGCCCAGACACTGACAGCAAGGTTGGCAGACGGTGGTGGCCGTCTGCAGGAGTTGGTGGAACTCCGCAGAGCCATAAGGACCGGGGGCGGGCGTCGGCCAGCCGGTACCGGACTGGGGAACGGAGTGAAGCTAAGCACACAGGCAGGGCCATCGGACCCCAACCAGGCTTGGAGCCGCCGTCAATAGTCAAATCCGAATGTGACAGGAACCCCAGGGGTTTCCTAACAACCAAGTCCCGATTGAAGGCAACCGTCCACTTAGAGAGGATATACAGCCACCGCCACAGGCTAGAGATCCAAGGGCCAGCGCCTGCGGGCAAACGGGCTCCTACGGCACCTATACGCCGGGGAGCGGACTACCGGTGGGCAACCACAGGAGTCAGAACATTCTAAAAGGTGCAGGGAAAGACAGCCACCATCAGCCGTCCGGGGAGAGCACAACAACAACACTGCAGCCGGCTGCGGGACCCGTCCATCCGGCGATTTTAGTTTACCAGAGACTTTGTCAGTGACTGTCTGAGTGAGTACACCAGTGCCGCCTGGCACTGCACCGCGCAGTCCCTGCACCCCAGCCATCTGGCCTCCCCGTTACACCACCGGGCCCCGGGATCACCAACCCCCCCTACCCACGGAGGGGACAACATCTCAGCTGCACCCTACCATCTCTCCCGGGATCCCCGTTATCAGCAGCGGTGGTGCCATCATCACCACGTCCTGTGGGTGGTGTCACGAACAATCTCCCTAAAAAAAACAACCCCTTTTCACTCACGGGTGAGGAGCGCTGCTCGACTCCCCGGGTCCGGTCCACTGCTCGAGCCACCGAGCAGCAGCAGCAGAAGCCCCGGACCCGAGCGTGGCGAGCGCGTCCCCTCCGCCCGCGACAACTTGGCGTCTGCGAACAGGATAGAACTGATCTACTTACCAGTAGAAATGCGCCTTGTAGTCTCCGCCGGCGGTGTCCGGACGAAAAATTGAAAGCGCCGCCATCTTTGGCGCGTAAATCTCCCTCTCGAGCGTCTTCCCCAAGCAGGGAAGGCGCGAAAGCGAAGCCCCGCCCCCAACAAGCGGAAGTGCTAGGAAGAACCAAGGGGGGGCGGGTGAAAGCCTGCCTAATGTAGCCGAGGGCATAAAAAGCAGGGACGCCAGGACTCTGCAACATATCCGGTTCCTGGAAGTCTGCCAGCAAGCATGTCTGTCTCGTCCGGTGATGCCGAGATTCCCGAGCCCACGCCAGTAACGGCGGCGTGGGTGAAAGCCCGGACCGCACAAATGTGCTGTCGCCTCCAGACCCAGGTCCAGTTCTTGATGGAGCGCTGGGTGGCCGAGATGGAGGAAGTGGCAGCGGCTGTGCAGAGACTCGAGGTGGAGGCAGTGTTGGAGGAGCGGGTAAGCGACCCACGCAACTGTGTCCGAAGAGGACCGGCCGCTGCGGCTGAGGGGCCCGGCCTGCGTCCGCTCACCCTCCTGCCTCACCCGCCAACCGTACCGGTTAATGTTGCCCTTCCGCTCGGTCCGCTACCCTCAACATCAGTAGCGGAATCTAGCCCGTCCGCCCTAGAGGACCGGCCTGGGGGCGTTGCCCGGGAACGGCCAATATCCCTCCCGCTGCCGTGGAAGACCCCGCGGGAAGTGCCCGTCCGCGACGAGAAGCCGTCGGCCCCGGAGGTGGCCGCACCTGAGACCGTCCTGGCCCCGGCAGTCCGCCCGGCCATGGAAGAACCGGCCGCTGCGGGCCCGAAGGCCCAACCGGTGAAGCCAGCTGTCCCTGAGTCCCACGCCTTGGCTGAGGCTGCACCGGGCCGCCACTGCAAAGCTGCAGTTCAGGCCACGTCACCGCAGGACCCCCACAAAAGCGTATCGGTTGTGGCAGGTGTGGGCGCTGTCCAGCGGGGCCCGACCCGAGCGCAGGGGCATGCCAGCGCCCCTTACTGGGACAGGGAGCCAAGCCAGTTGGGCCGAGAAATCGCCGCCAGGGAGCAGCAGAGGGCCAAAGTGATGGCGTGAGTGATTAAGGAGAAGGATGCTCTCCGCAATGCCACCTTTCGGGTGCGGGGCCCGGTGTATGAAGGCCAGGTCCGGATGTTTGACCCACAAAGGGGGTTCGGCTTTATTTACGAACCGTGCCTGGAGGCCGAAGTGTTTGTAGCTCGCCGCGACGTTAACTCACACCTCCCAACGGGCCACCCAGGTCGCGATCTGTTGCCGGGCGACCTGGTAACCTACACCAGACACTGCGGGAAGAGGGGCTGGTTCGCCCTAGATGTTAAACAAAGGGAGAGCCGCGGTGTGCAGATGCGGCCCCAGCCCCCTCCTCCACCGAGCTGTCCGGATGTCGAGCTGGAAGAGGTCCTGGATGAGTGCGACCTCAAATAGTGGCAGCGGACCTCCGTTGCAACCAAGTTGTCCTCGTTGGGACCCTCAGCAGAGTGAATGAATCCGAATCAACTGAAGTTTTCACCTGATTGTCTACCGTGATTATCCCGGCCGTTGCCCTCAAGTTGTTCCCGGAGGGACTCTATGTGTTTACCAACCGCATGAGAAACTGCTCATGGACATGGCCGAGAACTGGCAGGCCACCCACGAACTTGTGGGCCTGTAAATAATTTAGTGGGCTGGTTTCCATCCGTGCCACCTCCGGTGAGGCAGATTGGAGGAAGGGCCCGCAGCAGAGCCGGCTGGGGCCCGGCCACCACCAGGACCGGTGGCCATCCTCTGGGGGTCAGGGGTCCCCCTGGACGTGGGGTCCCCTGAAGTGACAGCCGGGTGCGAGACACCGTTCCCGTTCGGGTAACCTGGACCAGGACTGGGGAAGAGGGGTGCTGCCTGTTTCTTAGGGGCAGCATCAAGGATCAGGTTATTTGGGTGGGGGAGCGGATGACCATGAACCCGTCCGTTTAAAAAAAATGTTTGAAACATTAAAAGTAATGCACCTCCCGTAAGGGAAGCCTTGAAAGTATGCTTATGTTTTATGCTTTACCGTTTTACCATGTTATTTATCTTTTTACAGTTTGAAAAATAAAACAGGTGATGGACGGGCAGTCCACGGATGGTCTGCATTTTACCAAGGGGGAATGTGATGCCCTGGACTAGCCAGGTAGTCACATACATATCAACACACACACACCCACCCTAGGCAGTTACACCAGCCAAACCAAAAACCCTTGTTGCCTCCCTCCAGAGTCTGATGTCCACAGCAGGTGGGGCGGAGCCAGGCGGTTGGCCCCACCCACCGAGGAGTACACAGGCCTGGAGGCGGGAAAAGTGACAGTTCAGTCTTGGAGGTGAAAGTGAGAGGAGTGAACACTTGAGGTATCATGGTTGGAGCCCAAACACTGACAGCAAGTTTGACAGACGGTGGTGGCCGTCTGCAGGAGTTGGTGGAACTCCGCAGAGCCATAAGGACCGGGGTCGGGCGTCGGCCCGCCGGTACCAGACCGGGGAACGGAGTGAAGCTAAGCACACAGGCAGGGCCATCGGACCCCGACCAGGCTTGGAGCTGCCGTCAATTGTCAAATCCGAATGTGACAGGAACCCCCGGGGTTCCCTAACTACCAAGTCCCGATTGAAGGCAACCGTTCACCCAGAGAGGATATACAGCCACCGCCACAGGCTAGAGATCCAAGGGCCAGCGCCTGCGGGCAAAACGGGCTCCTACGGCACCTATACGCCGGGGAGCGGACTACTGGTGGGCAACCACAGGAGTCAAGAACATTTTCAAAAGGTGCAGGGAAAGACAGCCACCATCAGCCGTCCGGGAGAGCACAACAACAACACTGCAGCCGGCTGTGGGACCCATCCGGCCGTTTTGGTTTACCAGAGACTTTGTCAGTGATTGTCTGAGTGAGTACACCAGTGCCGCCTGGCACCGCACCACGCAGTCCCTGCACCCCAGCCATCCGGCCTCCCCGTTACACCACCGGGCCCTGGGATCACCAACCCCCCTACCCACGGAGGGGTCAACATCTCAGCTGCACCCTACCATCTCTCCTGGGATTCCCGTTATCAGCAGCAGTGGTGCCATCATCACCACGTCCCGTGGGTGGCGTCACGAACAATCTCCCTAAAAAAAACAACCCCTTTTCACTCACGGGTGAGGAGCGCTGCTCGACTCCCCGGGTCCGGTCCACCGCTCGAGCCACCGAGCAGCAGCAGCAGAAGCCCCGGACCCGAGCGTGGCGAGCGCGTCCCCTCCGCCCGCGCTGCTCGAGTCCCCGTGTCCGGTCCACCGCTCGAGACACCGAGCAGCAGCAGCAGAAGCCCCGGACCCGAGCGTGGCGAGCGCGTCCCCTCCGCCCGCGACAACTCTCTCATTGAATCACCCGGCATGGACTCACACTCTCCTCATAGGAGCGTATCGGTTGTATAGAGATGCATGCAACCGATCCGCTCCTGTGAGGAGAGTATGAGGAGGCACTACTAGGTACTGCATCATGTCAAAGATGCAGGGCCTACCCCCTGGGACTTGGAAGACCAGTGCCGGTACCATCAAAACACATAACATCCTCAGTTCTCTCTCCCAATCATGGGTGACTGACTAGTTGGGGACCCAGTGGATGGCCACCTAGGGGTAGAGCCGATCCAGTCAATTAGACATCAACCTGGGGGGAGGAGTAAGACAGTAGGTCAGTCAGTAGTGACAGTAGTAATAGACAGACGTGTCTCGAGATGGAGTCATGTAGCAGTGACCTGACTGGGACAGAAGAGTGGTTGCTAGGGAGGGTACAGCGAGGTACCCTTGGAACCAAAGCACCGATGGGGCACAGGGCCATAGGTTAGGTGAACGCTTAAAGCTACCTGACAAATACCTGCACAGTGAGGGGACAATCCAGGACCTCATTGACCTAAGAATGCGGGTGCACCAGCAGTAACGAGAGAACCAAGGACCGGAATAGAACACCGACCCTGCAGGGTTCACACTCCCCGCCGTACAGACCAGAGCCTGACGACAAACAGGAGGGGACTCCCAGATGCTCCAAGCCACAGGGTTCCACAAAACTACTGAGAGGTGCAGGGGAAAGAAGCCATCGGGTTACCACACTGGCACTGGTACTTCAGGGGCCAGAGGTCTGAACCAGCTGTCTAGCATTACCATCACTGTGAGTAAACACCGGTTGCATTGCATTCCCCTCGTGTGGTCTCCGTTCTTTCCACGCCACATTCCATCATCCACCCCCTGGGCCTCAGCCCTACTTGCGAAGGGCCCAACATCCAGGATGCCATTACCACCAGCCCCAGTGGCCATAGACTGTGCAGAGATGGCTCTAACTACTTAGCCGCAACCTGCAAGTGGAGTCACAACATAAACTCTTTCATCTCCCATGTATACAACGCCTTTACAAGCAACCCCCAGGGTCACGGAACCAGGCATCGGCCATTCCACACCCGTGACATAGCATCCCCGTACATATACGGCCTGGGACCGAATACCCAATAGCCCTGGGTGGCTCAATATCACATTGGCAAAGTCCCTGAGGTGCCAAAACTGCAGAATTCCCCCACAAATGACCCATGTGTCCAATTTTACCAATTGCACCCTGCAATTAATTCATCTAGGGGTGCAGTGAACATATTGCCACCATAGGTGTGTCATAAGGTTTTATACTATTGGGCAGTGAACAAAAAAATGTTATTTTAGCCCCAGATTTCCAATTTGCCAAGGGGCATAGAGAAAAAATGCCCCATAATGGGTTACAAAATTTCTCCTCAATGTGAAAATAGCGCACATGTGACTGTATAGTTCTGTTCGGCTGCAACACAGGGATCGGGAGGGAAGAAATGCTATTTGATTTTTGGAGCACAGATTTTCCTAAAATAGTTTGTGGAATCCAGTTGCAGAGCCCCAAAATGCCAGAACAGAAGAAATCCCCTCAAGTGACTAAACTTTGGAACTTACACCCCACTGGGAATTCATCTACAGGTGTAGTGACGATTTAGTCTCGGGACAACACTCATGGAGTCAAACACAAAGAAATGTTGCAGAATTAAACATTGCAAATAATGCCTTGTCATGACCAGTACATTGCAGTGGCCATACATTGTGCCCAGCTTGTGCTTCTGGAGACCTGCACCCCGTAAATTAAGCAGGAGTTCTTCACTACAGTAATGCCAAACATGTGGATGCTAACTGTGGTTTTGGCACATTGTGGGGCTCATAAAGTAAGCAGGCATTTGGATTTCAGAGCTCAAATTTTGCTGGATTTCTTTTTTGAGGGGGGAGCTATAAAATTTTTTGAGAGCCTTTGTGTTACCAATAACATATAAGCCTCCTATGTTTCCGTTAACAGATGACGGTTTTTGTGTTTTTTTTGTGAGTGGATTTGAATTTTGGATCATTCACATTTATCCTGTGCACTTTCATACAGTGTCTATTTTAGGACATGATCATATATCAAATACCGTTTGACAACTGACTCTGACATTTGATCATAGACTCTGAGAAATGACTCTGACAATTAAGAACTGAGCTGATAACTGATAACTAACTGACTGACATCTGACAAGTGAAATCTGACAACTAATATCTGACATTTGATTTCTGACAAGTGACAACTGATATCTGACTTCTGACAAGTGACGTCTGACAAGTGACATCTGACAAGTTACCTCTAACATGTGACAAGTGACTTATTATTTTGTTATGATATATTACTTGTGGCGCCCTGGACTAGCCAGGTCGTCACAGTTACTGCAACACACACCCCCCCCACCCCGAGACAGGCACATCAGCCAGACACAAAATCCTTGTTGCCTCCCTCCAGGGGCTGATGTCCACACCAGGTGGGGTGGAGCATGGCAGTTGGCCCCACCCACTGAGGAGTTCACAGTCCTGGAGGCAGGAAAAGGAAGTCAGGGCAGATCAGTTATACAGTGTTGGAGAAGTGGAAGTGGAGGAGCAAAACTGACCGTGTCCGGGTGCGTGGCCCGGACACATACAGCAAGGTTGGCAGACGGTGGTGGCCGTCTGCAGGAGAGGCTGATCAACACGGAACCGTAGGACCGGGGACGAGCGGTGGCCCGCCGGTACCGAACCGGGGAGCGAAGTGAAGCCAGCACACACAAGCAGGGCCTACGGACCCCGACCAGGCTTGGAGCCGCCGTTAAAGGTCAAATCCATCAGTGACCAGAACCCCAGGGGTTTCCTAACAGCCAAGACCCGATTGAAGGCAATTGTCCGACCAGAGAAAGGAAATACAGCTACCGCCACAGCTAGAGTTCCGAGGGCCAGAGCCTGCAGGCAAAAGGGGCTCCTCCGGCACCTATACGCTGGGGAGCGGGTTACCGGTGGGAAGCCATCGGAGCCGAACACATAAACAGGTGCAGGGAAAGACAGCCGCCATCAACTGTCCGGGAGAAGCCACAGCAGCCGGCTGCGGGACCCGTCCATCCAGCCGTTTGGTTTACCAAAGACTTTGCATGTATCTGTTGCTGAGTGAGTACACCAGTGCCATCCGGCACCGCACCGCGCTGTCCCCACGACCCTGCACCTCGCCAGCCCTGCTTCCCCGTCACCTCACCGGGCCCCGGGACCACCAACCCCTACCCACGGAGGGGGAAAACATCTCAGCTGCTCCCTAACAACGCTCCCGGGATCCCCGTCACCAGCAGCGGTGGTGCCCACCTTCACCACAAACCGTGGGTGGCGTCACGGATCAAATCCCCAAACCAAACCACCCCTTTCACTCACGGGCGAGGAGCGCCGCTCGAGTCCCCGGATCCGGCCCACCACTCGAGCCACCGAGCAGCCGTCGCAGCAGCGCCGGTCCCGAGCGTGCAGCGCAAGCAGCGGCGCACCCTCCGCCCGCGACATTACTAACTATATATCGAATCACTAAACCTACAGAAGAAAGAACTCCATCCCAATTAAATATCAAAAATCGCTTTCTTTATTTTAAACTAGCTGTAGTACCCGGGCATTGCCCGGGATAGTAACTGTCTCTGTCTGTCTGTCTCTGTTTGTCTCTGTCTGTCTGTCTATCTCTGTCTGCCTGTCTCTCTCTGTCTGTGTGTCTGTCTCTGTGTCTCTGTCTGTCTCTGTCTGTGTGTTTCTGTGTGTCTGTCTCTGTATGTCTGTCTGTCTCTGTCTGTCTCTGTGTCTCCATATCCGTCTGTGTGTCTTTCTCTGTGTGTCTGTCTCTGTCTGTCTGACTCTGTCTGTCTGTCTCTCTGTCTGTCTCTTTCCCTGTCTGTCTGTCTCTTTCCCTGTCTGTCTGTATCTGTCTCTCTGTCTGTCTCTTTACCTGTCTGTCTCTATATGTCTGTGTGTCTGTCTCTATCCATGTCTGTCTGTCTGTGGCTGTCTTTCTATCTGTCTGTGTCTATCTCTCTGTCTCTGTATCAGTCTCTCTGTCTGTTTATCTCTATCTCTGTGTCTGTCAGTCTCTTTCCCCGTCTGTCTCTTTCCCTATCTGTCTCTGTCTCTTTCCCTCTCTGTGTCTGTCTCTTTCCCCGTCTGCCTCTGTCTTTCTCTTTGTCTCTGTCTCTTTCCCTGTCTCTTTCCCCATCTGTCTCTGTCTCTTTCCCTGTCTCTGTCTCTTTCCCCATCTGTCTGTCTCTTTCCCCGTCTGCCTCTGTCTTTCTCTTTGTCTCTGTCTCTTTCCCTGTCTCTTTCCCCATCTGTCTCTGTCTCTTTCCCTGTCTCTGTCTCTTTCCCCATCTGTCTGTCTCTTTCCCCATCTGTCTGTCTCTTTCCCCGTCTGCCTCTGTCTTTCTCTTTGTCTCTGTCTCTTTCCCTGTCTCTTTCCCCATCTGTCTCTGTCTCATTCCCCGTCTGTCTCTGTCTCTTTCCCCATCTGTCTCTGTCTCCATCTGTCTGTCTCTTTCCTCGTCTGTCTCTGTCTATTTTCCAGTCTGTCTCTATCGCTTTCTTTGTCTCTGTCTCTTTCCCTGTCTCTTTCCCTGTCTCTGTCTCTTTCCCCATCTGTTTCTTTCCCCGTCTGTCTCTTTCCCTGTCTTTCTCTGTCTCCTTCTCTGTCTCTGTCTCTTTCCCTGTCTCTTTTCTAGTCTCTGTCTCTTTCCTTGTCTCTGTCACACATGCACACATACTCTCAGCTTTATATATTAGATGACAATTACTAAACACAGCTGTGTTGTTTCAAAAACCTGTTCTATTGCCATCTAGTGCTGAATTTTGGATATTACAGAGTACATATTATATTTATGTCTTATGGTAGCTTGTTGTCTATTTTGTTGCCCTCCCTATGCTAAAATTTAAAATTGATCAATTTAATATATGAATAATTATGTGTGTGGGTAATCAATTATTTAAATGTAGTATGATTATTTTGCTAACTTATTATGCTGATTGATTCTTTTGGCAGTTATCATCATTTGGGTGCTGTAGTATTATTTAATATATGCTGACCCTATGTACATTTAACTTTTTGATATTTTTGTAAGGCTGCTTTCACACTACGTTTTTTTAACATGCGTCCTGAACGTTTTTTTTAACGCAAAAATGGATCCAGTGCAAATGCGTTTTCATTTCAATGCATTTGCAATGGACTCGCGTCAACATGCGTTCACATGTGTTTGCGTGCGTTATAGTGAGGATCCAGCGACTTGCAGTTTTTTAACATTTTTCAAAAACGCTACTTGTAGCATTTTTGAGCTGCGTCTGTGACGCCCTGGACCCCAGGGGTCACAGGTAATAACACCAGCCACATACACACACACCCCCATCCCCTGTGAGGTCACATACATGTCACCCGATAGGGAGACCTGATGCCTCCCCCAGGGCGAGTAGAGCACACCAGGTGGGCGGAGTCAGGAAGAAAGACACGCCCACCTAGGAGACTACTGTCCTGGGGCAGGAAGTTCAAACGGAAAGAGTTGAGAGTTGACAGTGACAGGAGGTGAAAGAGGAGAGACACTGTCAGGGACCCGGGTAGGAGCCTGGGCCCCCCTTAGAAAGCGTCAGGCAGGCAGGCAGTGGTGGCCTTCTGCAGGAGTACCGGTATGCAACCGGTGGAACCATACGGACCGGGCATGGGTTGGAGCCCGCCGGTCCCGAACCGGGGAGCCAAACGTGCCGCGGAGCACAAAACAGAATAAAGGTACTCAGACCCCGTCCTAGCTTAGAAGCCACTGAGTATAGGCAAATTGACTGATTGCTGGCCGGACCTCAGGGGTTCATCCACAACCAAAGTCCCGAAAGAAGGCAAAAGCCCACCGAGACCGGGTGAGCGCCAACGCCAAGGGCCAAACACCCGATGGGCCAGCGCCTGCGGGCAACCGAGGGCTCCTCCGGCAGCTCATCGCCGGGGAGCGGGCTACCACTGCTTAGGCAGGGGGGCCGAAACACAAACATCCAGAGGTGCACGGGAAAAGGGGCCACCATCAACCCCACAGGGGACAACAGCAGCCGGCCGCGGGGGCCGACCACTACCGAACTTTGGTTTACCAGTGACTCAGTGTGCATTAGTCGTGAGTACACCAGTGCCATCCGGGCACGACACACCACACCGCGGCACGGCGCCCTGCACCCCGACTACAACAACCACCATCTCCCTTACAGTCCCCCACCGGGCCCCGGGACACACCGCCCCTACCCACGGAGGGGCTAACATCTCAGCTGCAGCCGCAACACCGATCCCGGACAAGCCCATTATTACTTCAGCCGCAGCGGTGGTGCTTCTCCCGTCACCACGACCCGTGGGTGGCGTCACGACCCATTACACGACCACCATCCTCCCACCGCCTACTTCCCCTTTAACAAGAGTGACGTGGCCCCCGGTCATGAAGCGCTTGTACCACCGACTAACCCGAGCCCGGACCTCGAGCGGCTCGGCCCGAGCAAGCGGAGGAAGCGGCCGGGCCCCTCTCAGGGCGGTACACGTATACTCTTTCTGGCGTCACGAACAGGATTCAGACAGTCCACTTACCTGTGGAAAGTGCGCCTTAGAAGTTTCCATCAGCGGCGTCCAGCCGAAAAAGTTGAAGTTCCGCCATCTTGGCGCGAAAGGTTCCCGCTCGAGTCGTCTTCTCCAAGCAGGAAGGCGCGAAAAGAGAAGCCCCGCCCCCGAAGGAGGAGTGTTAAGAGAAAACCAAGGGGGAGGCGGGCGAGAAGGCTGCCTGATGTAACCGAGCAGATAAAAAAGCAGGGACTACAGGACCCTGCATCCGCTCTGTTCCTGGACCCCGCCGGCACAGAAGAAACATGTCCGCCCCATACAAGCAGCCCGAGGATCCAGAGCCCACGCCCGGAACCGCGGCGTGGATGAGGGTCAGGACAGCGGAGATTTGCCAGCATCACCGGAGCCAGATACGCCTCTTGATGGAGCGGTGGACCGCAGAGGTAGAGGCACTGGCTGCGACCGCCCGGGTGTATGAAATGGAGGCCGAGTTGGAGGAGCTGGTGAGTGACCCACACTTTTGTGCCCCTCCGGGGCCGGCCGCTGTGGCTGAGAGGCCCGGTCTACTCTTAGCCTCTATGCGGTCTCCGCCGTCACCTGTAGGAAGTGTCGCGGCTGGTCGACCTGGCTCGCTGCTTTCTGCTATGGTAGTGGGACCCGAAGTGCCGAGTCCGGAAGGCCTGGATGTCGGGGTGGATGGAAGAGCAGCCGGCCCAGAAACTACCGCAGCTGCTGGCGGCCCGCTGGCTACGGAGAGAGCCATAGTCCCGGCAGCCCGCCCGGCCCAGAGGGAGGTGAGGCCCAGCCAAGTGGGGACTGATAGCAGCGACTATTACTACTACTACTACTACTACTACTAGAGGAGGCCGACGAAAATCTTCTGGATGGCAGTGCTCCGACGGCCACGTACATCCCGCGATGCGGAGGGAACGGATACCAGATGGCCCTTTCCCCTCGGGCCTGTGGCGTTCTGGAGATGTTTGAGGTGGAGGGGGAATCCGCATCGGAGGTTGAGGAGGAGGAACCTCCCTCTGAGTAAGTGGAAAGCCATTGCAGTAAAAAGGACCCATCCCCGTTGGGACTTGTGTGATGTTAAAACCCTGTTGCGCGAGAGACTGCTCATGGACAAGGCCGTGGACTTGCCGGCCACCCAAAAACTTTTGGGCTTGTAAATATTGCCCTATCCTGCCCCCTTATCATGCCTTCCTTTTCCGTTGGCCTCCGGAGAGGCAGATTGGGACCGGTGACCATCCTCCAAGGAGCCCTTTAACAACTGCCTGGTGCGTGTGGCGCCCTGGAAAAGCCAGGGGCCACAAAGAACAACACCAACACCCCCCACACTCCCGGTAGGCACACCAAAGTCAGACAAAAAAACCTTGTTGCCTTCCTCCAGGGGCTGATGTCCACACCAGGGGGTGGAGCCAGGTGGCTGGTCTCCGCCCACCGAGTAGTTCACAGTCCTTGAGGCGGGAAAACAGTCAGTGAGAGTTTGGAGGAGAGAAGAGTTTAGTTTGGGAGGAGAAAGTGAGAGCAAGTGAAGTAGCAGTAGAGCAGACTGAAGTTGGTCCGGGTGTGTGGCCCGGACGGAGCAGCAAGGTTGGCAGACGGTGGTGACCGTCTGCAAGGGTGGCCGATTGGAGCAGACCGTAAGGACCGTGGACGGGCGGTGGCCCGGCGGTACCGGACCGGTACGCAAAGAGAAGCCAGCACCACCTAGCAGGAGTTTACGGACCCTGACAAGGCTAGGAGTCGCCGTGAATTTGTCAAATCTGTTAGCGAAGTAAACCTCCTGGGTTTCCCAGCAGCCAAGTCCCAAGAGAAGGCAACAGTCCAACCGAGAGAGGGAAACACAGCCACCGCCAAGGCTACCGTTCCCAGGGCAAGAGCCTACGGGCAAAAGGGGCTCCTCCAGCCCACATCCAAGCTGGGGAGCGGGTTACCGGTGGGAACCCATCGGAACTAAACAGTACACAGGTGCAGGGAAAGGCAGTCACCATCAACCTGCCGGGTGCCGAAAACACCGCAGCCGTCTGTGGGACCCGTCCATCCAGCCGTGTGTTTTACCGAGAACTGTGTCTTCATCATTGGCTGAGTGAGTACTACCGTGCCGTGCGGCACAGCGCTGCCCCCGCGACCCTGCACCTCACCAGGCCCCGCAACCCACCTGCCATCCATCCTACCTACCCCATCACCGGGCCCAGGGACAACCAACCCCCCTACCCACGGAGGGGAGAACCAACATCCAAGCTGCTCCCTGTCATCGCTCCCGGGATCCCCGTCCAGAGCAGCGGTGGTGTCACCAATCTCACCACAACCATGGGTGGCGTCACAGACAATATTCAATCCCCACAATCAACCCCCTTTTCACTCACGGGCGAGGAGCGCCGCTCGAGGCCCCGGGATCCGGCCCACCGCTCGAGCCACCACCGAGCAGCAAGCGAAGCAGTAGCAGTGCCGGACCCGAGCAGTGGGTGAGCGCAGTGCACCTCCTCCACCCGCGACAACTTGGCATCACGAACAGGATCTTACCGCTCTGCCGTCTCGTAGAGGTGCGCCTTGTGACCGCCGGAGTTGTCCGGCCGAAAATTTGGAGAAGCCGACATCTTGGGCGCGAAAAATTCCCGCTCTAGCGTCTCCTCGAGCATTGGAGGCGCGAAGGCCTAAACCCCGCCCCTGTAGAGGAGTGGCCGGAAAGAGACTAAGGGAGACGAGATGGCGGCTGGTCGCATGTGAGGGTGGCTACAAAAGCAGGGACGCCAGGACCCTGCGGCCATCTTGTTGCTGGTTCCTGGAAGAGGCCGCCGAAGCCATATACATGCCGTCCCGCAGCACCGTGGCCCCCGCGCCTGGAACCGCGGCGTGGGTGGAGATCCGGACCGCCCAGCTCCAACAACGGCTGCAGGTCAAATGCAACTCCTCCTGGAGGAGTGGGAGACCGACATGGCGGAGGTTATAGCGACCGTGCGGAGACGCGAGGAGGGAGTTTCGGAAGAGAGGGTGAGTGACCCACGCCCCGGTACCCCTAGTGGGTCGGTCATCGTGGCTGCGGGACCCGGTCTAAACCAGCTTGCCCTGCTACCTCCCTCACTACCTGTATTGGCTGCCGTGACCCCGCCACTAGGCCCGCTACCACCGCAACCGGTAGCGATACCCCGCACGTCCACCCAGGCAGATCGGCCTGCAGCCGGAGACCGTGATCGACCAAAGCGGCTGCCGTGGAAGGTGCCGAGACCCGAAGCGGAGCTATCTATGGAGACTTCCCCCGAGCCGGAACCGACAGACCGCTCCGTGCAGGAGGCCCGTCGGAAGAGGACCCCTATGCCCATCCCCCACACCTCGGCTGAGGTTGCGCCGGGTTGCCGCTGCAAGGCAGCGCCCCAGGCCAAGTCACCACGGGACCTTCCACCCAGATCGCCAGCGGTGGGCAGTGTCCAGAAGGTCTCGCGGGTCCCGACCCGTGCGCCGGAGCTCGCACCAGCACCGTATTGGGACAGGGAGCCGACACCGCTGAGCCCGGAGATCGCGGAAAGGGAAAAGAAGAAGGCGGAGATGGTGGCCCGTACGATCCGGGAAAAGGAGAGTCTGAGGCAAGCGACCTTCCGTGTACGGGGCCCCCTGTATGAAGGACAGGTGAGGCGGTTTGATGTCCGCCGAGGCTATGGCTTTATCTATGAGCCAGGCTTGGAGGCCGAAGTCTTCATAGCCCGGCGGGATGTTAACGCCCACCTGCCGGAGGAGCACCCGGGCCGCAACCTGATGCCAGGAGACCTGGTACAGTACACCCGTCACTGCGGGGAGAGGGGGTGGTTTGTGCTGGATGCAAAGTTAAGGAGCAGCCAAGAGGCCCGTGTGTGCACCGCGCCCCCTCCCCCGACCGATGCCGAAGAATCCCAGTGATGGCAGCGGAGTCCCGTTGCAGTTGTTCCCCGTTGGGACCACCAGAGTGTTGTTGAAAGTTTAGTGAATGATAAGTGAATGGAACCGAGAAAGTTTACCTGATTTGCTGCTGATTTGAACCGGTCGTTGCCGGCAACTGGTCCCCGTTGGGACCCCTTTACAAACCACTGCGTAGAAACTGCTAGGGACAACCCGAGAACTACCAGGGCAACCACAAACTTGTGGCATGTAAATAAAATATTTTGTTGGCTTAACCGTGACCGCCTCCGGAGAGGCAGATTGGAGCAGGCTGGGGCCCAGCCACCACCGGAACCGGTGGCGATCCTCTGGGGGCTCAGCGGTCCCCATGGATGTGGGTCCCCGGAGAAGGACAGAACCTGCTCGGATAACTTGTGCTGGACTGGGGTCAAGGGGTGCTGCCCATTTGCTTAGGGGCAGCATCAGGGCCAGGTTGCTTGGGTGGGAGAGAGCGGAAGCCGTTACTGTTAGCAACGTTTAAGAAATATGCCACCCGATGTGGGAAGAAGTTATTATAATTGTAATATGTTACCGTTTTCTCTTTTAAAGTTTGTGAAAATAAAACCGGTGATGGACGGGCAGCCCGCGGACGGTCTGCATTTTACAAAGGGGGAATATGGCGCCCTGGACAAGCCAAGGGCCACAAAGAACAACACCAGCACACCCCACACTCCCGGTAGGCACACCAAAGTCAGACAAAAAAACCTTGTTGCCTTCCTCCAGGGGCTGATGTCCACACCAGGGGGTGGAGCCAGGCGGTTGGTCTCTGCCCACGGAGGAGTTCACAGTCCTGGAGGTGGGAAAACAGTCAGTGAGTTTGGAGGAGAGAAGAATTTAGTTTGGGAGGAGAAAGTGAGAGCAAGTGAAGTAGCAGTAGAGCAGACTGAAGTTGGTCCGGGTGTGTGGCTCGGACGGAGCAGTAAGGTTGGCAGACGGTGGTGACCATCTGCAGGAGTGGCCGATTGGAGCAGACCGTAAGGACCGTGGACGGGCGGTGGCCCGGCGGTACCGGACCGGTACGCAAAGAGAAGCCAGCACCACCTAGCAGGGGTTTACGGACCCTGACAAGGCTAGGAGTCGCCGTGAATTTGTCAAATCCGTTAGCGAAGTAAACCTCCTGGGTTTCCCAGCAGCCAAGTCCCGACAGAAGGCAACAGTCCAACCGAGAGAGGGAAACACAGCCACCGCCAAGGCTACCGTTCCCAGGGCCAGAGCCTGCGGGCAAAAGGGGCTCCTCCAGCCCACATCCAAGCTGGGGAGCGGGTTACCGGTGGGAACCCATCGGAACTAAACAGTACACAGGTGCAGGGAAAGGCAGTCACCATCAACCTGCCGAGAGCCGAAAACACCGCAGCCATCTGTGGGACCCGTCCATCCAGCCGTGTGTTTTACCGAGAACTGTGTCTTCATCATTGGCTGAGTGAGTACCATCGTGCCGTGCGGCACAGCGCTGCCCCCGCAACCCTGCACCTCACCAGGCCCCGCAACCCGCCTGCCATCCATCCTACCTACCCCATCACCGGGCCCCGGGACAACCAACCCCCCTACCCACGGAGGGGAGAACCAACATCCAAGCTGCTCCCTGTCATTGCTCCCGGGATCCCCGTCCAGAGCAGCGGTGGTATCACCAATCTCACCACAACCGTGAGTGGCGTCACGGACAATATTCAATCCCCACAATCAACCCCCTTTTCACTCACGGGCGAGGAGCGCCGCTTGAGGCCCCGTGATCCGGCCCACCGCTCGAGCCACCACCGAGCAGCAAGCGAAGCAGTAGCAGTGCCGGACCCGAGCAGTGGGTGAGCGCAGCGCACCTCCTCCGCCCGCGACATGCGCTGCACTGTACCCGTTCCCGCCTGGAAGACCTACCGTGTTCCTGTTTCAGGACTGGGCAAAAGGGGTGCTGCCCATTTCTTAGGGGCAGCATCAAGGCTAGGTTGATTGGGTGTGAAAGGCGGAAGGACATGGACCCGTTCCCATTTAATAAAGTTTGAAACGTTAAAGTAAAACGCCTCCCGTTAAGGGAAGACCTGCAGTAACCATAGTTTGTACAAATGTTATTTAATTGTGTTTCCCGTTTTTCTTTTCCGTTTTGCAGTTTGAAAAATAAAAATAAACCGGAGTTGGTTGGGCAGCCCGCGGATGGTCTGCATTAAACCAAGGGGGTATGAGATGCCCTGAACCCCAGGGGTCACAGGTAATAACACCAGCCACATACACACACACCCCCATCCCCTGTGAGGTCACATACATGTCACCCGATAGGGAGACCTGATGCCTCCCCCAGGAGGGAGGAGGTGGGCGGAGTCAGGCAGAAAGACACACCCACCTAGGAGACTACTGTCCTGGGGCAGGAAGTTCAAACGGAAAGAGTTGAGAGTTGACAGTGACAGGAGGTGAAAGAGGAGAGAGACCCGGGTAGGAGCCTGAGCCCCCCTTGGAAAGCATCAGGCAGGCACGCGGTGGTGGCCATCTGCAGGAGTTCCGGTACAGCAACCGGCGGAACCGTACGGACCGGGCTTGGGTTGGAGCCCGCCGGTCCCGAACCGGGCAGCCAAACGTGTAGCGGAGCACCAAACAGAAGAAGGGTACTCAGACCCCATCCTAGCTTAGAAGCCAGTGAGTATAGGCAAATTGACTGATTGCTGGCCGGACCTCAGGGGTTCATCCACAACCAAAGTCCCGAAAGAAGGCAAAAGCCCACCGAGACCGGGTGAGCGCCACCGCCAAGGGCCAAACACCCGATGGGCCAGCGTCTGCGGGCAACCGAGGGCTCCTCCGGCAGCTCAACGCCGGGGAGAGGTCTACCACTGCTTAGGCAGGGGGGCCGAAACACAAACATCCAGAGGTGCACGGGAAAAGGGGCCACCATCAACCCCACAGGGAACAACAGCAGCCGGCCGCGCGGACCGACCATTACCGAACTTTGGTTTACCAGTAACTCAGTGTGCATTAATCGTGAGTACACCAGTGCCATCCGGGCATGACATACCACACCGTGGCACGGCGCCCTGCACCCCAACTACAACAACCACCAACTGCCTTACAGTCCCCAACCGGGCCCTGGGACACACCACCCCTACCCACGGAGGGACTAACATCTCGGCTGCGGCCGCAACACTGATCCCGGACGAGCCCGCAATTACTTCAGCCGCAGCGGTGGTGCTTCTCCCGTCACCACGACCCGTGGGTGGCGTCACGACCCATTACACGACCACCATCCTCCCACTGCCTACTTCCCCTTTAACAAGAGTGACGTGGCCCCCGATCCGGAGGCGCTCGTGCCACCGACTAAACCGAGCCCGGACCTCGAGCGGCTCGGCCCGAGCAAGCGGAGGAAGCGGCCGGGCCCCTCTCAGGGCGGTACACGTCCAAATACTGCAAATTGCTAGATCCTGAGTATACTGCATGCAAACGCATGTGAACGCTGGCATGCTGATAGACAGGATCCTGCTTGCTCTACTGAGCATGCACAGAAACAAGCCTCGGCTGATCAGTCTCTCTCTCCCCCTAACTCTCTCCCCCTCCCTCTCTGTCTCTCTCCCCCTCCCTCTCCCTCTCCTCCCTCCCCCGCCTGAGAGCTACGGACACTCGTAACCAAGGTAAATATCAGGTAACCAAGCAAAGCGCTTCTCTTAGTTACCCGATGTTTACGTTGGTTACGTGTGCAGGGAGCCTGGCTTCTGGCAGCTGCGGGTGCTCGTAACCAAGGTAAATATCAGGTATGCAAGCAAGTTACCCAATGTTTACCTTGGTTACGAGCCTCCGCAGCTGTCAGATGCCAGTTCCCAGTCTATCATGTTAAGTTCCACTGAGTACTGATCACATGACTCCAATGCCCGCCCATAAACTTAAAGTGACAGGATCCTGCAAAATAACACATGCGTTTGAATGCGTTTTTTTGCTGTAAAAGCAGGATCATCTTTTACAGCAAAAAAACTTTCATGATGCATGTTAAAATAAGTAATGTGAAAGCAGCCCAAGGAGTGTTTTATGAATTAATATTTTATTAATTCTGTCATTACCCTCTTGGGCTTTTTTTCGGCATTCTTTTTCTCTTTTGCATTCATTTTTTAAAAATTGTCATTTGAAATAAAGTGATTTTTTGATATTTAATTGTGATGGAGTTCTTTCTTCTGTAGGTTTAGTGTTGTTATTTTGAAAGATACCCAATTGTATAATCTGTTGACTGGTTGGTTGGTTTATAAATATCGAATCAAATAAAAAAGGAACCTATAGGTTAATGGTAAGGCATCTGTGTCACACATAGATTTGGTTTAAAAGTATACTACTAATAATAAAAAGTAAAGACTAGAGATGAGCGAACCGGTCCCGGTTCGGCTCGAGATCGGTTCGCCGAACGGAGGTCTCGTTCGAGTTCGGTTCGTCGAACGTTCGACGAACCGAACTCGAACTGCATAGGAAACAATGGCAGGCCTTCACAAACACATAAAAACACCTAGAAAACACCCTCAAAGGTGTCCAAAAGGTGACAAACAACTCACAACACAACACAAACACATGGGAAAGTGACAAGGACATATACTCATGTGAAAACAAAAGAGCTGGACAAGGAAAAAGAGGAGGAGACACAGATATAGGCATGGCACGCCCTTCTAAAATCATGTAAAACACCGCAAGGTGACTCCAAGCGGAGTCTCCCTTTTTTCCAAAAATTGTGCCCCACACACACCCACCCATTCAGTGGCAGCACTTGTGCCCTAGTTGTACACTTCACAGCTAGATTTGCATCAAACACATTCAAAAATACGCCATACTTAACCGTCCCCAGGATGACACCAGGGTAGGTAGCAAAGTCTTTCCTGATCCCAGCTCTATGCATCATGGATCATTTTTTAAAACAATGCAAGCAAGGATTACTCCAAGCGGAGTGTCCTTTTTTTCCACAAATTGTACCCCACACACACCCACCCATTCAGTGGCAGCACTTGTGCCCTAGTTGTACACTTCACAGCTAGATTTGCATCAAGCACATTCAAAAATACGCCATACTTAACCGTCCCCAGGATGACACCGGGGTAGGTAGCAAAGTCTTTCCTGATCCCAGCTCTATGCATCTTGGATCATTTTTTAAAACAATGTAAGCAAGGATTACTCCAAGCGGAGTGTCCCTTTTTTCCAAAAATTGTGCCCCACACACACCCACCCCTTCAGTGGCAGCACTTGTGCCCTAATTGTACACTTCACAGCTAGATTTGCATAAAGCACATTAAAAAATATGCCATACTTAACCGTCCCCAGGATGACACCGGGGTAGGTAGCAAAGTCTATCCTGATCCCAGCTCTATGCATCTTGGATCATTTTTTAAAACAATGTAAGCAAGGATTACTCCAAGCGGAGTGTCCCTTTTTTCCAAAAATTGTGCCCCACACACCCACCCATTCAGTGGCAGCACTTGTGCCCTAGTTGTACACTTCACAGCTAGATTTGCATCAAGCACATTCAAAAATACGCCATACTTAACCGTCCCCAGGATGACACCGGGGTAGGTAGCAAAGTCTTTCCTGATCCCAGCTCTATGCATCTTGGATCATTTTTTAAAACAATGTAAGCAAGGATTACTCCAAGTGGAGTGTCCCTTTTTTCCAAAAATTGTGCCCCACACACACCCACCCATTCAGTGGCAGCACTTGTGCCCTAGTTGCAAACAGGATGTTTTGATTTGCATCAAGCACATTCCAAATCCACAAGCATTTACTCTCCCCAGGATGAGACAGGGGTAGTAAATTCCTTGTGGATCCATGACTTGTTCATTTTGATGAACGTTAGTCTGTCCACATTGTCACTGGACAGACGCATGCGCTTATCTGTCAGCACACACCCAGCAGCACTGAAGACACGTTCAGAGACAACGCTGACAGCTGGCCACGACAAAATCTCCAAGGCGTAAGTGGAGAGCTCTGGCCATTTTTCAAGATTTGAAGCCCAAAATTAGCAAGGCTCCATTTGCAAAGTCATGGCATCGATGTTCATTTGCAGATACTCCTGTATCATCCTCTCCAGCCGTTGACTATGTGTCAGACTTGTTGTCTCTGTTGGCCTTGCAAAGGAGGGTCTAAAAAAATTATGAAAAGATTCCATAAAATTGCTGTTACCAGCACCAGATACGGTGCTACTGGTACGGGTAGACTGTTGAAGATGACGAGACCGTCCCATGTTTGTCAAGTTACAACTGGGAGATTCACTCCCTACACCTGCACGGTTGTTTGGTGGAAAAGCCGAGCTAAGATCGAGTAACAGCTTCTGCTGATACTCCTGCATACGTGCGTCCCTTTCTATGGCTGGAATAATGTCACAAAATTTGGACTTGTACCGGGGATCTAATAGTGTGGCAAGCCAGTAGTCATCATCACTTCTAATTCTGACAATACGAGGGTCATGTTGGAGATAGTGCAGCAAGAAAGCGCTCATGTGTCTTGCGCAGCCATGCGGACCAAGTCCACGCTGTGTTTGTGGCATAGAGGTGCTAACCGTTCTTTCTTCCTCTGACATCTCCCCCAACCTCTTTCAACTGAAATTTGACCAAGGTCTCCCTCATCCACTGAGTCTTCCATGTCCATGGACAGTTCGTCCTCCATTTCTTCATGTTCTCCTGCACCTTCCTCAACATTTCGCCTGCTACCATGCGCCCTTGTTGATCCCTGTTCCCCATGGTCCCATGCCTGCCGCGTTGGTGATGATGAACGTCTGGACCTTGGTGATGTTGTTGTGTCTTGCGCATATGAATCCTCCTGTAGTTCCTCCCTTTCCTGTTGTCCCACCCCCTGACTCCGAATAGTGTTTAGCGTGTGCTCCAGCATGTAAATGACTGGAATTGTCATGCTGATAATGGCATTGTCAGCGCTAAACATATTCGTCGCCATGTCGAAACTGTGCAGAAGGGTGCATAGGTCCTTGATCTGAGACCACTCCATCAGGGTGATCTGCCCCACCTCTGCATCTCGTTGGCCCAGGCTATACGTCATGACGTATTGCAACAGGGCTCGGCGGTGCTGCCACAGTCGCTGTAACATGTGGAGAGTCAAATTCCAGCGTGTCGGCACATCGCATTTCAGGCGATGAACCGGCAGGCCGAAAGACTTCTGGAGCGATGCAAGTCGCTCAGCTGCGGCGGTTGAACGGCGGAAGTGAGCAGACAGTTTTCGTGCCCCGGTCAGAAGGCCATCTAGGCCGGGATAGTGTGTTAAAAATTGCTGGACAACAAGGTTCAATACGTGAGCCATACAAGGCACGTGTGTCACCTTGCCCAGGCGAAGGGCCGCACCCAGGTTTGCAGCATTGTCGCACACGGCCTTACCAGGCTGCAGGTTGAGTGGAGACAACCATTTATTAAACTCGGACCGCAGAGCTGACCACAACTCCTCAGCTGTGTGACTCCTATTACCAAGACATGTCAAGCTAAAGACCGCCTGATGCCGTTGCGCTCTGCTGCCAGCATAGTAATGAGGGGTGCGTGATTCCTTCTGCGCAGTGAGAACGCTGGTGGCCTGACCAGGCAGGCTTGGGGCGGAGGTGGAGGACACAGATGAGGTGGAGGAGGCAGAAGCAGTGGCGGAACTTGGACAGACAGAGGATTGACACACAAGTCGTGGGGACGGCAAGACTTGTGTAACAGACCCTTCACCATCTATCACCATAGTTACCCAGTGCCCAGTCAGCGACATGTAACGTCCCTGTCCATGCTTACTGTTCCAAGTATCGGTGGTGAAATGCCCCCATTCACACACAGAGTTTCTCAAGGAAGCGGTGATGTTGTGTGCGACATGCTGGTGTAGCGCGGGCACACCTTTCTTAGAGAAATAGTGGCGACTGGGCATCTGGTACTGGGGCATAGCGACAGACATAAGGTCTCTAAAATCCTGTGTGTCCACCAGGCGGAAAGGTAGCATTTCGGTAGCCAAGAGCTTACACAGGGATAAAGTCAACCTCTTAGCTTTGTCATGAGTCTCAGGAAGTGGCCTTTTATTTGTCCACATCTGAGGGACAGAGATCTGGCTGCTGTGTGTAGACGGTGTTGAGTAGGGTATCCCTGGAAAAATGCAGGTTTGTGAGGAAAGTGCAGGCGGAGACATGATGTTGCCTTCATCCAACGTTGGTGCTATCGTTGTCTGAGAGAGCTGTACACACGCACATGTTTCCCCTTCCAAACCAACTGATGACCTACCAAGCAAACTGCCTGTTGCGGTTACAGTGGTGTAAGTTGTGCGTGGAAAACCAGGTGTGACAGCTGTCCCCACAGTCCTAGAAGATGAAGAGCGCGCAGATGCAATGGAAGGGGCAGGCGGTGGATGGTTCGCTCCACTAGGCCGCATTGCAGCACGGTGAGCTTCCCACTGGGACATATGATATTTATTCATGTGACGATTCATGGAAGAAGTTGTCAAACTGCTGAGGTTTTGCCCTCTACTAACAGAATCACAACAAATTTTACAGATCACATATTTTGGGCGATCTTTTGCTGTTACACGTCGTGGCTTTCTTGTTGCAAGGAATGAGGTGGTCCCCCATTCCTTGTCTGCCACGAGCCCTCATGCTCAGCAGCGCCAAAGGTCTGGGAGACTGCGCAGTCTGCAGGAGTTGCCTCTTCTTAGACACAGCAGAAGGGTGACACCTAGTGGTTCTCCCCTTGCAAGGAATGGAGCGGTCTCCCATCCCTTGCCTGCCACGAGCTCTCCTGCTCAGCATCACAGAGACTCTGGGAGGTTGCGCAGTGTGCAAAGAATAGATGCTCAGGGAAGCAGCAAGACTTCCCATGTCTCTGCACATTGTGAAACCGAGGATCCCGCCTTTATGACCCAGAGGCAGGAAGATGAGCATGTGCTCCACGTGACGTGACGTCTTATGATTCGCTCACTGATATCACACGGCCCCATGACGAGGCTGGTGATGTGCTGAATCCTGACTGGCTGGGCCAGGACGTCACGAACCCTGATTGGGTCACGCCCGTCTCGCGCCCGCCCTTGGGTGGAGCTACACCTCCTTAAAAGCTCCCCCTGCCATCATGGCGGTGCGCGACTGTCCTTCTATGTTTGGATGTCTGGCAGCGTGCTGCCACGCCACTGCTCAGGCACTATTGTCTTTTGTGGGCTTTGCCCTTGCTGCTCAGGCAGCACCTAGTTTGCAGGTCTTGCCCCTGCCTTGCTGCTCCGGCAGTATCCCGTTTAGCAGGCTGTGTTCCTGTCCCAGGTGAGCTCCTCGAGTCTCTGTCGGACTCACTTGGTTTCTGAAGCACACGTGCGTGGGCACCTCTGTGCTACCCCCGTGCCATATTCCTGTGACTCCCGCTGGCACACGTGTGTAGGCACCTCTGTGCGTCCCCGTGCAACAGGTACACCGTACGAGAAGCCCCGAGCCATACAACCCTCACGGGTTAGGGCGGACCGGTGTACATAGATCGTCTGTGACGTTCCAGACGATCACTAGCAGCAACCCGCTCACTCTTTCCTGACAATAGCAGCGGTCCATTACACCGCACAGTGGACCTTGACCGGCGGAAGCTGTCCATTTCCCATCTTGGCACGCTTCCCCGGGTCCCCCTCGTAACATTTTGCTATGTCAAAAAAGGACCAGGCTAGGCAAGGCTTAGAGGGCATGCGACCTGCTGAGCCCCCCCGACTAGTGCTCAGAGGCAGAGTGGTGGCTGATGATGCAGTTGTAGACGTGCTACCAGTGCTCCGACTCTGTCCAGGAAGGCGCAAGGTAACTTCGTCGTCGTTTGCATCCTCCTCCACCGCCTCTGTTGACCTCCTCGAGTGCCTGACTGTGGGTTGACAGTAGGTGGGATCTAGAACTTCATCATCAATCGTTGTGTTTGCACTCCCCTCACCCTCAGACCGAGCCTCTTCTTGCCCTGACCGAATATTTAAGTTGTCATCACAATATGGTATCTGCGTCTCATCGTCATCAGTATGTTCCTCATTGTCTATAACCACAGGTGTTACAGTTTGTGACAAAGGGTCAACATTATGCTCAGAAACATGTTCCTCACGGCCTGAATCAGAGTCACAAAGGTTCTGGGCATCACTGCAGACCATTTCCTGGTCTGTACTCACTGTAGCTTGGGAGCAGACCTCTGATTCCCAGGCTATAGTGTGACTGAACAGCTCTGCAGACTCAGCCATCTCAGTTCCACCATACTGTGCAGGGTGGATGGAGACTTCAGAGCTGGGAGAAAGCAAGTTTGATTGGGATGACAACTCAGAGGACTGGTGTTTTTTGGATGCGGTAGTTGAGGTGGCTGAGAGGGCACTTGTTGGACCACTTGAGATCCATTCAAGCATTTAGATTTTTTGGCCATCATCTACCTTTGTTCCAGTTGTTCGTGTCCGTAAAAAAGGGAGCACATCGGATTGTCCACCGGTAAGTAGTAGACATCTTAGTTTTGCTGGTAGATGGTCTATCTTCAGCTGATGTTAATGGAGCTTTGCCACCTTCCCCACGGACAAACCCTTTTTTTACTTTTCCACCACGCCTCTTCCCCTTTCCACCAGCATCTGTCATTTTGCCACTCATGTCGATTGCGACAAGATTGTGCACTTAAAATGTGGTAGTAAAAATTGAGAGGTGGTGTAGATTGCAGTGGTGGTCTAGCTTTATTAACAGCAGAATAAACAACAATAATTATCCCTGACAATGCAACTACGGCCCTTAAACTGGCAGCATAAATTGCTAGTATAATAGCTTTGTAACAATGAGCTTAGATGTTCAATGCAGACGTGCTGCAAATATCTTTGCACTAGTGGGACTATACAGAAGTCCAATAGCCACGTTTAGGATGCCACTAAGTTCACTCAGTGTTTGCTAGTATAATGGCTTAGTAACAATGAGTTGGAGTGTGCAGTGCAGGCAGACGTGCTGCAAATATCTTTGCACTAGTGGAACTATACAGAACTCCAATAGCCACGTTTAGGATGCCACTAAGTTCACTCAGTGTTTGCTAGTATAATGGCTTAGTAACAATGAGTTGGAGTGTGCAATGCAGGCAGACGTGCTGCAAATATCTTTGCACTAGTGGGACTATACAGAAGTCCAATAGCCACGTTTAGGATGCCATTAAGTTCACTCAGTGTTTGCTAGTATAATGGCTTAGTAACAATGAGTTTGAGTGTGCAATGCAGGCAGACGTGCTGCAAATATCTTTGCACTAGTGGGACTATACAGAAGTCCAATAGCCACGTTTAGGATGCCACTAAGTTCACTCAGTGTTTGCTAGTATAATGGCATAGTTACAATGAGTTTGAGTGTGCAGTGCAGGCAGACATGCTGCAAATATCTTTGCACTAGTGGGACTATACAGAAGTCCAATAGCCATGTTTAGGATGCCAATAAGTTCACTCAGTGTTTGCTAGTATAATGGCTTAGTAACATTGAGTTGGAGTGTGCAATGCAGGCAGACGTGCTGCAAATATCTTTGCTCTAGTGGGACTATACAGAAGTCCAATAGCCACGTTTAGGATGCCACTAAGTTCACTCAGTGTTTGCTAGTATAATGGCTTATTTACAATGAGTTGGAGTGTGCAATGCAGGCAGACGTGCTGCAAATATCTTTGCACTAGTGGGACTATACAGAAGTCCAATAGCCACGTTTAGGATGCCACTAAGTTCACTCAGTGTTTGCTAGTATAATGGCTTAGTAACAATGAGTTTGAGTGTGCAGTGCAGGCAGACATGCTGCAAATATCTTTGCACTAGTGGGACTTTACAGAAGTCCAATAGCCACGTTTAGGATGCCACTAAGTTCACTCAGTGTTTGCTAGTATAATGGCTTAGTAACAATGAGTTGGAGTGTGCAATGCAGGCAGACGTGCTGCAAATATCTTTGCACTAGTGGGACTATACAGATGTCCAATAGCCACGTTTAGGATTTTACTAAGTTCTCTCTGTGTTTGCTAGTATAATGGCTTAGTAACAATGAGTTGGAGTGTGCAATGCAGGCAGACGTGCTGCAAATATCTTTGTACTAGTGGGACAATACAGAAGTCCAATAGCCACGATTAGGATGCCATTAAGTTCACTCAGTGTTTGCTAGTATAATGGCTTAGTAACAATGAGTTGGAGTGTGCAATGCAGGCAGACGTGCTGCAAATATCTTTGCACTAGTGGGACTATACAGATGTCCAATACCACGTTTAGGATGCCACTAAGTTCACTCAGTGTTTGCTAGTATAATGGCTTACTAACAATGAGTTGGAGTGTGCAATGCAGGCAGACGTGCTGCAAATATCTTTGCACTAGTGGGACTATACAGAAGTCCAATAGCCAAGTTTAGGATGCCACTAAGTTCACTCAGTGTTTGCTAGTATAATGGCTTAGTAACAGTGAGTTGGAGTGTGCAATGCAGGCAGACGTGCTTCAAATATCTTTGCACTAGTGGGTCTATACAGAAGTCCAATAGCCACGTTTAGGATGCCCCTAAGTTCACTCAGTGTTTGCTAGTATAATAGCTTAGTAACAATGAGTTGGAGTGTGCAATGCAGGCAGACGTGCTGCAAATATCTTTGCACTAGTGGGACTATACAGATGTCCAATAGCCACGTTTAGGATTTTACTAAGGTCACTCTGTGTTTGCTAGTATAATGGCTTAGTAACAATGAGTTGGAGTGTGCAATGCAGGCAGACGTGCTGTAAATATCTTTGCACTAGTGGGACTATACAGAAGTCCAATAGCCACGCTTAGGATGCCACTAAGTTCACTCAGTGTTTGCTAGTATAATGGCTTAGTAACAATGAGTTGGAGTGTGCAATGCAGGCAGACGTGCTGCAAATATCTTTGCACTAGTGGGACTATACAGAAGTCCAATAGCCACGTTTAGGATGCCACTAAGTTCACTCAGTGTTTGCTAGTATAATGGCTTAGTTACAATGAGTTTGAGTGTGCAGTGCAGGCAGACGTGCTGCAAATATCTTTGCACTAGTGGGACTATACAGAAGTCCAATAGCCACGTTTAGGATGCCACTAAGTTCACTCAGTGTTTGCTAGTATAATGGCTTAGTTACAATGAGTTGGAGTGTGCAATGCAGGCAGACGTGCTGCAAATATCTTTGCACTAGTGGGACTATACAGAAGACCAATAGCCACGTTTAGGATGCCACTAAGTTCACTCAGTGTTTGCTAGTATAATGGCTTAGTTACAATGTGTTTGAGTGTGCAGTGCAGGCAGACGTACTGCAAATATCTTTGCACTAGTGGGACTATACAGAAGTCCAATAGCCACGTTTAGGATGCCACTAAATTCACTCAGTGTTTGCTAGTTTAATGGCTTAGTTACAATGAGTTTGAGTGTGCAGTGCAGGCAGACGTGCTGCAAATATCTTTGCACTAGTGGGACTATACAGAAGTCCAATAGCCACGTTTAGGATGCCACTAAGTTCACTCAGTGTTTGCTAGTATAATGGCTTAGTTACAATGAGTTTGAGTGTGCAGTGCAGGCAGACGTGCTGCAAATATCTTTGCACTAGTGGGACTATACAGAAGTCCAATAGCCACGTTTAGGATGCCACTAAGTTCACTCAGTGTTTGCTAGTATAATGGCTTAGTAACAATGAGTTGGAGTGTGCAATGCAGGCAGACGTGCTGCAAATATCTTTGCACTAGTGGGACTATACAGATGTCCAATAGCCACGTTTAGGATTTTACTAAGTTCACTCTGTGTTTGCTAGTATAATGGCTTAGTAACAATGAGTTGGAGTGTGCAATGCAGGCAGACGTGCTGCAAATATCTTTGCACTAGTGGGACAATACAGAAGTCCAATAGCCACGTTTAGGATGCCACTAAATTCACTCAGTGTTTGCTAGTATAATGGCTTAGTAACAATGAGTTTGAGTGTGCAATGCAGGCAGACGTGCTGCAAATATCTTTGCACTAGTGGGACTATACAGAAGTCCAATAGCCACGTTTAGGATGCCACTAAGTTCACTCTGTGTTTGCTGGTATAATGGCTTAGTAACAATGAGTTGGAGTGTGCAATGCAGGCAGACGTGCTGCAAATATCTTTGCACTAGTGGGACTATACAGAAGTACAATACCACGTTTAGGATGCCACTAAGTTCACTCAGTGTTTGCTAGTATAATGGCTTACTAACAATGAGTTGGAGTGTGCAATGCAGGCAGACATGCTGCAAATATCTTTGCACTAGTGGGACTATACTGAAGTCCAATAGCCAAGTTTAGGATGCCACTAAGTTCACTCAGTGTTTGCTAGTATAATGGCTTAGTAACAGTGAGTTGGAGTGTGCAATGCAGGCAGACGTGCTTCAAATATCTTTGCACTAGTGGGTCCATACAGAAATCCAATAGCCACGTTTAGGATGCCCCTAAGTTCACTCAGTGTTTGCTAGTATAATAGCTTAGTAACAATGAGTTGGAGTGTGCAATGCAGGCAGACGTGCTGCAAATATCTTTGCACTAGTGGGACTATACAGATGTCCAATAGCCACGTTTAGGATTTTACTAAGGTCACTCTGTGTTTGCTAGTATAATGGCTTAGTAACAATGAGTTGGAGTGTGCAATGCAGGCAGACGTGCTGCAAATATCTTTGCACTAGTGGGACTATACAGAAGTCCAATAGCCACGTTTAGGATGCCACTAAGTTCACTCAGTGTTTGCTAGTATAATGGCTTAGTTACAATGAGTTGGAGTGTGCAATGCAGGCAGACGTGCTGCAAATATCTTTGCACTAGTGGGACTATACAGAAGTCCAATAGCCACGTTTAGGATGCCACTAAGTTCACTCAGTGTTTGCTAGTATAATGGCTTAGTTACAATGAGTTGGAGTGTGCAATGCAGGCAGACGTGCTGCAAATATCTTTGCACTAGTGGGACTATACAGAAGTCCAATAGCCACGTTTAGGATGCCACTAAGTTCACTCAGTGTTTGCTAGTATAATGGCTTAGTTACAATGAGTTTGAGTGTGCAGTGCAGGCAGACGTGCTGCAAATATCTTTGCACTAGTGGGACTATACAGAAGTCCAATAGCCACGTTTAGGATGCCACTAAATTTACTCAGTGTTTGCTAGTATAATGGCTTAGTTACAATGAGTTTGAGTGTGCAGTGCAGGCAGACGTGCTGCAAATATCTTTGCACTAGTGGGACTATATAGAAGTCCAATAGCCACGTTTAGGATGCCACTAAGTTCACTCAGTGTTTGCTAGTATAATGGCTTAGTAACAATGAGTTGGAGTGTGCAATGCAGGCAGACGTGCTGCAAATATCTTTGCACTAGTGGGACTATACAGAAGTCCAATAGCCACGTTTAGGATGCCACTAAGTTCACTCAGTGTTTGCTAGTATAATGGCTTAGTAACAGTGAGTTGGAGTTTGCAATGCAGGCAGACGTGCTGCAAATATCTTTGCACTAGTGGGTCTATACAGAAGTCCAATAGCCACGTTTAGGATGCCACTAAGTTCACTCAGTGTTTGCTAGTATAATGGCTTAGTTACAATGAGTGTGCAGTGCAGGCAGACGTGCTGCAAATATCTTTACACTAATGGGACTATACAGAAGTCCAATAGCCATGTTTAGGATGCCACTAAGTTCACTCAGTGTTTGCTAGTATAATGGCTTAGTTACAATGAGTTTGAGTGTGCAGTGCAGGCAGACGTGCTGCAAATATCTTTACACTAATGGGACTATACAGAAGTCCAATAGCCACGTTTAGGATGCCACTAAGTTCACTCAGTGTTTGCTAGTATAATGGCTTAGTTACAATGAGTTTGAGTGTGCAGTGCAGGCAGACGTGCTGCAAATATCTTTACACTAATGGGACTATACAGAAGTCCAATAGCCACGTTTAGGATGCCACTAAGTTCACTCTGTGTTTGCTAGTATAATGGCTTGGTAACAATGAGGTGGAGTGTGCAATGCAGGAAGATGTGCTGCAAATATCTTTGCACTAGTGGGACTATACAGAAGTCCAATAGCCACGTTTAGGATGCCACTAAGTTCACTCAGTGTTTGCTAATATAATGGCTTACTAAAAATGAGTTTGAGTGTGCAATGCAGGCAGACGTGCTGCAAATATCTTTGCACTAGTGGGTCTATACAGAAGTCCAATAGCCACGTTTAGGATGCCCCTAAGTTCACTCAGTGTTTGCTAGTATAATGGCTTAGTAACAATGAGTTGGAGTGTGCAATGCAGGCAGACGTGCTGCAAATATCTTTGCACTTGTGGGACTATACAGAAGTCCAATAGTCACGTTTAGGATGCCACTAAGTTCACTCAGTGTTTGTTAGTATAATGGCTTAGTAAAAATGAGTTGGAGTGTGCTAAGGGCAGGAGTGTACAGTGGCAGGGTTGTGGGTCTCTTGGTAGAGGAAAGGAAGCCTGCCTTTCTATCCCTCCTAATTGGGAAATGCAGCGAGGAAATCCCTGACCTTAGCTACACAGACGCTGTCATCTTGTGTGGCTGTTAAACTCTGTTTTCACGGACCTTTCACCTATGGCTCTGACCCTGCCGGTATGAGCCCTTAAAAGGACTGATAGAAAGTGCTATCCCTATGCTGTACAGCGCTGTGTATAGAGCGTACACAGCAGTATCGGCGATAGGAGCTGCGCCAATGATGACTGACACCAAGGATGCAGAAGGCAGATAATGGCGTGCTGGAGGAAAATGTCCGGTTTTATACTGCAGTGACATGTGACATGGACATGCTATCACACATGCCGTTGCTTCTCTGGCTAAAAGTCCACTTAGCTGTGTGTGTATCTGGGATTGGCTGACATCCTGGCCCGCCCCACTACACGCGCGCGCTTAGGGATGGAAGACAAGGAAAAAAAAAAAATCGCCATTATCCATACAGCAGCGATCTGAATGCGCTGTTCCCGCACACTATACACTGAAATGTCATAATAGTGTGAGTCACAGAGTGACTTACACTATTACAGCGGAAAGCCAGCTAGGAATTAGCTGGTCTTTTTGCTGCTAGAACCGTTCTCGAACGTATCTAGAACTATCGAGCTTTAGCAAAAAGCTCGAGTTCTAGTTCGATCTAGAACAGCCCCCAAATTCACTCGAGCCGCGAACTGTAGAACCTCGAACCGCGAACCGCGCTGAACTCTAGTAAAGACTGCTGTCCAGGGACTTGAATCCAAAAACTCTACGGTCTTTAAACAGTAGACTTACCACAGAGCCATTTACTGTGTGCAAGAACATGGGTCTATTTGGTTATGTGATCTTCAGTGCAAACATGTCAGAAATTCATTGGTATTGAAATAAGAAACTAAAGCACTCTGCTATTATAGCAGTCCAGAAATCAGCACACACCTGATCCTGCACGGAACGTCCAAGGCAATGGTTTCAATTGTAGAAAGAAGAAAAAAATCCAGCGGATCACAGGCTTTTTTTTTATATAAAATGTACTTACGTCTTTATTGCTTCGTTTAAAAAGTTTCCACGTTCCGGATCCGGTCCTGGCTGAGGTGGAAACCTGGAGGAGAAGCTCCTGCCACCCCTCACAGAAACCGACTAAAAAAAAGCCTCCCCCGGACGAGCCACCGAGCAGAGAGCAGCACAGGAGGTTATCTAAAGCAGCCAGCTATGGAACGGTACCTCCTGAGAAGCGCTGGCAGCGGTGAGGGAGCCTGGAGAAGCAGTGACATGGACGGGCAGTGCAGAGAAGAAGATAACAGCATGGCGCCGACGAGCCTGATGGGGGAGGAGCCTGAGCGAATGGTGCGAGACACAGAAAAGCAAACACAGAGCCGGAGGGGGAGAGATAAGGGAGATATGAGCAAGGAATCAGGAGATAAGGGAGATACAAGCAAGGAGTCACAGGAAGACAGAGCAGGAGAAAGGTGGATGCAGGGGACTGATGAGGGTGGATCGCAATGGGAGGATGAGGGAGATATGGAGGCAGAAGGGAGAGAAGAAGATGCTGGCAAAGCAGGGGAGCTCAGAGACACAGCAGTGTTGGAGGATGAAACAGACAAACAGTACAGGGAGATTAATCCCACTCAGACACACAGGAAGTCAAATGCAAGAATTAACAGTACCCCTTACAAAGGAAACAGAAAACAGCTTGCTACACCAACATCACAAGCCTGCAAGTTATTGGGGGAGGGAGGCAGTGGCCCAGTCCAGACAAAGAGAACTAAGAAAACAGCACCACCTGCAGGCCAAGACAAGTACACACAAAAGCTTAATGTGGACTATAAAAAACTGGCTGACAAAGTGGCATCACACTTGTCAAAAGAGATTAAAGTGGCTATTGAGGCAGCCATACAAACAACATTAGCTAATATGCAAAAACAAAACAGATAAATGCCCATGCATATAGACTGGCAGAATCAGAGCAGAGAATATCTGACTCCGAGGAGACAATACTGGCTAAGCAAGCACAAATAACAGCTCTAGCGAAATCTAATGAATACTTGAAGGATAAGGCGGAAGATTTGGAAAACAGATCGAGACGCAACAACCTACGTATAGTGGGGTTACCAGAGTCGGTGTTGATTGGACAGTTGGATAATATATGCGAGTTGGAGCTACCGCAGGCCCTGGGCATAAAGCCGAAATTCAGAGTTAAAAGAGCCCACAGAGTGGGTCCACTGAGATACCAGGAGGCGAATAAGGGAGAGGGCCAAAACTCAAGCAAGAATACCTCGATAAGAGCCAGACAGGTGATAGTCAAATACCTCGATTATAAGCATAAGGAGGAAATATTGAGGGCCTTTAGAGAACGAAAGCGTCCACTACAATATCAAGGCAACAGACTGCTAATTTTTGGAGATTACTCGGCCGAAGTATCCAGAAGGAGAAAAGAATTCAGCAAAATTTGCTCATTTCTGTACAACAAAAAAGTAAAATGCCACTATTATACCCTGCTACACTGAAAGTTAGAAACCCCAATGGCTCGTTTGTATACTACAAGGACTACAAAGAAGCAGAAAACATTCTCATGGCAGAGCTCGACAAGACTAGGTCAGAAAGGCAAGAAAAAGGATCTAGTGGAGAAGGGAATAATAGAAGAGGATCCCCCACAAGCTCAGGAAGAGATGTGGGACGTCTTGGGGGACAAAAGCAAGTTGAGACCAGGGAGGAAAGGAGGCTAAGCCTGGGTCAACAACATAATTCTCGCCCGGAACACAGGAACCAACCCTTGGAGAGAAACCATGATACCTGAATTGGAACTCACTCATTATTTTTCCATTTTGGCCTGTTGTTTTTTTTTTTTTTCTTTCAAACAGGAAGAGGCATTGAGTAGGATGCATTAAGGAGAGAGGGATGGGAAGGTGAGAGGAGGAGGGGGAAAGGAGAAAAGAGAGGAAAACATCCCAAAGTCTGGGCCCTCTCCCCCCCTCTTTTTTTTTTTCTTCTCTTTTTCTTCTTCTTTCTTTCTCCATCTTCTCTCCCCTTGGTCTTTTTACTTTTTCTCCTTTGTCCAGCAACATCATCCAGATTCAAATGAAGTGGGCTTGTTCTAAGCGGACTGATGGCTACCTGGAGTCAGAGATAAGTAGGACTGGAGAATCTTGCTGAGGTTTTGACACACTGTGTTAATTTTTGCATAATTTTCAAAGGCTTATTCAAGTTAGTCCGGGGATAGAACATATATTTTATGGGGGGTGATTAGGGAGCTACATATTTTGGCTAGGAATAGGGGAGCTCACCAACGTGGCGGAAAGCACCGTAGATTTCTCGGAAGGGAAAATATGTTTTACAGTTACATGCTTTTTGTTGTATTTGTTATATTTGCAAGGTGGGGAAAGGGAGTGTCGATTTTGTGGTACCAACTGTGATTCTAGTGTCAAACATCTCGTCTTCCTTGATGCAGGGGCCCATAGGGGAGGGAGTAGTAAAAGCAGAATACACAGGTAAACATAATACAAATAACTACGTTGAATGTTAAAGGGCTGAGATCACCTAACAAACGAGCAATGATATTGAGACATCTGAAAAGACTAAAGACAGACATTGCCTTATTACAGGAAACCCACTTGGGGGGGGAGGACTTTTTCCGCATGAAGAAACATTGGGTGGGCACCGTTTACGGGGCAGCGGCACAAGGTAGAAAAGCGGGCACTATGATCCTAGTAAATAAACAACTCAGCCATGAGGTAGTGGCACATGAGGCAGACGACCAGGGAAGGTGATTAATTAATGCATTTATCCAGATTTGCATAATCAAAAAGTACTATGCTAACTCCACTACAGTATTTAAACAAAGAGAACACCGGAGTAATTGCGCATTACAATGATACAAATTTTATTACACATATATACACATGACAATGATAATACCATACATAAACATTAAAAAATAAAGTGTTCAGTGTTCAAAACACACACAGATGCAGAGGACAAAAATACAGGCTGAATCTCCGTTGCAATAAAGTAATTAATGTAATAAACAGGAAGGGCCTACATAGGTCTATTCCTCCTGCCAATACAGAGCAACAGATGTATGAGTCACCTAAATGCTATAGTTAAAGTGCTTAGTGCAAATAAGAGGTTAATGATTGCTATGTTGCCCATAGAATAATATAATCACAGTGTCTGGTCAAAAGAAAGGAATGTGAAGAATGCAATCACCATGTGTATGACCCAGTGTCCAAATTGGACAAATGGCTGGACAAAATATGGATCCACACATGTGAATCCACAATCATTATTCAAATATACCTTGTACAATCGACTTATGGCACATGTGGTCCAGATCACACAGTCTAACATAGCAAGATAATATTACCCATTATATCGTGCCATAAGTCGATTGAATCATACATCTGTTGCTCTGTATTGGCAGGAGGAATAGACCTATGTAGGCCCTTCCTGTTTGTTACATTAATTACTTTATTGCAACGGAGATTCAGCCTGTATTTTTGTCCTCTGCATCTGTGTGTGTTTTGAACACTGTAACACTTCATTTTTTAATGTTTATGTATGGTTTTATCATTGTCATGTGTATATATGTGTAATAAAATTTGACCAGGGAAGGTGGCAGCACTTAACAATCGTTAGTCCAGCGGGTAAACTCAGTATTTATAATGTCTATGGTCCAAATTCACAACAAATCACATTCCATGATGGCATAAAGGCCACCATATTAGCAGATGGGTAGGCTAACATTATAGTAGGAGGCGATTTTAACACAGTCCCAGACTCAGCTGAAGATAGGAGAAGGGGCGAGGGGACAGCTAATGTGGGCAGGAGTTTAGACAATAGGGATGTAACATTAGAAGATGTAGGACTGAAAGACATCTGGAGACTAACTCACCCACATGACAGAGAGTATACACACTTCTCTCACCCTCATTATAGCTGGTCACGTATTGATCAGTTCTGGATCTCGCAAGATTTACTGAGTGGAACGCAAGATTGTGTGATAGAGAATATGGTGATCTCTGATCATAGTCCGGTGAGATTGGGCATTAGAGAGAAATTCAGGAGAGGATCAGATATCATATGGAGATTCCCATCGTTCCTTCTCAGGCAAGATAATTTCCACAAGGTGCTACAAGAGTTTTGGGGAGAATTCACAGAGGACAATAAGGAACATAGAGAGTCCCCAGTGTTATTTTGGGAAACAGCAAAAGCGGTCCTAAGGGGCCGTCTGGTGGGGTACGCAGCCACGATCAAACGGAAAACCAATGAGAATTATAATTTACATAGTGAAGCAGTACGGGTAGCATATACAAATTATGTGACAAATAGATCTCCCATGACAAAATGCAGATGGCTGGAGGCAAAAGAGGGATTTGACGAATGGGCCAAAAAAAAGGAACAACTATTCTGGTCGCACAAGGAGGTTGACTTACATAGGTTTGGCAATAAGGCGGGGAGGATGATGGCCAATCTGGCAAGGGGCAGCAGAAAAATGACAGTGATCTCTAAACTGAAAACAAAGGGGGGAGAGGTGACTATGGATCCTAAGGACATTAATAAATTGCTGGGAGATTACTATAGAAAACTATATGGGTCAGGGAATATCGACATGATTGACGAGGCAGAGTGGCTAAGACAAGCCCAAATGCCTAGCTTGACGGAGGAAGATTTGAGTGCCTTAAACGCAGATATCACAGTAGAGGAGGTGACGAGAACAATTGGGGAGCTTAACACCAACAAGGCACCGGGACCTGACGGTTTTAACAGTGAATTCTATAAGGCTCTGAAAGATCAGATCTCTCCGGATCTAACCTCAGTCTTTAATGCTTTCCTGGGAGGGGCGGAAATACCCAAAAATTCCAACATAGCATATATTAAATTACTCCCCAAGGGAACCAAGGACCTGGATGATCCCTCTAGTTATAGACCTATATCACTCATAAATCAGGATTTAAAAATTATGTATAAGATCATGGCTAATAGACTGGCCGAGATCTTACCTAGGATCATTACGAACCACCAGGTGGGGTTTATTAAGGGGAGAAATGCCGTTCCCAATATCTGAAAGACAATTCTAGTGGTAGACGCGGTTAGACTGGGTCTCACTGAGGGAGGGGCTAGACCTACCCTAGTTACACTTGACGCAGAAAAAGCGTTTGACAATGTAAATTGGAGGTGGTTAGACAGGGTAATGGAGGCCATAGGGATTGTAGGCAAGATGAGACTTTACATTAGAAACCTTTATGCCAACTCGGGAGCTAGGGTACACACTCCGGGCTTTCTATCAGACATGTTCCCTTTGATGAAGGGAACAAGACACGTTGTCCATTATCTCCTCTTTTATTCAACCTGGCAATCGAGCCGTTGTCAAGAATACTACAGGGACAAAATAGCTTTAAAGGAATCAAGATAAGGGGTTCAGAAGTAAAGACAGCGCTTTTTGCTGATGACATCATACTTTATATGGGGGACCCCGGTGCAGATTTGCCACAGACTCTTGCCTTGATTGAAAAATTTGGTTCATTCTCCGGTTTCAAACTGAACAAAAAAAAGTGCGAGATAATGTTCCTAAAGGGGCATCATGGGACAATAGGGGGGCAAGTAAGGGATGGCTGTCTATGTGGAATTCCTCTAGCACAATCTTCAATTAAATACCTGGGAGTGCATATGGGAAGAACTGTGGAAACAATCTATAACTTGAACTATGGACCGCTAATCATGAAAATTATAGTTCAATTAAAGGGATGGAAAGGTCTGCCACTTCCATTACTGGCAAGATGCTACCTGATAAAAATTATGAGCTTTCCTAGGCTGCTGTATCCCTTCCAGATCATAATGCTATTGCTAAAACTAAAGGATGTGAATAAGCTCAACTCCGCGTATACAGAATTTGTGTGGAGGGGAAGGAAACCCAGAATAAAGCTGCGTACGCTGATGAAGTCAGCAGAGGAGGGAGGTCTAAACTTTCCAGATGTCCAAGGGTATAATCTTGTATGTATCATGAGGCATGTAATTGATTGGGTGAGAGGAACGAGTAGGCACTCAGATCATGCGATGGAAACTAAATATGAGTCACCGTGGGATCTAACGTCCATTCTGCACTCCCCACTATCCAGGGTTGAAGGGCACATATGGAACTCAATTATATTTCGAGACACCATGCCAACATGGAAGTCGGTAAGGAAAAAACTGGGGCTCTCATGGAAAGTGTCCAAGTACTTGAACCCCTGGGCATTCCCAAATTTTCCCCTGGGACGAGAAAACAAGCTATTTACTAGATGGAAAGAGAGGGGAGTCAGGAGAATGATATATGTTATGAATGTGGAGGACAGGAGGTGGATGACAGGTCAGGAAGTGTTGGATAAGTACAACCTTAATAGCTCACATTATCATCCAATATGAACTATTGAAACATGGAATATTAGGAGACCTTGTTGTGGTTGGAAGACAGCTGAATAGAAGTTCGATTGATGAGTTACTGGAATGTGATGTAACAAGTGTAAATGTCTCTAAAATGTAACGATCGCTAAGGGGGGTGCTTATTTCACAGGAGGATAGTCGGACTTTAACAGCGTGGGGGAAACAATTGGGAAGGGAAGAAGTGGTAGAAGATATACTGAAAGGATGGGTACAAGTGCGGAAACATATTACCAATGAGAGATGGAGAGACACTCAATTCAGAATTCTACATAGGGCCATTATGGGTTTCAACATACCAGGTTAGTTATCATACTTAGGTGGTGTCCTAAGTGTCAAAAAGAGAAAACTGATATGCTGCATGGGCTATGGGAATGTGAGACAATCGTTAGGTTCTGGAACTAAGTCAGACTATTTGCCCAGCAACATGGGGAATTTTCAGCAAACTAGACTTAATGGTGTGGATTTTCCACTCCTTTGAGGGAGGAGTAGGAGGAGGACCGAGCACGCAGGAAAAGAGGAAATACGCAATAACGCATGTGAGTTGACCATCAGGGTTTTCGGTAGGGGTACTCTGGTGCCGGGACTACGGATACTTTACTCTCGATGGCGTTATCATAGGTGGTCGGTCCCGGCTTCGTGCCCTGGGCGCTCACACTGCGGCTGTGGAATGGGGTTCAGGGATGATTTTGGGGATATATGTGACGCCACCTGTGGTGTCTGGTAAGCGGGATATACCAGCGCTGCCCGCGGCCGACCTCTTAGGTGATGGTAACGGCAGCTTAAGATCTCTCAGCTCCCCACAGGTGGAGATTTCTTACCTCAGAGTGGCGGGTCGCTGACCAGGAGGGAAGCGACCGAGCGGTGATGGCTGCCTTCTTCTCTGACGTCGCAGGGTCCTGTCGAACAGCAAAGAGACATCACACCGAGTCCACATCAGCTTAAACAAGTCCCTTTTACTGGCATCTGGTTTGTTTTGCACAGTTCACAGCAGCAACAGTTCGGTTACCAGAAGGTCAATGGTCAAAAGTTTTGGAGGAGATTTGATGACAGAGTCTCTCTCTGAGGTAACCTTTCTTTGTTTCTTTCTCGGTCTCTGCTCTGAGGGCTCTGTGACTCCCTCTTTAACCCACTCGTTAGTCTCGTCACTGGTTTTCCCAGGGGTCTGATGCTGCACGATTTCTTTATCTATCCCGCAACAGCGTCGTGAACTCGGCTTGGGGTTAGTAGTCAGACTCTTGATGGGTACCGGGACTCCTCTTATTTAGGATGCCAGGTTAACGGTCAATGGTTTTGGGGATAAACCTGACAAACCTCCTCGGTCCCGTTATACCGGTGTCGACCTGAACTCTTCAGCCGACTCTCGCCAGACCTTTAAGCGTCCACTTTCTGTCTGGGTTACCCCTTTTCCAGTGTCTTTCTTTTCTTTTGGGGTACCCTCGCTCAGGACGTCGGGCCTATGTTATTTCTAGCCCTTCTTTCAGTCATCAATTTACTCTCATCTCTCCTTGTCACTCCTTACTGACTGACTGTTAACTCCCTAACTGTCACCCAGTCATCCTGGGAACCACATCGTGTCTCACGCTCAGCTAGGCTCCGCCCCCCCTATGGACCTACTATATAAACAGTCCCAGGAATATGAAGGTAGGGGCTGCTGAGTCAATGTTACTCAATCTAATATAAGACTCTGCATTTCCTCTCTCTTTCACCTGTGACCAAAGGGCACTGCATCTTGATGTTAAGGTGCTGTAGTCCCCTGTAGCACCTAACCACAGGGGCGCTACATACCCCCTTAGTGAATCACACTCGTCCCTGAGTGTGACAACAAGGTATAGGTTAAAGAAACAAACAAAGAGCCAGCACCAATGTGCACTAAGGCATCAAATATTCCAAACTGCATTATAAAAATTTTTTTTTTTTTTTTTTTTTTGAGATTTTTGGCAAAAAATTGCAATTTCTTGAGCTGCTTCGCCACGTCACGGCAAATCTCATTTGAAGCAGTCCTACACTAAAATATTTTTATAAAATGTGCCATGCGGCCTCACATATAAATAGCAGAACTGCTCTCAGCAGCACTCACCTGGTCTATTGCAGTCCCGTACCCATGACTGAGTCATGGCTGTGGGCGGGACAGGTCCAAGCAAATGCTGCATGAAGTATATATATAGCCTGTGGACAAAGCCTGATGACCCAATGTGAACAGTCACCAAACGCCAAAATCTATACAGATGGAATACATCCCAAATTGGGGTGCATAGCAAGGTGGAGGTCAACCACCGACCAATTCAACAAAGAAACAAACAAAGAGCCAGCACCAATGTGCACTAAGGCATCAAATATTCCAAACTGCATTATAAAAATTTTTTTTTTTTTTTTTTTTTTTTTTTTTTTTGAGATTTTTGGCAAAAAATTGCAATTTCTTGAGCTGCTTCGCCACGTCACGGCAAATCTCATTTGAAGCAGTCCTACACTAAAATATTTTTATAAAATGTGCCATGCGGCCTCACATATAAATAGCAGAACTGCTCTCAGCAGCACTCACCTGGTCTATTGCAGTCCCGTACCCATGACTGAGTCATGGCTGTGGGCGGGACAGGTCCAAGCAAATGCTGCATGAAGTATATATATAGCCTGTGGACAAAGCCTGATGACCCAATGTGAACAGTCACCAAACGCCAAAATCTATACAGATGGAATACATCCCAAATTGGGGTGCATAGCAAGGTGGAGGTCAACCACCGACCAATTCAACAAAGAAACAAACAAAGAGCCAGCACCAATGTGCACTAAGGCATCAAATATTCCAAACTGCATTATAAAAATTTTTTTTTTTTTTTTTTTTTTTTTTTTTGAGATTTTTGGCAAAAAATTGCAATTTCTTGAGCTGCTTCGCCACGTCACGGCAAATCTCATTTGAAGCAGTCCTACACTAAAATATTTTTATAAAATGTGCCATGCGGCCTCACATATAAATAGCAGAACTGCTCTCAGCAGCACTCACCTGGTCTATTGCAGTCCCGTACCCATGACTGAGTCATGGCTGTGGGCGGGACAGGTCCAAGCAAATGCTGCATGAAGTATATATATAGCCTGTGGACAAAGCCTGATGACCCAATGTGAACAGTCACCAAACGCCAAAATCTATACAGATGGAATACATCCCAAATTGGGGTGCATAGCAAGGTGGAGGTCAACCACCGACCAATTCAACAAAGAAACAAACAAAGAGCCAGCACCAATGTGCACTAAGGCATCAAATATTCCAAACTGCATTATAAAAATTTTTTTTTTTTTTTTTTTTTTTTTTTTTGAGATTTTTGGCAAAAAATTGCAATTTCTTGAGCTGCTTCGCCACGTCACGGCAAATCTCATTTGAAGCAGTCCTACACTAAAATATTTTTATAAAATGTGCCATGCGGCCTCACATATAAATAGCAGAACTGCTCTCAGCAGCACTCACCTGGTCTATTGCAGTCCCGTACCCATGACTGAGTCATGGCTGTGGGCGGGACAGGTCCAAGCAAATGCTGCATGAAGTATATATATAGCCTGTGGACAAAGCCTGATGACCCAATGTGAACAGTCACCAAACGCCAAAATCTATACAGATGGAATACATCCCAAATTGGGGTGCATAGCAAGGTGGAGGTCAACCACCGACCAATTCAACAAAGAAACAAACAAAGAGCCAGCACCAATGTGCACTAAGGCATCAAATATTCCAAACTGCATTATAAAAATTTTTTTTTTTTTTTTTTTTTTTTTTTTTGAGATTTTTGGCAAAAAATTGCAATTTCTTGAGCTGCTTCGCCACGTCACGGCAAATCTCATTTGAAGCAGTCCTACACTAAAATATTTTTATAAAATGTGCCATGCGGCCTCACATATAAATAGCAGAACTGCTCTCAGCAGCACTCACCTGGTCTATTGCAGTCCCGTACCCATGACTGAGTCATGGCTGTGGGCGGGACAGGTCCAAGCAAATGCTGCATGAAGTATATATATAGCCTGTGGACAAAGCCTGATGACCCAATGTGAACAGTCACCAAACGCCAAAATCTATACAGATGGAATACATCCCAAATTGGGGTGCATAGCAAGGTGGAGGTCAACCACCGACCAATTCAACAAAGAAACAAACAAAGAGCCAGCACCAATGTGCACTAAGGCATCAAATATTCCAAACTGCATTATAAAGATAAAATAATAATAAATAAATAATAAATAATAAATAATAATAAAAATAAATTATAAACTGCTAAGAGCAGTTCTACTATTCATATGTGAGGCCGTATGGCACATTTTATAAAAATATTTTAGTGTAGGACTGCTTCAAATGAGATTTGCCGTGACGTGGCGAAGCAGCTCAAGAAATTGCAATTTTTTGCCAAAAATCTCAAAAAATTTTTTTATAAGTACAGTTTGGAATGTTTAGTGCTGTAGTGCACATTTGGTGCTGGCTTTTTGTTTTTTCTTCAAGGTATAGGTTAAGCTAAACATTTTCTTATAATTTAACCATAACATGTTGGTAATATTTACTCTACTTTTTTTTTTTTTTTTTAAAAGAGTCTTAAAAATAAAAACTACAAAAATTGAATAAGATAGGTCACCAGCTCATACAGCATTAGTCCATTGGCCGTAAGATGTTAAAGAAACTTTTGCCACACCCAGTCCTGTGGCTCGGTCTTCGCTTAAAGTGTATCAACACAAAAAAAAATATATCAACAGTTACGAGTGCTTTAGTTTAAGAGTTCTAATTGTGGTGAGGTTCCATATCAGTCATGCTCACTGTAGGCCTCTTGGCCCTGGAGTCACCTTCCTGGCCCCTATACAGCATTATGCAAACTTCCTTTACCCCTTTTATATATGAATACTATCTACCTATTCAACTATTTACATATTCCACTTTCTATATTTTATTCTCTGTATCTAAGCGGTGGACAGCCAAAGTTAATACGTGTTGACATGCGTAAAATTAGTATACTTGAGGGTCTACTTACTCTCCTAGTGGAAATGGCAGGTACACCGACTGCAGAAATCTCTGATTCCATTACAACGGGTGGGTCTTCTGCTATGGGCGTTTCACTAGGTTGTGGAAAAGTCACCATCGGTATCAAGTATACGCCATCTACTTGCGGCCAATCTGCAGGAAGTTCTCCTAAAATTGTCTTGACTGTTCTTTCTTTCTCTTCTTTTCTCTGAATAGGAACTCTCTCTACTGGTTGCAGCTGTTGAGGGTATTTCTTCAAATGATCCCTGGACACCATGTTCTTATTTCACCTTTGTCTTTACTAATCAAACAGGTTTTCTGATTGTTGAAGTTTGATGGTTGTACAGTGTAGGGTTCTGCCTCCCATTAATCATCTAACTTATGCAGTCGTCTTTTTCTCTTTAAGACTAATTCACCTGGTAGTAAGGGTGTTCCTTGAGCACTTTTGTTAAAGTTTGCTTCTTGTTTTTTTTTTTTTTTTCCAGGCTTCTCTTGACACATTCCTGTGTTTTTTGATATTGCTCCTTTCTTTTTACTTCCCAATCTGCATCTGAGGTATTTTCTCCAGGAACTATTATGTCCATCTCCAAATCCACCGGCAACTTTCCTGGTCTTCCTCTCATAAGGTATGCAGGGGTGCAATTTGTTGAGTTTACTGGAATGTTGTTATACATGTCAACTAGATCTGGTAACTTCTCTGGCCATCTGTTCCGCTCCTCCAAGGGCAGAGTTTTTAGCAGCTCTATCACAATGTGATTCATTTTCTCACACATGCCATTAGTCTGAGGATGATAAGGCGTAGTGCGAATTTTCTTGCATCTGTATAATTTACAGAATTCTTGAAACAGTTCAGTCTCAAAAGTCGGGCTTTGATCTGTTAATACCCATTCTGGATATCCATGTGGTCTGCAGAAATAGGGTTGGAATGTTTTTGCCGCTGTTCGAGCCGTTAAGTCCTTCACTGGAGCTACTACTAGGAATCTGGAATAGTGGTCCACCATGGTAAAAGCATAAGTATAACCAAATCTGCTGGGTATGAGCTTGACGGGAACAAGGACTACCAGCTCTAATGGCTGTTTGGTAATGATGGACTGTAGTGGTGCCTTCTGATTGTTACGGTCTTTTCTTCTTAATGAGCATGGTCCACAATCTCTACACCATTTCTCTATAATAGATCTCATGCCAATCCAGTAAAATCTTTCACGTAACAGGTAGTGATGAGCGAGTATGCTTGTCACTACTCGGTACTCGCACGAGTATCACTGTACTCGGGCTACTCGGCGGGTACCGAGTAATTTCGCGATACTCGTGCTGTACTCGTGGTCTTCATCCCTGCATGTTGGCACTCTTTTGAGAGCCAGCCCTCATGCAGGGATTGGCTGGCAGACCACTGCAATGCCACAGCCCTGTTAGTTGTGAAATTGTAGTGATTGGCCGGCCCGCACAGCGTGACAGAGCCTTTTTAGCGGCGGGCGCGCTGTGCTCTGCACACAGCCATCTCGTATTCCCTGCTTTCCCCACCCACAGGCGCCTATGATTGGTTGCAGTGAGACACACCCCCACGCTGAGTGACAGGTGTCTCACTGCACCCAATCACAGCAGCCGGTGGGCGTGTGTATACTGTGCAGTGAAATAAATAATTACGGGTACTTTCACACTTGAGTTGTTTTCCTTCCGTCACAATCTGCCCTTTTGGAAAACAGTGGAATCTGTTAACGGATTCCGCTGTTTCCCATAGATTTGTATGGATGACGGATTGTGCCAAAAGGACCTGCGTTGCTTCCGCTGGGCGACGGTCCGTTGCTTCCGCCCAGTGGGAGGAACGCAGCAGGTAACGATTGTTTGAGCAGCGGAATCCTTAGGAATTCACTGTGCATGCTCTCTCTGGCTCCCTGGACCCGTAACCAAGATAAATATCGGGTAACCAAGGAAAGTGCTTTACCCGATATTTACCCTGGCCACGTGTGCAGGGAGCCCGACACTTCCCCTCTCGGGTCCGCCCCCTCCCGCACTCCACTCCGCACGTATATATATATATATATATATATATATATATCTACACGCACACACACACTCACCTGTCCTCAGCGCCATGGCCCCACTCGGCTCCACCAACTCCGCACTCCTCCCCCCGCACAGATTCTCGGCGGCCGAGCGATCAGCTGATCACCCGGTGCTGGAAGCGATCAGCTGATCACCCGGCGCTGGGAACGATCAGTTTACCCTCCAGTGCTGGGAGCGATCAGCTGATCACCCGCCTGCAGGGAGCAATCAGCTGATCACCCGGCGGCCGGCTTCTGGGAGCGATCAGCTGATCGTTCACAATAGTCTGCCGCCGGTAAAACTGTAAAAAAAAATAAATAAAAAAAAATAAATAAAATAATTAAAAAAACCGGCGTGCGGTCCCCCCAATTTTAATACCAGCCAGATAAAGCCAGACGGCTGAAGGCTGGTATTCTCAGGATGGGGAGCTCCACGTTATGGGGAGCCCCCCAGCCTAACAATATCAGTCAGCAGCCGCCCAGTATTGCCGCATACATTAGATACGACAGTTCTGGGACTGTACCCGGCTCTTCCCGATTTGCCCTGGTGCGTTGGCAAATCGGGGGAATAAAGAGTTAATGGCAGCCCATAGCTGCCACTAAATCCTAGATTAATCATGTCAGGCATCTCCCCGAGAAACCTTCCATGATTAATCTGTAAATTACAGTAAATAAACACACACACACCCGAAAAAATCCTTTATTAGAAATAAAAAACACAAACCAATTCCCTCGTAACCAATGTAATAAGCCCCAAAAAGCCATCCATGTCCGGCGTAATCCACGGACCTCCAGCGTCGCTTCCAGCTCTGCTGCATGCAGGTGACAGGAGCTGCAACAGACACCGCTGCTCCTGTCAGCTTCACACAGCAACTGAGGTGAGTAGCGCGATCAGCTAAGCTGTCAATAAGGTTATCTTACCGCACGCCGTTTTTTTAAATTATTTAATTATTTATTTCACTGCACAGCACAGTATACACACGCCCACCGGCTGCTGTGATTGGGTGCAGTGAGACACCTGTCATTTAGCGTGGGGGCGTGTCTTACTGCAACCAATCATAGGCACCAAAAAGCAGGAAAGCTGAATATATGAGATTGATTAATGAGCGGCCGGCTTTTTCAAAAGAGGAAAAGCCGACGGAGTTTAGTGAACAGCTGTGCAGCGCCGTGGCAGTGATCAGGGAACGGTAAATGTGAGAGAAAGGGGAGACTGACCGACAGACTGTGAGAGGGGGACAGACAAGACAGAGAGAGACCGACAGACAGACAGAGAGAGACAGACAGAGCGAGACCGACCAACAGACTGAGGGAGATAGAATGAAAAAAAAAAAAATGACCGATATCGCTAGTAAAAAGCACAAAACGTGCGTTTTGGACATCGGAGTGCCACATAATGTTTTTACAAAAAAATTTTGTATGTTGCCATGTCATTTGAGCACTCTTCTGAGACTTTTGTGACATTTTTAGGGTTTTTACATGCTGCCGGGGGTCAATTCATAAAAATACTCGGGTCTCCCATAGGATAACATTGGGCTCGGTGCTCGGGCCGAGTACACGAGTATCTTGGGATGCTCGGCCCGAGCCTCGAGCACCCGAGGTTTTTGGTACTCGCTCATCACTAGTAACAGGATCTCCAACTTCTTCCATCCAAAATGTCCTGATTGATTATGATACATATCTAACACCATTTGGGTGTCTCGTTTTGGAACCACAATTTGCCAAACCATCTCATGTGTACTAGGATTAATATATCTTCTGCACAGTTTATCTTGATGGATAAATAATAGTGTTGAGCGAGTATGCTTGTCACTACTCGGTACTCGCACGAGTATCACTGTACTCGGGCTACTCGGCGGGGACCGAGTAATCTCGCGATACTCGTGCTGTACTCGTGGTCTTCATCCCTGCATGTTGGCGCTCTGTTGAGAGCCAGCCCTCATGCAGGGATTGGCTGGCAGACCATTGCAATGCCACAGCTCTGTTAGTTGTGGAATTGCAGTGATTGGCCGGCCCGCACAGCGTGACCGAGCCTTTATACCGGCGGGCGCGCTGTGCTCTGCACACAGCCATCCAGACAGTCAGTGCACGGAGAGTGTTGCTGCTTCAGGGAAAGGTTTGCGGCCCTTTATAGCTATTTCCATAGCAGGGCTGCAAACAGTGTGACCAGAAGTCCTTCTCAGGACTATTGTAGTTGTATACAGGCAGGCAGGGTATAGCCAGGTCGGAGTACAGAAGCAGAGTCCTTCTCAGGACTATTGTAGTTGTATACAGGCAGGCAGGGTATAGCCAGGTCGGAGTACAGGAGCAGAGTCCTTCTCAGGAGTATTGTAGCTGTATACAGGCAGGCAGGCAGGCAGGGTATATAGCCATTCCTAGTGGTGACCGTATACCAGCCTTCATCACCATATCTGGGGCTGGTGTACACAGTCTAAAACAGTCCTGATAGTGTCAGACTTCTTAGTAATTGTCGCTCCTAAAAACCTGTTAGGTTCTTAGTGCGTCCGTGCTTGCATTTAAAAACTGCACGTGTGTGCCTGTCGGTGGCAGCATACAGGTGCACTTGTGTGCGTTGTGCACAAACTTGGATATAACGCACAAGTCTAGTGAATATAATACACGTCAGTCAGCAGTGTCTGATAGTGTCAAACTTCTCAGTAATTGTCGCTCCTAAGAACCTGTTAGGTTCTTAGTGCGTCCGTGCTTGCATTTAAAAACCGCACGTGTGTGCCTGTCGGTGGCAGCATACAGGTACACGTTTTGCACAAACTAGTATATAACGCACAAGTCTAGTGAATAATACACGTCAGTCAGCAGTGTCTGATAGTGTCAAACTTCTCAGTAATTGTCGCTCCTAAAAACCTGTTAGGTTCTTAGTGCGTCCGTGCTTGCATTTAAAAACCGCACGTGTGTGCCTGTCGGTGGCAGCGTACAGGTGCACTTGTGTGCGTTTTGCACAAACTTGGATATAACGCACAAGTCTAGTGAATACACGTCAGCACAGCATTGCAAAATGCGCAAGGGCGTTGGTAACGAACAAAGGGCCACATCTAGTCGCTCGCACGTCCTGTCCCAAATTCTTGGGGACCGCAGCACTACACCGCTCTTGAACCAAGACCAGTGTCAACAGGTTGTTAGTTGGATAGCGGATATTGCTTCCAGTCAGATTGGCACCACCACAAACACTCTGTCTTCCACACGGTCAAGTGTCAGTAGCCGTGATACTGCACCGCACATTTCAGAACCTGATCCTCCATCCTACCACAAGACTAAGTACACGTCCACGGACATTACTGATCCTACACTTGGACACTCGGAAGAGCTGTTCATGTTTCCATTCGCACATTCTGGCCTCTCGCCAACTCCTGTTGAAGTGGGTCATGAGGAGATCGTATGTACAGATGCCCAAATATTTGAGCAGCCACGTTCTCACGAAGTTGGCAATGTGTCTCAACAAGGGGTGGACGATGATGAGACACAATTGTCAGGAAGTCAGGAGGAGGAGCAGGGTGCGGAAGAGGAAGACGACGTGGTGGATGATCCAGTAACTGACCCAACCTGGCAGGAGGATATGCAGAGTGAGGACAGCAGTGCACAGGGGGAGGGAGGCGTAGCATCCCAACAGGCAGTAAGAAGCAGGGTGGTGGCCCCAGGCAGAAGTCAGGCAACCGTTCCCCGGAACAACAACACGACACAAGGTGCCTGTACAAATGTTAGGTCTTCCCGAGTCTGGCAGTTTTTTAAGTTGGTTCCAGATGATTCTAAAAAGGCCATTTGCAACACCTGCCGTGCCAGCATCAGCAGGGGTACCAAAACTAGCAGCCTGACCACCACCGGCATGATCAGGCACATGTCAGCCAAGCACCCGACTTTGTGGGAGGTACAACAGAGTCGAGGAGCAGTGCTTGCTGATGTCACTGCTACGTCTTCGCTTGTTGTGCATGCGAGCCAATCCCCTGTCCATGCTGCCTGCGAACAAGCCTCCTCTGGCCCTGCACCTGCAGTTGCCTACGCAGAAATAACACCATCATCAAGCACGTCCTTGTCCCAGCGTAGCGTTCAGTTATCCATTCAGCAAACCTTTGAACGCAGGCGCAAATACACTGACAACGCCCCACATGCCACAGTTCTAAATGCTAACATTTCGCGACTGCTTGCGCTGGAAATGTTGCCTTTTAGGCTGGTGGAGACAGAAGCATTCCGCGACCTGATGGCGGCAGCTGTCCCACGTTACTCGGTCCCCAGCCGCCACTATTTCTCCCGGTGTGCCGTCCCCGCATTGCATAACCACGTGTCACAAAACATCACACGTGCCCTGAACAACGCTGTTTCAGCCAAAGTCCACCTAACCACAGACACGTGGACAAGTGCTTGTGGGCAAGGCCACTACATCTCGTTGACGGCACACTGGGTTAATATTGTGGAAGCTGGGACCCAGTCTGAGCGAGGGACGGAACATGTCCTTCCCACACCAAGGTTTGCAGGCCCTACCTCAGTCAGGGTTTCACCCACACTCTACAGCCTTGGAATGTCATGCTCCTCAGCCTCATCCTCCTCCTGCGCATCCTCATCCACTTTACCCTCCACACCAGTCCCAAGCTGGAAGCACTGCAGCACTGCCTCGGCGAAGCGGCAACAGGCTGTGCTGAAGCTAATCTGCATAGGTGACAAACCCCACAATGCAGAAGAGGTGTGGACAGCTCTGAAACAGCAGGCAGATCACTGGCTCACACCTCTGAACCTAAAGCCAGGAAAGGTCGTGTGTGACAATGGCTGGAACCTGGTGGCGGCTTTGAGGCGAGGCCAGCTGACACATGTTCCATGCGTGGCCCATGTGCTCAACCTCGTGGTTCAGCGGTTTCTAAAGTCATACCCAGAGCTGTCTGATCTGCTGGTAAAAGTTCGCCCCCTGTCTGCACATTTTCGAAAGTCACCTACTGCTTCAGCCGGCCTTGCCGGCTTTCAGCGCCGTTTGCATCTTCCAGCTCACAGACTGGTGTGTGATGTCCCCACGCGTTGGAATTCAACTCTGCACATGTTGGTCAGGATATGTGAACAGAGGAGGGCAGATGTTGAGTACCTGCATCACCTAAGCCGTCGGGAAATGGGTCAAACTCCACACATAACACCTGAGGAGTGGAGATGGCTGTCCGACCTATGTACCAGCCTCCAAAACTTTGAGGACTCCACCAAGATGGTGAGTGGGGATGACGCCATTATTAGCGTCACCATACCGCTTCTCTGCCTTCTAAAACGGTCTCTGCTCAAAAACAAACATGATGCATTGCAGGCGGAGCGCGATGAGTTGGAGCAAGAAACAGTAGTGGGTGTGGGTGATAACACACAGCCGAGCCTCGTCTCATCACAACGTGCAGTGGAGGACTATGACGAGGAGGAGGATGAAGACATGGAGCAACTGTTCGGCCAAATTGAGGATATGACATGCACACCAGTCATATCCTCGGTTCAGCGTGGCTGGCCAGAGGACAGGGTAGATGAGGAGGAGGAGGAGGAGAAGGACAGCATGTTCAGTCATCGTGTTGGTCAGGATACTGAAGTACTGGCTGTTAAGAGTCTGGCGCACATGGCTGACTTTATGGTAAGCTGCCTGTCTCGTGACCCTCGCGTTAAGAACATCTTGGCCGACAATCATTACTGGTTGGTAACACTGTTAGACCCACGCTACAAGGAGAACTTTATGTCTCTTATTCCCGAGGCGGAGAGGTCAGCCAAAATGCAGCAGTTCCGGAAGGCCATAGTCACGGAAGTAGGCAAAGCATTCCCCTCACAAAACGCTAGCGGCATAGGTCAGGAATCAGTGGACAACCAAGGCGTACAGCCGAGAGAGGCACAAGTCCAATCCGCCAGAGGTAGGGGAACAGTCTTTAAGATGTGGGACAGTTTTTTCAGCCCCTCACGTACCACAGCCCCTGAGGTGCGGGGTAGTGCCACAAGAAATCCTAAGTTTGCCCAGATGCTCAAGGAGTACCTTGCAGATCGAACAACTGTACTCCGACATTCCTCTGTGCCTTACAATTATTGGGTATCCAAGCTGGACACGTGGCATGAATTATCTCTCTACGCCTTGGAAGTCCTGGCCTGCCCTGCCGCTAGCGTTTTGTCAGAGCGTGTTTTTAGTGCCGCAGGTGGAATCATTACAGATAAACGCACCCGCCTGTCAACTGAAAATGCTGACAGGCTGACTCTGATCAAGATGAACAAGGGTTGGATTGGGCCAGACTTCACCACACCACCAGCAAATGAGAGCGGAATTTAAAGTTTGTAACGGGAATTTGCCATGTACCTAAACTCACCCATGGGTACACACTTCTGGACTTTGGATAATCGCTGGACTGCTCCTCCTTCTCCTCATGCGCCACCATGATGACCGTTACAATAGTTAGGCCGTTGTTTCAGGTATACCCCCAGTGGTAAATCTTTTCGCCCATTCTTTCAGAATGGACATTACAACGACAGGAGACCCGCTCCTTTGCAATGGGAACAATGTTTTGAGGCCCTAATGCACATCTCTATGCAGGGACAATGTGGAGCCTCCCAATTTTTGGCTGCCATGCCAAAGGGCTATACTACAATAGACCCACTTCCTTACAATGGGCACTTCTGGTTTACAGGCCCTCATGCACGTCTCTATCCAGGGACAATGTGGAGCCTCCCAATTTTTGGCTGTCCTGCCAAAGGGCTATAGACCCACTTCCTTACAATGCGCACTTCAGGTTTACAGGCCCTCATGCACGTCTCTATCCAGGGACAATGTGGAGCCTCCCAATTTTTGGCTGTCCTGCCAAAGGGCTATACTACAATAGACCCACTTCCTTACAATGGGCACTTCAGGTTTACAGGCCCTCATGCACGTCTCTATCCAGGGACAATGTGGAGCCTCCCAATTTTTGGCTGTCCTGCCAAAGGGCTATACTACAATAGACCCACTTCCTTACAATGGGCACTTCTGGTTTACAGGCCCTCATGCACGTCTCTATCCAGGGACAATGTGGAGCCTTCCAATTTTTGGCTGTCCTGCCAAAGGGCTATACTACAATAGACCCACTTCCTTACAATGGGCACTTCAGGTTTACAGGCCCTCATGCACGTGTCAGGACCGGGAGGACTGGTGGGCCCAGGAGGTGGATCCACTGGACCGAGTACGCCACCAGGTGGCAGAGTACACGGCAGCCGGAGCACTGGCGTGGCCGGGACGGTTATAACCGGGTCAGCAGGATCACAGAGTTCTATGGGATAGTGCAGGAAACAGGCACAGGTACCCGGTAGCAAAGGACAAACAGTAACAGGAGAGAGCACAAGGGGACCTGAGCATCTAGCTCTAAAGACAAGCTAAAGGTCACGTTGATCAGGCAACGCCCCTAAGGAAAGGCAAGTCTTATATACCCAGCACAGCCTCATGTCATTTCCTGCTGCAGGTGTGCTGGGCCTATAAGACCAGGAGAGTGGGCGCGGCCCGGTCCTATACAGAATCCTGAGGCCAATACTCAAAGTCAGACTCCTGAGACCAGGAGCAGGACTCAGGGGAGCAGGAGCGGGAGCGGCAGCCATGACTGGTGGACACATGGATTGGATCAGTGGGTAAGGAGTGGTGCTGGGACACGGGAAGCGTGACAGTACCCCCCCCTCTAAGCCCCCCCCTCCGAGCACAGAACCCCAGGGGCACCCCGGATCGAGACACCGGACCGGGACCCAACGCAAAGGCGGGGAAGGACCGCTGACCCCGTACCGCCTTCTTAGCTGCACGGCGCTTAGCCGATTTCCCAGCAGTGGCAACGGGGGCAACGGGAAGAGGAGGACCGTCAGAAACAGGACTGGCAGAGAAGACAACCGGCCCGGGCGTCTCGGACCGGACACAGGACAGGGACTCATCCCCGGCAGCCGTTGGCATCAGAGTCTCAATCGTCAGGGACGGTGGAACGACGCTGGAGATCGTCGTCACTTCCGGTTCAGGTGGCACCACAGGCACAGGTGCCAGGAGCTGTGGTACAACGCAGGACTGCGTCATATGCTCCTGTTCTTGTGCCATGATAGGGTCAGGTACCAGGGGCTGTGGTACAAGGCTGGACTGCGTCAAATTCTCCTCTTCTTGTGCCATGATAGGGTCAGGTGACAGGGACCGAGGAACAGGCTGTAGGCAGGTATCATGGCACGAGGGACTCCAGCGAGAGATTGCGCCAGAGCGCCAACTGATGTCAGGGTCATGTAGTCGCAGCCAGGGCAGACCCAGCAGGAGCGCAGGAGTCATTCTCGGGATGACGTAGAACGCAATGGTCTCAGTATGCTGGGCACCAATACAAAGTCTCACGGATTCGGTGGCGTACCGGACAGGTTCGTATAATTGTTTTCCGTCCACGGAGGCGAACCAGAGGGGTTTTGCCAGCGGGATGACCGGTATCTGATAACGATCCACGGTAGCTTGTCGGATGAAATTAGCCGCTGCTCCCGAATCAATGTGAGCCTCCACCGTGAACTGGGTCTTCTCGGTCGTGACCTGGACAGTCTGTGTAACCGGGACTGAAGGAATTCCGGTACCAAGGGTGGCAGTTCCCACCATCCCTTGGACTTGGGGTCTACCTGGTCTCTCCGGGCAAGAGCGGAGCAGATGAGAACCGCTTCCGCAATAGAAACAGAGGCCCCGGGCGAGTCGCTCTGCGCGGCGTTGCTCGGCTTGGCTCAGGCGGTCTATTTGCATGGGTTCCGGGAACATGTCACAGGAAGGCAGGGGCAAAGGAGCGGTAGGCCTCTGCGGGGACAAGGCGTGACGGGGTGGTAGCTTCTCCCGGAATACCTCTTTGGTTCGCTCCTGGAAACGGAGGTCAATCCGGGTGGCTAAAGATATTAAGGCGTCCAAGGTGCGTGGAACGTCACGGCCAGCAAGCTCGTCCTTGACGCGGCCAGAGAGTCCTTCCCAAAAGGCCGCCGTCAAGGCCTCATTGTTCCAGCCCAGCTCAGAGGCGAGCGTGCGGAACTGGATGGCGTATTGGCCGACGGTCAGGGTCCCTTGGCGTAGCCGGAGGAGCGAAGAAGTCACTGTGGTGGTACGTCCGGGTTCATCGAATGTACTTCGGAAGGCGTGCAAGAATTCCCGGATGTTAGTGGTCATGGGATCCTCATTCTCCCACAGGGGGTTAATCCAGGCTAGAGCTTCGCCTTCCAAGTGTGACATCAGGAATGCCACTTTAGCCTGGTCTGAGACAAACAAATGAGGAAGTAACTTGAAATGCAGGGAGCACTGGTTCAAAAACCCCCGGCAGTTCTTGGGGTCCCCAGCATAGCGAGGCGGAGCAGCGAGGCGAAGTTGCGAGGCTGCGGAGACAGCAGGTTCAGATCCGGACACCGTTTGCTGCGTGGACCGAGATGAGGCGGCAGTCTGTAACGTGTACAACCGGTGGTCCACAGACGTCAGGAACTTTAGTATGCGGTGTAAGGTGTCACGCTGTTGCACCAGTTCCTGGCGTAGTTCGGCCAGCTCGGATGTTTGTGCTCCAGCGGGATCCATGGCCTGATCAATCTGTCAGGACCGGGAGGACTGGTGGGCCCAGGAGGTGGATCCACTGGACCGAGTACGCCACCAGGTGGCAGAGTACACGGCAGCCGGAGCACTGGCGTGGCCGGGACGGTTATAACCGGGTCAGCAGGATCACAGAGTTCTATGGGATAGTGCAGGAAACAGGCACAGGTACCCGGTAGCAAAGGACAAACAGTAACAGGAGAGAGCACAAGGGGACCTGAGCATCTAGCTCTAAAGACAAGCTAAAGGTCACGTTGATCAGGCAACGCCCCTAAGGAAAGGCAAGTCTTATATACCCAGCACAGCCTCATGTCATTTCCTGCTGCAGGTGTGCTGGGCCTATAAGACCAGGAGAGTGGGCGCGGCCCGGTCCTATACAGAATCCTGAGGCCAATACTCAAAGTCAGACTCCTGAGACCAGGAGCAGGACTCAGGGGAGCAGGAGCGGGAGCGGCAGCCATGACTGGTGGACACATGGATTGGATCAGTGGGTAAGGAGTGGTGCTGGGACACGGGAAGCGTGACAGCACGTCTCTATCCAGGGACAATGTGGAGCCTCCCAATTTTTGGCTGTCCTGCCAAAGGGCTATACTACAATAGACCCACTTCCTTACAATGGGCACTTCTGGTTTACAGGCCCTCATGCACGTCTCTATCCAGGGACAATGTGGAGCCTCCCAATTTTTGGCTGTCCTGCCAAAGGGCTATACTACAATAGACCCACTTCCTTACAATGGGCACTTCAGGTTTACAGGCCCTCATGCACGTCTCTATCCAGGGACAATGTGGAGCCCCCCAATTTTTGGCTGCCCTGCCAAAGGGCTATACTACAATAGACCCACTTCCTTACAATGGGCACTTCAGGTATACAGGCCCTCATGCACGTCTGTATGCAGGGGCATTGGTGAACCTCACAATTTTGGACTGCCCTGGCAAAGGAAAATACTACAAAGACTCACTTCCTCAAAATGGGCACATTAGACTCAAGAGGCCTTCATGTACGTCTCTTCTCAGGGACATCGGAGTGCCACACAATGTTTTCACGTAAAATCTTTCATGTAATCTCCAAAAGTAACATACACCAGCTCTATCTCACTATTGGGTATGTGCCCTTAACATTTCCGCCATGAAAATTCATTTTGGTGTCATTTTTGAAGGTTTTCTGGTGAGTCCGTAAAAATGGCGTAAAACGCGGACAAAATTGTTCACAGCTGTGACTTTTGAGTGATAAATGCTTCAAGGGGTCTTCCCCATGCTGTTGCCATGTCATTTGAGCACTCTTCTGAGACTTTTGTGACATTTTTAGGGTTTCTACATGCTGCCGGGGGTCATTTCATAAAAATACTCGGGTCTCCCATAGGATAACATTGGGCTCGATGCTCGGGCCGAGTACACGAGTATCTTGGGATGCTCGGCCCGAGCCTCGAGCACCCGAGCTTTTTAGTACTCGCTCATCACTAATAAATAACCTACTTCTTTCTTTCCACAATTGCTTGGCCTCTAGTGGGGAATCTTTGTCAAGTTTGCAGCTTGGTTCGGTTACTAGCTTTTTCACTTAGACTCAATGCCGGATCACTCTCTTGGGTTTCTTTCCAATTATAGTGAGGCAACGGGTTCAATGCTATATTCTGCTGGTTTTGATAGATAACGGCCTCTGTCACTTCCCATTTTCTGTTCTTATGGAAAGCTGGGAGTTCTACTTCCTCCAAGTCATCCTCCTCTATTTCTGATCCTGGTAGATATGCCTGAGGATTCCTAGACAGGGCATCAGCATTGGCATTTTTACGGCCTGTCCGGTACTTGATGATAAAATCAAAATTTGACAATCTGGCCATCCAGCGTTGCTCCAGTGCACCGAGTTTTGCAGTGTCCAGATGCGTCAATGGATTGTTATCCGTATAGGTGACGAATTTTGAAGCAGCCAGATAATGTTTAAACCTTTCCATTATGGCCCAGTGCAAGGCCAAAAACTCCATCTTAAAAGAACTATAATTTTCAGGGTTTCTTTCGGTGGGTCGAAGTTTCCTGCTGGCATAAGAAATTACCCTTTCTTTTCCATCTTGTACCTGAGATAATACTGCTCCTAGGCCTACATTACTTGCGTCGGTATACAGGACAAATGGTAGGTTATAATCAGGATATGCCAATATTTCCTCACCAGTCAGAGCAGTCTTCATCTGTTGGAAGGAATCTTCTTGCTCTTTACTCCATACCAATGATGGTTCTGACCTTCTTCGTTTAGTTTGGCCTACCAGTAGGTCTTGTAAAGGTGCTGCCATTTTCGTATAACCCCTTATAAATCTCCGGTAATATCCTACCAAACCCAGGAATTGGCGTACTTCTCTGACGGTGGTTGGTCTCTGCCAATCTTGGATAGCTGTTATCTTCTCCGGATCTGGTGCTATTCCATCTGCGCTAACTACATGTCCAAGATATTGGACTTTTGGTTTCAGCAGGTGACATTTTGATGGTTTAAGCTTCATTCCATATTTTGCTAGATATGCAAATACCTCAGTCAAGTGTTCCAGGTGATCTTCATAGGTCTTGGAGTATACGATTACATTGTCTAGGTACAAGAGTACGGTCTCAAAGTTCTTGTGTCCCAGGCAACATTCCATGAGCCTTTGAAATGTTCCTGGTGCATTACATAATCCGAACGGCATCCTATTAAATTCACATAGGCTCATTGGTGTTGTAAATGCGGTCTTCTCTCGGTCTTCCTCTACCACGGAGACCTGCCAATATCCACTAGTGAGATCTAATGTAGAAAAATAATTATCAGTCCTCAATGCAGCAAGAGACTCCTCTATACGGGGTAACGGGTAAGCATCTTTGTGAGTGATCTTATTTATTTCCCTGTAATCCACACACATCCTCATAGTGCCATCTTTTTTTCTAACTAGGACTAAGGGTGCTGCCCAGGGGCTACAACTATCCCTTATAACCCCTGCCTCTCTCATGTCCCGCAGCATCTCTTTTGCACACTGGTAGTGTAAGGGGTGGGCAGACCCCTTACAAGGAGGTGCAGTGTCCCCCTGAGAGTTGTTAAAAATTGATGTTATTTAATAAAAATGTTTTACTGTTTTAGTGGGTTCCCCTAGTGGCCAGGTGGGACGGCTGTCCCCATAGAAACTGTACAGGAGGGAGGAGGAGCCGGCAGCTTGGGGGGAAAGGGAGTGTGTGCTGAAGGCAGTTGATTCCGGGACGGGAGAGAAGAAGCAGAAGGGGCAGAGTGTGGGAGCTGGGTGGACAGGAAAGCGAAGGAAAGGAAGAGAAGAAGTGTCCTCAAGGGTGAAGCAGAATTGGTGTGGGTCCAGTCTGTGTTAGCCGGAGTGGGAGCCTAGGTGAAGTGGAGTAGCCGGGCACATCCCCACTAGAGGAGACGTCCAGAAAAGGTTTTCCCCCAGCAGAAGTTGTGAAACCATCTGATTATTGCCTCTGTTATGAAGAAGTGTACAATAAACATGCCTTCTGGTTCAACCGACCTACGTCTGCAAAGTGTTTGTACCTCTGACGGCGTGATCTGCACCACCACACTCTGCCCCACCACGCAATCTCCTGTTCCAAAAGTGACGGCGGAGCCGGGGGTAAGCCTGACAGAAAACGGGGCCACGACTACAACCCCCGAGGCACCCCTGGCACCCCGTTACATGTGGCGTAGTCGGCAGGATCCGGATTATTGGCGAAGGGTCCCGATTCCATGGTGGGAAGAACAAGTGGTGCCTAAGGCGTTGGACCGGGCACAAGATGGCGGCAAGATGGCCGTCGTCTTAATGAACACAGTGAGCGTGTGAAGAATTGGCGCCAAAAGAAGAGCCTGGGGCTGGCCGGTGAAGAAAAAGAAGCACGGAGTACTCCGCCCAAAGAGGGGAGGTGCTGGCTCCAGGGTACTGATGAAGACATGTGAAGTGGGCGGTGTTTCGGAAAAAAAGAAGAACCGCCGCGGCTGGGTCGATCTGATGTGTGAGACTGGGGGTGGAGTGTATCCAAGAGCGGGAAAAGAAGGCCCGCCTCCACTTTCTCCAGCATCTCCACTGACCCCGACGCCTTTAGCAGAAACGCTAACTCCGAGCAAGATGGAGAACTCAGGAAGACAGCAAGCTGCGGTGGCCGCGCTAGTAGCGACTAGCCTGGGCAGAGGACGCCCGAAGCAGACTGCGGCTGCGGCTGCGGAAGGACTCACCCTTAACTTACCGGCTGTGCCCGGAGGACCGGAGCGGCCCACGAAAGTTACCTGGGTCACTACCTGGGACGCCGCGACCGGGGAGACCTCGACCGAGGTCCGAGCTACTTACACGGCACAGCTGCCGTCGGGAAACAGACTCCTGGGAACTACACACCAGTGTCCGGAGGTGTCCCCGCCAGTCGAGGTGGGATCTCCAACCCACACAACAGTTCCGGCCCCGGAAGAGCAACATGCCCGGGAGCTAGAAGAAGACGAGTGGGGATTCTTCTGGGACCCAGTGAAGCCATCACCCCTGCCCCAGCAAAAGTCCCCATCGCCTGAACCTGATCCGGTGCAGGAGAGATTGCTGGCCGAGACCGTGGCCCGTGAGATAATGGCCGGTCCCCTCAGCGACGAATTTGAGCAGCAGTGCACTGTAGGCACCGTAGTCAAATTTAATCAAAAAGAAGGCTATGGATTCATTAAAGATGAAGAGACCGGAGACCATTTTTTCTACAACCGGGTGAACCTGGACACTGAGGGCTTACCACAACGCCTTCATACTCTATACCCGGGAGAAAAGGTGAAATTCCGAAGGGAAGTGGGATGGGCCTATTTGCCGTAGGAGTGACCCGGATACCCACTACACAGGAGGCTGCACAGTGGCAGCAAGAAATCGAGTGGGAAGAGTGCCAACACCGGAGACGTACCCAAAAGAGACTGGTGTTGGCTGAGACTTCCCGGTCGAGAACCACGCTGGCGGTATCGCCCGAAGTCAAGACAGGACTGGGTGCTGACCCCGAGCAGGGAACGCCGGCGGTGTTGGCAATTCACCAGAATCTGGTCACACACCCGGTGATTGTCGTGGGCAGTCCTCAGCCGTCCCGTTCGGCGACTCCGTCACCCCCGTCGGGGGTTGAGGAAGCAAAACCGGAGACAGAGGCGCCAGAACCACCCGTCAACTACGAACCGTTCCGGAGGCTGCGCCGCTTGCCAGGTCAGTCCCTTTCTGATTATGTGAGGGCTCAGCGGGCCGAATGGCAGCGCGCTTATCATCCCGAGTGACCCGTAACGACCGGAGGTAATGGAACTGTTCATGTTGAGTACCGGCATTGTTAAAAGAGCCGGAGAAGTTCTATAGTTTGCAACCAGGTTTAAGCTACCGAGCCCGGAAGGAGCCTGATGCTGGACTGAGCCAGGGGCTCCCTCCGTGTTGTTAAAGAAGACTTTGTTGTTTGGTGCTCCTATCTACCAAGACCGGGAGGGCTGTGAAAACCTCCGGGCAGAAGACCTGCAAAGACCGGGAGTGCCTGTTGGAGGTCTCCGGGCACACTATCTACTAAGACCGGGAGCTCCCAGGAGGGACTCCGGGCGCCAGACTCGTGCGCCCCTTGAGTGTGCCTTGAGGTGTACCTGTTTAGAGTTTCTATAAAAATGACTTTGCTGCTAAAATGTGTTTTTTAGGTTTATGCCTTGCCGGGAGGCTTAGGCAGAAAGAGGGGAGGAATGTAAGGGGTGGGCAGACCCCTTACAAGGAGGTGCAGTGTCCCCCTGAGAGTTGTTAAAAATTGATGTTATTTAATAAAAATGTTTTACTGTTTTAGTGGGTTCCCCTAGTGGCCGGGTGGGATGGCTGTCCCCATAGCAACTGTACAGGAAGGAGCAGGAGCCGGCAGCTTGGGGGGAAAGGGAGTGTGTGCTGAAGGCAGTTGATTCCGGGACGGGAGAGAAGAAGCAGAAGGGGCAGAGTGTGGGAGCTGGGTGGACAGGAAAGCGAAGGAAAGGAAGAGAAGAAGTGTCCTCAAGGGTGAAGCAGAATTGGTGTGGGTCCAGTCTGTGTTAGCCGGAGTGGGAGCCTAGGTGAAGTGGAGTAGCCGGGCACATCCCCACTAGAGGAGACGTCCAGAAAAGGTTTTCCCCCAGCAGAAGTTGTGAACCATCTGATTATTGCCTCTGTTATGAAGAAGTGTACAATAAACATGCCTTCTGGTTCAACCGACCTACGTCTGCAAAGTGTTTGTACCTCTGACGGCGTGATCTGCACCACCACACTCTGCCCCACCAAGTCATCTCCTGTCCCAATAGTGACGGCGGAGCCGGGGGTAAGCCTGATAGAGAAAGGGGCCACGACTACAATCCCCGAGGCGCCCCTGGCATCCCGTTACAGTAGTGTTTTGGTGGCACGGGTCTATGTCTCAGTCTAATTGGGGGATGATTCCCTGTGGATATGTGATGACGTACCCCTTCCACCTTCCCAAAGTCTAACAGATGCTTACTAAACACCTGTTCGAATTCTCGTGCTACCCGATAGATTTTATGTTTTTGATAGGAAGGGGTGGTATCAGTCCCTACATGTAACTGCTGACACCATTCCTCCAGCTGTCCCTTGGAGTTGTTGTCCTCCGCTTGATTTGACGGGGGCAAAGACTTTATCGCCTGTATATGGCTGTCACAGACAGTATACAGCTTTGCTACTGTAGAAAATCTGGGTAATTTTCCTTCCTCTTCCCCACAGTTTATGATACGAATTGGTACTCTTACTTAGCGTACATCCACCACCCCTCTGGCTGTCAGTAGCGTAGCTCTGTGCTCTGAGTATACCGGTTCTACAACTACCTGGTATTCCTTTCCTCTAAGACCGATAGCTGCTCAACACCAGATCATCATTTCACTTTTAGGTGGTAACATAATAGGAAATTGGTCTGTAACCCGTACACTGCCAATTTCCCCTCCAGACAGATTTACCTGTTGTCTGTGTGTCAGGACTCGAATCTCACAATGTAGCACTCTCCTCTGTCCATGATCAGCAGTCACAGCAATCTGTCAGAGCAAAAACAATACTTCCCCAAGGCAGTTTTCAATTACATTTGTTCCAAGTACCATGGAGGGGCATTTGTTGTTAGGGTCATCTTCTACCACACATAATCCTTGGTCTTTTAACTCTACTCTCACCAGTTTTAATGTGACTTCCCTAAACCCAACCTGGTTTAGTGGTAGTCCATTGGCTGCTAGTATAACTAAACTAGAATCTGGGGGTCTAAGATCGTCATCAGACCAATAGTGTTTGTACAATGTATGTGGGATGGTGGTTACTTGTGACCCAGTGTCCAAAAGAACTGACATGGGGATTCCTTCTAGTGTAATATTAAGGTACGGGCGGACTCCCACGTAACGACTACGCCAGTCTTTCGGGGCCGAGTGTCTTAATCCTGAGGCTCGGCCCTGGGCCCCAGGAATCGCCAGTTTAAAAGACATCCTCTTGCGAAATGGCCTGGCTTGTTACAACAAAGGCAGACGGGTTGTCCTAAAGAATCCGTGTGGTCCATGGCTCTGCGTTGGAATGGTGCATTGGTCCCCTGAACGGGCGACTTGTTGGTCCCCTCCACGGGCGACATGTTGGTCCCCTCCACGGGCGGCATGTTGGTCCCCTCCACGGGCGGCATGTGCCTTTTCTTCATCCATGGAACATCCTCAGGAGAATCAGCTAACTGTATTTTACTGGGTAGTTGTGACCCTGGCTGGTTCTGCAATAGTGTTAACACAAAGTCCATCTTTTTAGTCAGGTGTTGTACTTGGTTGCTCAAATCATCCTCTCTGCTTGATGTATCAGCCACCTTTACAACCTTTACCAAATCTTTGGAAGCATTTGTTATGCCGGCGAGAGAAGTATCAATCTGCCAGGATGGGTCCACTGACTTGGCCGGGAACTTGTATTGTAATACTGTTATTGCTCTATCTTTTATAGCATCAAAGTCAACATCAGGGTGATCTAAGACCCACATGTGCACCTGCTGACGACTGACTCCTGACATCAAGCCAGCTATGAACTGTTCGGGAAGCATTTTATCCTCGTCGTCCACACTTGCTGGATCCAATTGCTTTAAGGACCGGAGTGCTACCTGTAAACGTAAGGCATAATCTCTGATGGTTTCCTTTGGCCCTTGTTCACATTGGTAGAATATCATCCTCAACTCAGCCCGGGTGCATTTCTCAAAAGCAGCTTTTAACTTGGCAAATACATTTTCTACAGAGTCTCTGTCAGTATCTTTCCATGACTCCACCTCCAGCTCTGCTGCACCGATAAATTGTCCTAGCACCATAGCGGCTCGCTGTTTCCCGGTCATAGCATACATATCCAGCACCGCACATATTTTCCTCTTAAAAGCTGCCAGAGTGCCTGGTTTCCCTTCATAGATAGGCAACCATTTTGCTCCGGGCACATATGGCAAGGTTATTGGCATTATTGAGGCTACTGGCGCGGCTCCTCCTTCTGCAGGGACCCAGGAATCGTTGTCCTCACTCATGGCGGTGCCCCCTTAGTTAATTGCCGCTAGTTGCAAAGCCTTTAGATACAGTCAAAGTTCAGCACTCACTAGGCTTTTGCATAGACAGACCCGCCTTTGTCAGTTCTCGAGTCTTTTCGGAACCAGCCACTGCACTTTGGGTAGTCTGAGCAGAGCGCTGAGGGGGACTTATCCTCGCTTTCCTTTTTACCTGTTGTGTGGCGCAGCTTCAATTTCTGTGGTAGCTCGCGCCTATTTCAAATCAATGAGCAACGGCGTTTAATTATAATGACTATGGCGGTTCTGTGCGCACTTTACATAGCCAATAAAGTCTTTTTAGGCACACATTGCTGGTTTTTAAGTACGATCCTGTTCGTGACGCCAATTGAGTCGACCATCAGGGTTTTCGGTAGGGGTACTCTGGCGCTGGAACTACGGATACTTTACTCTCGATGGCGTTATCACAGGTGGTCGGTCCCGGCTTCGTGCCCTGGGCGCTCACTCTGCGGCTGTGGAATGGGGTTCAGGGATGATTTTGGGGATATACGTGATGCCACCTGTGGTGTCTGGTAAGCGGGATATACCAGCGCTGCCCGCGGCCGGCCTCTGAGGTGATGGTGATGGCAGCTTCCCACAGGTGGAGATTCCTTACCTCAGGGTGGCGGGTCGCTGACAAGGAGGGAAGCGACCGAGCGGTGATGGCTGTTGCGGCAATTCTGGGCGGCTGCTGACTGTTATTGTTAGGCTGGGGGGCTCCCCATAACGTGGGGCTCCCCATCCTGAGAATACCAGCCTTCAGCCGTATGGCTTTATCTGGCTGGTATTAAAATGGGGGGGGACCGCACGCCGGTTTTTTTAATTATTTATTTTACTGCACTGTATAGACACACCCACTGGCTGCTGTGATTGGGTGCAGTGAGACAGCTGTCACTCAGCGTGGGGGGCGTGTCTGACTGCAACCAATCACAGGCGCCGGTGGGTGGGGAAAGCAGGGAATACGAGATTGATTAATGAGCGGCCGGCATATTCAAAGTAATTGTTGCCGCGTATTCTCTGCACAGCTGTTCCTCGCCGCGCTGGTGATCGGGGAGCGGTAAGTTTAAGAGAGGGCTGCTAACTTCAGTCACTCGGGGGATTAGCGGTCACTGGTGAATCCTTCACAGGTGACCGCTAATCAGTACGCGGCACACAGACAGAGCCGCGGCATGACAATGAAGTCGTGTGAAGTTCACCCGAGTTCATTCTCATCGCGCAACTCTGTCTGCTGTCAGACGACATGTATCAACGACATTGTGCAACACACAAACGGACATTCCACACGGACATTCCACGTACACATACACGGGCATTTTACACACAAACACGGACATTTTACACGTACACACGGCTCTCATACGCCATCACACGGATGCCATACGTACCGGAGAAACGCCCGAAAAAAAACGGATCACGGACCCGAAAAACGAACCGTGTCACACGGACGTTTTTTTTGCGGAAGTCTGTTTTAGGCCTTAGTGCGTTTTACCTATATCTGAGATATGGCGTCTGATGCGGTTCTTCAGCGGTCCGACCGTACAGTCTACATACTGTTTAAAACATATTGTTCAGTCAATTAACTCCTTCACGACCTTGGACGGATCTATCCATCCAGGATCGTGTCCCGTTAAGCCCCGCCCCCTGCCGCGGGCAGGCGGCGTGGATCGGCACACATATCAGCTGTTTTCAACAGCTGACATGTGTGCCTGCTAGCCGCGGGTGGAATCGCTTCCACCCGCGGCCATTAACCCCTTAAATCTTGCTGCCAAAGTCTGGCAGCAAGATTTAAATGCGCGCGGCCATGTTTGTTACTTACCGCCGCCCCCACCGGAAGTCACGTGTGTTATCACGTGACTATCGGTGGTTGCCATCGTAGCACAGGGTCATGTGATGACGCCTGCTGCTATGATGTTTTACTTTCATTTTCCCTCGGCCGAGAGCAGAGGGAAAACCAAAGTGACTGAATCTGCTGATTACAGCTGTATAGCTGTGATTAGCAGATAGCGATCAGCGATCGGATTGCTGATTGCTATAGCCCCCTAGGGGGACTAGTAAAATAAAAAAAAAAAGTAAAAAAAAAAGTTTTAAAAAATAAAAAAAAAAAAAAAAACCTAAAAGTTCAAATCACCCCCCTTTCCCCCCATTGAAAATTAAAGGGTTAAAAAATAAATAAATATACACATATTTGGTATCGCCGCGTTCAGAAATGCCCGATCTATCAAAATATAAAATCAATTAATCAGATCGGTAAACGGCGTAGTGGCAAAAAAATTCCAAACGCCAAAATTACGTTTTTTGGTCGCCGCAAGTTTTGCGCAAAATGCAATAACAGGCGATCAAAACGTAGCATCTGCGCAAAAATGGTACCATTATAAACGTCAGCTCGAGACGCAAAAAATAAGTTATCACTGAGCCATAGATCCCAAAAAATAAAAACACTACGTGTTTCTGAAAATGGCGCAAAACGTGCGCCACTTTTATTGGACAAACTTGTGAATTTTTTTTAACCCCTTAGATACAAGTAAACCTATACATGTTTGGTGTCTACAAACTCACACCGACCTGAGGCATCACATAGATACATCAGTTTGATCATATAGTGAACACTGTGAATAAAACATCCCAAAAACTATTGTGTGATCACACTTTTTTTGCAATTTTCCAGTACAATATATGGTAAAACCTATGGTTTCATTTAAAAGTACAACTCGTCCCGCAAAAAACAAGCCCTCACATGGCAAGATTGACGGAATAATAAAAAAGTTATGGCTCTCGGAAGAAAAGGAGCAAAAAACAAAAACGCAAAAACGGAAAGTGCCCGGGGGCTGAAGGGGTTAAATATATTACACCTTCGGTTGTACAATTTAAATGTCTCTGAATTTTTTATTGTATTTCAATTGAAAAAGAGGTAAATGTATCTCCCCTATCCACAAAATTGCAAACTTTACAAGGAATATGGCCACATTTGTAAAAACCTTTATAATAGCCATGTACATTCATTATTTATTGTTTTTCGTGAAAAAAACTTGGGGATAAAATATTACCCAAAGTTACTGCTCTTCTGATACAAACCTAATTGACATTTGAACATGATTAAGACCTGAGCGTCGAAACGCGTTGTTCTGTAAGCCATCCGACATATGCTGTACCTGCTGTTTTTTATTTTATTTTTTCATAATAAAGTGGATTTTTAATTAAGCTTTTCCTGGCGCTGGAAATTTGCTGCTTTAAACCTAATTGACTGTGCATTTATTAAATTAGAAAAAGTAGAATTCTGATGAAGAATAGGCAAATACTTTTTTATTATCTGAGTGATTCTAAAAAATTGCAGACTATATCTAGTTGAGAAGGTCACTGCTACATTATTAAATTGACTACCTGTATGCTTTTGATTCCTTTTATTTTTATTTTTCAATAATTCCTGTCTATCTATTTTATCCACTCTGTCTATAGCTCTAATGAGTGTCCAATCTGGATATCCTCTTTCATATAGCGGTTTGCATACCATATTTTTTTCTGTTTCAAATTTATACAGATTGCTACAGTTACGTTTGGTTCGTATCATCTCTCCTATTGGAATATTATTTTTTTTATATGGTGAGGATGACACGAGCTTGCATCCAGAATATCATTATTATTGGAAGGTTTTCTGTACGGACTTCAATAGACCCATTTTCTATGTGCAGGGCCGGCGCCAGCACCCGGCAAACCCGGTCAAATGCCGGGGCCCTGAGCTGCCGGGGGGGGCCCACTCGCGGTGGCAGGAGTGGCACACCGCTACTCAGGGGGACCCGGTGGCCGCGCTGTCACCGCCCCCCGCCGAGGATCGCGCTTTCAATTGCATCGGCATCGCAGGTGCGGATACAATTGAGAGCAATGATGAGAGAGTGAGCGGCGCGCTCTCTCTCTTATTCTCCCCGCTGTGACTGTCGGCGTTCTTCTGACAGCTCTGCAGAGGACCGCGGTGACGTCATCACTGCGCGCCTGCTGACAGGTCAGAGCGAGCGACAGCAATGGATGACGCGCCGAGGAGACCGGATCAGCAGGGGAACGAGGAGAAGTGAGCCGCCCCTCTACTGACACTGGGCTCCCCTGACTCACAGGCCGGCCACTACACAGCGGCACTAGTAGACATAGGGGCCCGGCAGCCGCTCTGCAGAGCCGGCTGCCGGGCCCCTATGTGTAGTGCCGCTGTGTAGTGGCCGACAATGCAACCGTCAGGGGGCCGGCCTGTGAGTCAGGGGAGCCCAGTGTCAGTAGAGGGGCCCCTGACCTGGAGAAGCCACCAGCCGTGTCTGAGCTGCAGCAGAGCAGGAGTGACCTGCACAGAAGACGGAATAAGCCATCCTGCAGGACCTGCGATGATGTCACGCCCATGTGACTGTGTGGGAGGAGACACAGGATGCCGGGCAGAAAGCAAGAATCCTGACGGAGATTTGGACACATGACTGGTAATAAGAAAAGAGGGGACATGAAGGGAAAGGGGGCTGCAGGGTGAGTGGCATATGAGGGCTGCAGACTGTGACAGAAGGATGTGAAGGGTGCAGAGTGTTTGAGAGGGGTAAGTTGGGGTACAGGCAGGGTGAGATGTGTGGGCAGGGTGTTTGAGATATGGGGGTGTAGGGTGTGTGATCTGGGGGGATGCAGGCTGTGTGAGATGTGGGGGTGCAGGCTTTCCCATGCTCTGCTGTACATCTCTCAGCACCCAGCTTTCCCATGCTCTGATATGGGAAAGCTGGGTGCTGAGGGAAAGATGTATAGCAGAGCATGGGGAAGCTGGGTGCTGAGGACAAGTTGGATATCAGAACATGGGAAAGCAGGGTACTGATAGAGGGATTTCAGATCATGGGAAACCTGGGCGCTGAGGGTAAGAGCCAAGTGTCAGTATCATTATCCTGTACCCCAAGTGTCAGTGTCATTATCCTGTACCCCAAGTGTCAGTGTCATTATCCTGTACCCCAAGTGTCAGCATCATTATCCTGTACCCCAAGTGTCAGTGTCATTATCCTGTACCCCAAGTGTCAGTGTCATTATCTTGTACCCCAAGTGTCAGCATCATTATCCTGTACCCCAAGTGTCAGTGTCATTATCCTGTACCCCAAGTGTCAGTGTCATTATTCCGTACCCCAAATGTCGGTGTACGTGGAGGGGGGCCCCGGTCCAAATTTTGCACCAGGGCCCATCAAACTCTAGTTATGCCACTGAGTATTAATCACTGTATTCTACATGAGGGTGCCTACTGCTATCTGGCTCTGCACTGTGCTGTATACAGGCTCTGCTACGTTATATAGCACAGCCTGTATATAGCACAGTGCAGAGCCAGATAGCAATAGGCACCCTCATGTAGCATACAGCTTGTATATAGCCTATATACAAGCTGTATGCTACATGAGGGTGCCTATTGCTATCTGGCTCTGCACTGTGCTATATACAGGCTGTGCTATATACAAGCTGTATGCTACATGAGGGTGCCTAATGCTATCTGGCTCTGCACTGTGCTGTCTGGGTCTGCACTGTACTATATAGGTATGTGTACTACATGAGGATACCTAATGCTATCTGGCTCTGCACTGTGCTATATAGGTGCTGTGTACTATATGAGGGTGCCTAATGCTATCTGGCTCTGCACTGTGGTATATAGGGGCTGTATACTACATGAGGGTGCCTAATGCTATCTGACTGTGCAATGTACTATATAGGGGCTCTGCACTACATGAGGGTGCTTAATGCTATCTGGCTCTGCACTGTGGTATATAGTGGCTTTATACTACATGAGGGTGCCTAATGCTATCTGGCTCTGCACTGTGGTATATAGGGGCTGTATACTACATGAGGGTGCCTAATGCTATCTGACTCTGCAATGTACTATATAGGGGCTCTGCACTACATGAGGGTGCCTAATGCTATCTGGCTCTGCACTGTGGTATATAGTGGTTTTATACTACATGAGGGTGCCTAATGCTATCTGGCTCTGCACTGTGGTATTTAGGGGCTGTTTACTACATGAGGGTGTTTAATGCTATATCTGTCTGCATTGTGCTATATGTGGGCTGTATACTACATGAAGGTGCCTAATGCTATCTAGGTCTGCATTGTGCTATATGGGGGCTGCTTAATGTTATATGGGGGCTGCATAGTGCATATGGGGGCTACATAATACTATATGGAGGACAATGGGGGCTTCATAACACAATATGGGGGCTGCAAACTACTATACCCCCAGAGTTGTATGTCCCCTCCACCCAGGTGCTGTATACCCCCTCAGAGCTGTATGTTCCCTCCACCCAGGTGCTGTATACCCCCTCAGAGCTGTATGTCCCCCCCCACCCCAGAGCTGTATACCCCCAGAGCTGCATGTCACCCCCCACCTCACAGCTGTTTGCCCCCCCCCAGCTCAGTCACTGCCCTCCTCTAGAGCTGTATGCCCCCCATTGCTGTATACCCCTTTCCTCAGTAATATATATTCCCCCAGTAATGTGTTTGTCCCCAGCCTCTCTTGTGATGTATATACAGCAGTGTTAGTGTGCTCTATGTGCGGCCATGTCTGTTAGACAAGCCGGGAGGTGAGTGAGGCTGTTGCCGGCTTCCCAATATTAGAAATATATATACAGGATAAATATATAAAAATAATGTGTGTGTGTGTGTGTGTGTGTGTGTGTATGTGTGTGTATGTATGATGTGTATCTATGTATGTCAGTGTATATGACTGTGTCTAGATTTATGTCTATTTTTGTGTTTTTGTGAATTTCTCTTTAAATAAGTATGCGTATGTATGCCTGTATGTGTATGTATCTGTGCATGTCTATGTGTGGATGGGGCCCACTGAGACTCTTTCGCCCAGGGCCCACAAAAACCTGGAGCCGGCCCTGTCTATGTGTCCAGTGAAAATAACATCCAAAAAACATATTTCTTTTTTTTGTAGATTATATGTAAATTTTAGATTAAATTGATTTTTATTGATGTATTTTATAAACTGGTTACAAGAACAAGAATCTCCATCCCAAATTATAACTATATCATCTATAATGCGTCCATAAAGGATTATATTATTTTTAAAAGGATTATCAATATTAATGATGTTCTTCTCTTCCCAAATAGCAACCACTATATTAGCTAATGAGGGGGAAAATTTCCCCCCCATGCTGACGCCCTGTTTTTGTATATAAAATTTATCATCAAAAAGAAAATAGTTATGCGTCAGTAAATATTTTATAGATAGAAACAAGAACTCGTTAATTTGAATGGTATACGAGCTATATTTTTCCAGAAAGATATTTAAACTATTTAGAATGACTTCAAACGGGAGAGAGGGATATAATGTCACAATATCACAGCTTAACCAATTATAATTTTGAGACCATGTAATATCCTGTAGACCATTAATTATTGCTTTTGTATCCCGTATATATCCTGGGATAGCACAAACAAGAGGCTGTAGGTAATGGTCCACCCAGGATCCTAAATTCTCATTCAAGGAACCAATGCCTGCAATTATAGGTCTAAATGGAGGAGGGAATTTATTTTTTTGAATTTTAGGGAGGGAATGGTAAATAGGAGTAACGGAAATCTACACGCAGATATTTCATCAGATCCTCATCTATAGCACCTAAATACAGTTAGGTCCAGAAATATTTGGACAGTGACACAATTTTCGCGAGTTGGGCTCTACATGCCACCACATTGGATTTGAAATGAAACCTCTACAACAGAATTCAAGTGCAGATTGTAACGTTTAATTTGAAGGTTTGAACAAAAATATCTGATAGAAATTGTAGGAATTGTACACATTTCTTTACAAACACTCCACATTTTAGGAGGTCAAAAGTATATAATATTGAGCGTTAGCCAAACTTCAGTAAAAATCCACTGCTCAGGTATTTACTGAAGTTTGGCTAACGCTCAATATTATAATGATGTTATATTTGGAAAAATGATGTAGTGTTTAACATTTGAGTCTTGCGGTGATACGTGATACTGCCGGGTATTATTGGGAGTTTACATTGGTTACGGCCACACTTATTGTAGCCTTGTGTGGCTTGTGGATGCCTACGGTTTTACTAGCCGATTGACAGATAGAGGTCTGTTATTGTTTCATATGCCTTATTTTAGGTAAAATCGCAGATACTGTCTGTCTATCGGCTGGTAGTAGGATCTTTTTGCCGGAGAAGCACTTTGAATATAACATTTGATTGTGTGGTATTGAAACCCTCTCTTAGTGGTCCGGCTTTATCTCTAGACATATGTCTTTAATATAGATACCGATGCCCCATGCCCCTATTCACTGCTTTATAGGTAAAATTCAGCTGTTTAAAAAAAATTCACAAACGGATTAATGGGTAGATACTGACTTCACTGACAAAATTGCTATTCTTAGAGGAAGAATCAAGAAATTCCGCGTATTTGTCTATAGATAGGAATAGTGTTATTTTTTGCATTTTATTCTCAGATTCTTTCCTATATTTAATAAAAACTAGCAAGACGGTGAAGCATTATTAAGCAATCCAAATAACGAAATTAAAGTTTGAGGATGATTAGGATTGACTATAACACTATATTGTTATATAGATGAGTGTATTTTTTTGCCAGTATGATGAGCTGTTGCACCGTATGAATTAATATAAAATTGAAAAATCGATGTTATTGCTCACTAGGACATGTATTGCCGAACTTTTTCTAACCCGAGGCAGTTTTGGATGTAACACGATCTCCTTTGTGGTGTGGTTTATGTTTGAATAAAAAATGATGAAATAAAAATATTTGAATTTATTCTATGATATTTGCATTATTTCTTAGCGTTGCTTCAAAATACCCAGGTAGTTTACCTAAGGGTACTTTTTGTAATATAATCACTGACTTAAGTCTGGAACCCATGGACATCACCAAACGCTGGGTTTCCTCCTTCTTAATGCTTTGCCAGGCCTTTACAGCCGCAGCCTTCAGGTCTTGCTTGTTTGTGGGTCTTTCCGTCTTAAGTCTGGATTTGAGCAAGTGAAAAGCATGCTCAATTGGGTTAAGATCTGGTGATTGACTTGGCCATTGCAGAATGTTCCACTTTTTTGCACTCATGAACTCCTGGGTAGCTTTGGCTGTATGCTTGGGGTCATTGTCCATCTGTACTATGAAGCGCCGTCCGATCAACTTTGCGGCATTTGGCTGAATCTGGGCTGAAAGTATATCCCTGTACACTTCAGAATTCATCCGGCTACTCTTGTCTGCTGTTATGTCATCAATAAACACAAGTGACCCAGTGCCATTGAAAGCCATGCATGCCCATGCCATCACGTTGCCTCCACCATGTTTTACAGAGGATGTGGTGTGCCTTGGATCATGTGCCGTTCCCTTTCTTCTCCAAACTTTTTTCTTCCCATCATTCTGGTACAGGTTGATCTTTGTCTCATCTGTCCATAGAATACTTTTCCAGAACTGAGCTGGCTTCATGAGGTGTTTTTCAGCAAATTTAACTCTATCCTGTCTATTTTTGGAATTGATGAATGGTTTGCATCTAGATGTGAACCTTTTGTATTTACTTTCATGGAGTCTTCTCTTTACTGTTGACTTAGAGACAGATACACCTACTTCACTGAGAGTGTTCTGGACTTCAGTTGATGTTGTGAACGGGTTCTTCTTCACCAAAGAAAGTTTGCGGCGATCATCCACCACTGTTGTCATCCGTGGACGCCCAGGCCTTTTTGAGTTCCCAAGCTCACCAGTCAATTCCTTTTTTCTCAGAATGTACCCGACTGTTGATTTTGCTACTCCAAGCATGTCTGCTATCTCTCTGATGGATTTTTTCTTTTTTTTCAGCCTCAGGATGTTCTGCTTCACCTCAATTGAGAGTTCCTTAGACCGCATGTTGTCTGGTCACAGCAACAGCTTCCAAATGCAAAACCACACACCTGTAATCAACCCCAGACCTTTTAACTACTTCATTGATTACAGGTTAACGAGGGAGACGCCTTTAGAGTTAATTGCAGCCCTTACAGTCCCTTGTCCAATTACTTTTGGTCCATTTAAAAAGAGGAGGCTATGCATTACAGAGCTATGATTCCTAAACCCTTTCTCCGATTTGGATGTGAAAACTCTCATATTGCAGCTGGGAGTGTGCACTTTCAGCCCATATTATATATATAATTCTATTTCTGAACATGTTTTTGTAAACAGCTAAAATAACAAAACTTATGTCACTGTACAAATATTTCTGGACCTAACTGTATATCCCCTCCTCCAATAAATCTACAAGTTCTTTTTTAAATTTTTCCATAGGATCTGATTCAATCTGCGTGTAAATATCACTGTTAGCTAACATTATGATTACATTGTAAATACAGTTCAGTGTCTATAACCACAATTCCACCTCCCTTATCCGCTGGTCTAATTATTACATTTTTAATGTATCTAAAGCTTCCAGTTGTTTTTTATTCAAATTATTACAGCTATTTGAAGACTGCTTATCTAATTCTATCAATTCCCTTTCTATCAAATCCTGGAATTGGTCTAAAACTGGTGGTCTTGATTTCACTGGATAAAATTTAGGATTTGGTTTAGAAACATTTTTATTCAATTAAATTTTTTTATCCAGGCTTTCCACCTCTAATTCCCTCAGATTAGACAAATGAATCAATTCCTTGAAAGAAAAAAATTCTTTATCAATTATATTATCTGAAGTCACATCATTTTCAACCATCACATTTTCCACAATATCTAATTCTCTATTCTGCTCAAAGTGGCACCTGAGAGTGAGATTTCTGGCTAATTTATTGACATCTAGCAACTTCTGAAAAATATCAAATTTTTTACATGGAGAAAAGCCAAGTCCTTTTGAAAGCACTTCAATCTGTTCAGCTGTCAAAATTTGTGCAGAGATATTAATCACAGGGCAGTTTAGTACACCTTCCGATTTCTTGGCGAGCTTCTCAGCGCTCCTGTGTTTCCTCCCTGCGCTCCTTTTACGTTTTTTTTGCGTTGGTTTTTGGATAATGGTAGAAAAATTTTTTCATATGACACTTCTGCTGAATCCACACTTTCTTCTGTATTTTCCCCAGAAGCATTTGAGGAAATATCCGAAAAATTAACTCTCCTTTTATCTTGTCCTGAATATTTAAGAATAGCCTTTCGTGGACGTAATAGTTTCCATGAGTATATATTATTCGATTCATAATCCTTAATGTCTTGTTCATATTTGCGTTTTTTTTATTTCCACAATTTTTCCTTTGATTTTTTTTATATTAATTTCCATCTTCTCCTTTAATTTATTTATTTCATCAAACTGTTCTTGCTGTTCCAATTTAGTATTAATATCCGAAATTTGTTTGTTAACATTGTCCATTTCAATTTTGTCATATTTTATGATAAGCCCCATCAATTTAATAGAACAGGCAGAAAGCATATCATTCCATTCTTTTGTAAATTGTTCCGGATAAGCCGTTGTAGCAGTTTTATTTAACCGGAGACCTCTTGGTATCATATTGCGGTCAATATAAGACTGTAAAGTCGTTGCATTCCACCATAGTTTCATCTCCTTGGTTTTATATGTCTCTAATGATTTACAAAGTGTAGAAATATCATTGGTATTACCTGAGTCTGTGGTCCCTGTATTCACATCCTGCGCTTCACGATTAAATATCGCAGCTAATAGTCCCATCTTGCTGGCGTGTGCTTCCATTTTTGCATAAACAGCAATTTATTCCCGGCTTTTGATAGCAAATAAAGTCCGGATATCTTTGGTGGGTGCACAGAAAAAAGCCTTTAGCATATATATTGAAATAAGAAACTCCAGTACTCCGCTATTATAGCAGTCCAGAAATCAGCACACACCTGATCCTGCACGGAACGTCCAAGGCAATGGTTTCAATTGTAGAAAGAAGAAAAAATTCCAGCGGATCACAGGCTTTTTTTTATATAAAATGAACTTACGTCTTTATTGCTTCGTTTAAAAAGTTTCCACAACGCAGGTGGGATCCAGACAAGGCATCTATATCATCAGTTTATCCAACATGTTTCGACCCAGAGAGTGGTCATATAGACTTAATCATGGATGTTTTAGAGTAGGTACTGATTAGAGTTGAGCGCGGTTCTAGGTTCGAGGTTCTCCAGTTCTAGGCTCGAGTGATTTTGGGGCCTGTTCTAGATCAAACTAGAACTCGAGCTTTTTGCAAAAGCTCGATAGTTCTAGAAACGTTCGATAATGGTTCTAGCAGCAAAAAAACAGCTAATTCCTAGCTGGCTTTCCGCTGTAATAGTGTAAGTCACTCTGTGACTCACACTATTATGAAAATTCAGTGTATAGTGTGCGTGAACAGCGCCTTCAGACCACTGCTGTTTGTATAATGGCGATCGCCATTTTTTTTGTTTTTTTCCTTGTCTTCCTTCCCTAAGCGTGCGCATCTTGTGGGGCGGGCCAGCATGTCAGCCAATCCCAGACACACACACAGCTAAGTGGACTTTTAGCCAGAGAAGCAACGGCATGTGTGATAGGATGTCCATGTCACATGTCCCTGCATTATAAAACCGGACATTTTCCTCCATCACGCCATTATCTCTTCTGCGTCCTTGGTGTCAGACATCACTGGCGCAGCTCCGTTCTTTGTCCTATCGCCGATACTGCTGTATGCGCTCCATACACAGCGCTGGACAGCTTAGGGATAGCATTTTCTATAAGTCCTTTTAAGGGCTCGTACCAGGAGGGTCAGAGCCATAGGTGACAGGTCCTGAAAACAGAGACAGCGTCTGTGTAGCTAAGGTCAGGGATTTCGTCGCTGCATTTCCCCATTAGGAGGGAATAGAAAGGCAGGCTTCCTTTCCTCTACCCAGAGCCCCACAACCCTGGCACTGTACCCTCCTGTCCTCTGCACACTCCAACTCATTATAACTAAGCCATTATACTAGCAAACACTCAGTGTACCTAGTGGCATCCTAAACGTGGCTATTGGACTTTTGTCTAGTCCCACTAGTGCAAAGATATTTGCAGCACGTCTGCCTGCATTGCACACTCCAACTCATTATAACTAAGCCATTATACTAGCAAACACTCAGTGTACCTAGTGGCATCCTAAACGTGGCTATTGGACTTTTGTCTAGTCACCACTAGTGCAAAGATTTTTGCAGCACGTCTGCCTGCATTGCACACTCCAACTCATTATAAGTAAGCCATTATACTAGCAAACACTCAGTGTACCTAGTGGCATCCTAAACGTGCTATTGGACTTTTGTCTAGTCCCACTAGTGCAAAGACATTTGCAGCACGTCTGCCTGCATTGCACACTTTAGCTCATTATAACTAAGCCATTATACGAGCAAACACTCAGTGTACCTAGTGCATCCTAAACGTGGCTATTGGACTTTTGTATAGTCCCACTAGTGCAAAGATATTTGCAGCACATCTGCCTGCATTGCACACTCAAACTCATTGTTACTAAGCCATTATACTAGCAAACACTCAGTGTACCTAGTGGCATCCTAAACGTGGCTATTGGACTTTTGTCTAGTCCCACTAGTGCAAAGATATTTGCAGCACGTCTGCCTGCATTGCACACTCAAACACATTATAACTAAGCCATTATACTAGCAAACACTCAGTGTACCTAGTGGCATCCTAAACGTGGCTATTGGACTTTTGTATAGTCCCACTAGTGCAAAGATATTTGCAGCACGTCTGCCTGCATTGCACACTCAAACTCATTGTTACTAAGCCATTATACTAGCAAACACTCAGTGTACCTAGTGGCATCCTAAACGTGGCTATTGGACTTTTGTCTAGTCCCACTAGTGCAAAGATATTTGCAGCACGTCTGCCTGCATTGCACACTCCAACTCATTATAACTAAGCCATTATACTAGCAAACACTCAGTGTACCTAGTGGCATCCTAAACGTGGCTATTGGACTTTTGTCTAGTCCCACTAGTGCAAAGATATTTGCAGCACGTCTGCCTGCATTGCACACTCCAACTAATAACTAAGCCATTATACTAGCAAACACTCAGTGTACCTAGTGGCATCCTAAACGTGGCTATTGGACTTTTGTCTAGTCCCACTAGTGCAAAGATATTTGCAGCACGTCTGCCTGCATTGCACATTCAAACACATTATAACTAAGCCATTATACTAGCAAACACTCAGTGTACCTAGTGGCATCCTAAACGTGGCTATTGGACTTTTGTCTAGTCCCACTAGTGCAAAGATATTTGCAGCACATCTGCCTGCATTGCACACTCAAACACATTATAACTAAGCCATTATACTAGCAAACACTCAGTGTACCTAGTGGCATCCTAAACGTGGCTATTGGACTTTTGTCTAGTCCCACTAGTGCAAAGACATTTGCAGCACGTCTGCCTGCATTGCACAGTCCAACTCATTATAACTAAGCCATTATACTAGAAAACACTCAGTGTACCTAGTGGCATCCTAAACGTGGCTATTGGACTTTTGTATAGTCCCACTAGTGCAAAGATATTTGCAGCACGTCTGCCTGCATTGCACACTCAAACTCATTGTTACTAAGCCATTATACTAGCAAACACTCAGTGTACCTAGTGGCATCCTAAACGTGGCTATTGGACTTTTGTCTAGTCCCACTAGTGCAAAGACATTTGCAGCACGTCTGCCTGCATTGCACACTTTAGCTCATTATAACTAAGCCATTATACGAGCAAACACTCAGTGTACCTAGTGGCATCCTAAACGTGGCTATTGGACTTTTGTATAGTCCCACTAGTGCAAAGATATTTGCAGCACATCTGCCTGCATTCCACACTCAAACTCATTGTTACTAAGCCATTATACTAGCAAACACTCAGTGTACCTAGTGGCATCCTAAACGTGGCTATTGGACTTTTGTCTAGTCCCACTAGTGCAAAGATATTTGCAGCACGTCTGCCTGCATTGCACACTCAAACACATTATAACTAAGCCATTATACTAGCAAACACTCAGTGTACCTAGTGGCATCCTAAACGTGGCTATTGGACTTTTGTATAGTCCCACTAGTGCAAAGATATTTGCAGCACGTCTGCCTGCATTGCACACTCAACTCATTGTTACTAAGCCATTATACTAGCAAACACTCAGTGTACCTAGTGGCATCCTAAACGTGGCTATTGGACTTTGTCTAGTCCCACTAGTGCAAAGATATTTGCAGCACGTCTGCCTGCATTGCACACTCCAACTCATTATAACTAAGCCATTATACTAGCAAACACTCAGTGTACCTAGTGGCATCCTAAACGTGGCTATTGGACTTTTGTCTAGTCCCACTAGTGCAAAGATATTTGCAGCACGTCTGCCTGCATTGCACACTCCAACTAATAACTAAGCCATTATACTAGCAAACACTCAGTGTACCTAGTGGCATCCTAAACGTGGCTATTGGACTTTTGTCTAGTCCCACTAGTGCAAAGATATTTGCAGCACGTCTGCCTGCATTGCACATTCAAACACATTATAACTAAGCCATTATACTAGCAAACACTCAGTGTACCTAGTGGCATCCTAAACGTGGCTATTGGACTTTTGTCTAGTCCCACTAGTGCAAAGATATTTGCAGCACATCTGCCTGCATTGCACACTCAAACACATTATAACTAAGCCATTATACTAGCAAACACTCAGTGTACCTAGTGGCATCCTAAACGTGGCTATTGGACTTTTGTCTAGTCCCACTAGTGCAAAGACATTTGCAGCACGTCTGCCTGCATTGCACAGTCCAACTCATTATAACTAAGCCATTATACTAGAAAACACTCAGTGTACCTAGTGGCATCCTAAACGTGGCTATTGGACTTTTGTATAGTCCCACTAGTGCAAAGATATTTGCAGCACGTCTGCCTGCATTGCACACTCAAACTCATTGTTACTAAGCCATTATACTAGCAAACACTCAGTGTACCTAGTGGCATCCTAAACGTGGCTATTGGACTTTTGTCTAGTCCCACTAGTGCAAAGACATTTGCAGCACGTCTGCCTGCATTGCACACTCCAACTCATTATAACTAAGCCATTATACTAGCAAACACTTAGTGTACCTAGTGGCTTCCTAAACGTGGCTATTGGACTTTTGTCTAGTCCCACTAGTGCAAAGATATTTGCAGCACGTCTGCCTGCATTGCAGACTCAAACACATTATAACTAAGCCATTATACTATTAAACACTCAGTGAACCTAGTGGCTTCCTAAACGTGGCTATTGGACTTTTGTCTAGTCCCACTAGTGCAAAGATATTTGCAGCACGTCTGCCTGCATTGCACACTCAAACACATTATAACTAAGCCATTATACTAGTAAACACTCAGTGTACCTAGTGGCATCCTAAACGTGGCTATTGGACTTTTGTCTAGTCCCACTAGTGCAAAGACATTTGCAGCACGTCTGCCTGCATTGCACACTCCAACTCATTATAACTAAGCCATTATACTAGCAAACACTCAGTGTACCTAGTGGCATCCTAAACGTGGCTATTGGACTTTTGTCTAGTCCCACTAGTGCAAAGATATTTGCAGCACGTCTGCCTGCATTGCACACTCCAACTCATAACTAAGCCATTATATTAGCAAACACTCAGTGTACCTAGTGGCATCCTAAACGTGGCTATTGGACTTTTGTCTAGTCCCACTAGTGCAAAGATATTTGCAGCACGTCTGCCTGCATTGCACACTCCAACTCATTATAACTAAGCCATTATACTAGCAAACACTCAGTGTACCTAGTGGCATCCTAAAAGTGGCTATTGGACTTTTGTCTAGTCCCACTAGTGCAAAGATATTTGCAGCACGTCTGCCTGCATTGCATACTCAAACACATTATAACTAAGCCATTATACTAGCAAACACTCAGTGAACCTAGTGGCATCCTAAACGTGGCTATTGGACTTTTGTCTAGTCTAACTAGTGCAAAGACATTTGCAGCACGTCTGCCAGTATTGCACACTCCAACTCATAACTAAGCCATTATACTAGCAAACACTCAGTGTACCTAGTGGCATCCTAAACGTGGCTATTGGACTTTTGTCTAGTCCCACTAGTGCAAAGATATTTGCAGCACGTCTGCCTGCATTGCACACTCAAGCTAATTGTTACTAATACATTATAATACCAAAAATTGAGTAAACTTAGTGGCATACAAGAAGTGGCTGTTGTACTCCATTAGTGCCCCACTGGTGCCAAGCTATTTCTAGCACCTCTGCATGACACCCTCCTGCTCTGTTTTTAATAAGCTATAATGATAGCAAAAAATACTGCCATTTAGTGGCATCATAGAACTGGCTGTTGTATTCCATTAGTGCCCCACTGGTGCCAAGCTATTTCTAGCACCTGTGCAGGACACCCTCCTGCTCTGTTTTTAATAAGCTATAATGATAGCAAAAAATACTGCCATTTAGTGGCATCATAGAACTGGCTGTTGTATTCCATTAGTGCCCCACTGGTGCCAAGCTATTTCTATCACCTGTGCAGGACACCCTCCTGCTCTGTTTTTAATAAGCTATAATGATAGCAAAAAATACTGCCATTTAGTGGCATCATAGAACTGGCTGTTGTATTCCATTAGTGCCCCACTTGTGCCAAGCAATCTCAAGCACCTCTGCATTCTACCCTCATGCACATTTAGCTATGCTAATTTTATAGCAAACTCAGGGAATTCCTTGCTGCATTTGATCATTAGGAGGGATAGAAAGTGAGGCTTCTTTTACTGTCCTGGTACCCACAGAACACGGCCCCTGTACCCATCTGTCCACTTTTGCCACGCTATTTAATTTGCCCAAAGAGCTGACTCTTTTTCTGCCATCCTAAAATTGTCTGGAATACTAAGTTAGTGTTCCTTTACTGCCAAGCAAGGTACAACACATGTGCATTCTACACTCCTTTCCATTTCTGGAATGCAATTATTAACTGCAGGTAGTCCAGCCAATCTGTGACGAAGGTGCAGGCATGGATATAATGTAGCCTGCATCCAATGATGGTTCTCCCGATGTCTGACAACTCAACAATACCTTCTGTTTCCACTTCCAAAACAAGTGATGACCTGCCAATCACACTCCCTGTTGCGGGTAAAGGAGTGGAAGTTCAGTGTGAAAAACCCATGTGTGACTGCTGTCCCCACAGTCACAGATGATGAAGAGCACGCAGATGCACTTGATGGGGGCAGGCGGTGGTTGCACAGGCACGCTAGGCCGCATTGTAGCACAGTGAAATTCACATTGCGACTTATGCTTCATTTTAAGTCGTTGTACAGGGTGGGCTCCCCAGTATGCAGCAAAACCAGGCAACAGGAAAAGGACTCTAGGCAGTTGGGTTGATAAATTGATTGTTTAACTTTACCAAAACAAACAATAAGAACCATGCATACAATTTAAATAATTGAACAATCTATTCTGTTGCCTACTACCTGCTAATCCCTCTGTGTAGCAGTAATTGTGTGTTTGTGCGTGTGTGTGTGTGTGTGCGAACACGAACTTACCAGTGGCGCATCACAAGAGCTTCCAAGTTACCTACCTAAACATAGACAAAACACATTACCCCCCTGAATACCCTTGTTAGCTGAAGCCTCACAGATAATGCAGATGATAACAGTGTGAATGCAAACCACACAGCTCTGCAACACAGTCATGGAAATCTTGAAAAGCAACAGTCAATGCAAACATGTGTTGCTGTCCCTCTATGATTTAAACTGTATGTGACAATTTGACAGTGCAGAGGCAGCAAGTCTTATTGTCTATAAATAGTCGGCCTACCCAGAACAGATATGTGTTTTGCTAATAAAACAAAGTGTTGCGTGCCCCGCATTATTGTCTGGGCACAGCCTACCGTACCCGGGTACTCTGATGTCCAGTTGCCAGAAATACAGACTTACGCTCCTCTCACGGTAAAACAGTATAGACAGCACTGTAAGAATGTTGGTCTGTGGCACAGGATGCTGCTCACTGGCATTACGGGGCTCATCATCAAAGTACAACATGACTCCCCTCACAATTGAACGAAGTGTTTCTGCGGTGGCTCCTTGCTGTAACACACACCTTTAGCTTTTCCTTCTGTTCATAGACAGCATCTCCAAGTCCACACCCGAAGAGCAATTTGATATTGCTATAGTGGACCAAACAAAGGCAGATCCAAAATAACAGCAGCCCCTTGTGTGTAGTCTGCAACAATGCATGCAATGGAAAATTAGCATGTTGCATTGACAGTGGCTAAAGCTGAGCAATACACCTTCATGCTATCAATTCATATCCATGTGACACTTCATGGAGGAACTACTCAAAGGTGTGAGTTTTTGCCTTCTACTTACAGATTGTTGACAAATCTTACAGATTCCATGACTTGGGTGATCCTTTGCGATGTCAAAAAATTCACAGGCTAGGCAAGGCTTACAGCCCATGCGACCTGCATAGCCAACACGACTTCTGCTCCAGAGTCAAAGTTGTGGTCCAGGATTCAGTTGTTGACGTGCTTCCAGTACTTTGTCTCTGGCCAGGAAGACGCAACGTAACCTCGTCGTCAGTAGCATCCTCCTCCACCTCCTCTGCTGACCTCATCGACTGGCTGACTTTGGTTTGACAGTAAGTGTGGTCTCCAACCTCATCAATAACCCTGTGTGTTTTCATTCCCCTCGTCCTGAGTCCTCCGAGACAACCTCTTCCTGCCCTGACCGAATAGTAAAGTTGTCAATCCAATCAGGTATCTGTGCTCCTCATCATGTTCCCCATTGTCTCCACCAGGAGGATTTACTTTTTGGAAATGAGGGTGTAGATTAGGCTCAGCACCTTCTTCATCGGGGCCTGGATCACACTCACAAAGCTTCTGGCCATCTGCGCAGATCATTTCCCCTGTCTCATGGAACTCGCTACCTCAACACGTCAGATTATCTGCTACACCCGCAAGCTTCAAACTGAATCTGAAAACTCATCTGTTCAGAAATGACTATAACCTTCAATGACACCACCACCATACGTACTTGACGCTCAACCTAAACCACTCCTACTGTCTCCTCCCAAAAATCCTTTAGAATGTAATCCCGCAAGGGGCAGGGCCTTCTTCCCTCTGTACCAGTCTGTCTATAGTTACTTGTATATGTATTCTGTATGTAACCCCCTTCTCATATACAGCACCATGGAATCAATGGTGATCTATAAATCAATAATAATAAAAATAATAATAACTTCCTTGTCTGTACTCATTGCAGCTTTGGAGCAGACCTCTGATTCCCAGGCTATAGTGCGACTGAACAGCTATGCAAACTCAACCATCTCTGTTACCCCATACTCAGCAGGGCTGGTGGAAACTTGAGAGCTGTTAGGAAGCAAGTGCGATTTGATTGACACCACAGAGGAATGGAGTATTTGGGATCTTGAAATTGGGGTGGAGGAGAGGCCACTTTATGGAGCACTTGAGATCCATTGAAGCAGCTGCTGTTTTGGCCTCATCTACATTTGTTAGCGATGGTTGTGTCAGTGAAAAAAAGGATCATATCAGATTATCCATGGGAAGAAGTACACCTGTTCTTTTGGATGGTATTTGTTGTTACAAAACCTGTAACCTGAAGCCTGCTGCGGTTTCATTTGCGCCCAGGCGTCAGCTGCCATTTAGGGCTGTGCCTTGGGTTGTCCAGCTGGCTACTTTCTCCTCCACGTCTAAGTGTGGAGAGGCAGCTAGTGCACATGCATGTGCCGATTTACCCCAGCCGCAGCCTAACTACAGTGTTTCGCCTAGTGAGTATGCTCTGCCTGACTGTGCCATTGCTAAGGCTAAGTCTTCATTTCGGGATACAGCGCATGCTCCCACACTTAGTGCGAAAAGCCTCTTTGCACAGGTACTTGCATTCCGTGCCGGGTCTAAGTCCTGTTTTGTGCCTAGACACCATGCTAAAGCTGATAGTCTTTTTTCAGAGACTGTATTTCATGCTACTGAGCATGCTCAGGCACTTACTGCATCAGAGACTAGGTCCGGTAATGAACTCTTTGGCCCTGCCCCTGATGTGGGGGTCCCATATAGACCACAGGGCATCAGGTGTCCTGACGATGTGGCCAGGCCACTCCCAAATGGCTTGCAGAGGCCCACCCCTATGACTTGTCACCGCATTATTGATGGTCAGACGATGACTGGTGAGGTGTTTGGGTCATGGCAGCCATGAGGTCATCATTGAAGTTGCGGTTCCAAATAGGACGCTAGTTATGCCACTCATGACGTGTCACTCTGCTTTTGTCTCCAGGAGGTGCATTGTGGTTCACCCTGGTTTGGGGCGGACCCAGGTTATAAAAGGGGTGGAGCCAACAAGGAGGTGCGCAGTCTTCTATTATGCTCCGAAAGAGCACACCTCCATGTGTTGAACCCATTGCGGCTTTAGGCCAGAGGTAGGCAGGGATAGGGTGTCGATGCAGGCCACCACCACAGTTGGTAACGCAGAACGGTTAAGACCAGCTCCTGTCCTACCAGTCCTGCTTGTGCAGCCCAGTGGCATTAAAAGGCCTGCTGCTGCTGATGCGCCTGCTGTCCACAGGTGTGGCCCCTACGCACACGGTCAGCGTACTCAATGGCCCCTGTGTTGTTAACAGGGAGTTCCTGGGCTGGGTGGGCATGTGGACCCTGTGACGCTAACAGGGCTCCCAGTCTCCAGATCCGAATAGCGTCTAACTCGGTTCAGGCTACTATTAGTTTCATAGCCACACAGCTCTGTATCCTCCACCAAACCTTCCAGTTGCCAACCTCTCCTTTTCCATCTGGGAGCACGGTGGACACTGACTGCTGATGGGGATATATACCTTTCTCTTTCTTTTCTTATTAATTTTCGTTATATAGCGGTAACATAGTATATACCACCTTATCCAAATCTGCCAGTCCCACTGTAACAGATGGTGTTTCTTCAGCAAATGTTACTGTTGCTTAACCACCAAATCCACGGACCAAAACTTTTTTCCCCTTTCCAACACACCTGTTCCCCTTTCCACCAGCATCTGTCCTTTTTCAACTCATTTTGGTATATGACCAAAAGTGCAACTCTGCAGGGACACCGTACTCAACGCCATCTCAGCACAGCAGCCAGCCCTCGGTCCCTCAGATGTGGACAAGTAAAAGACCATTTCCTCCTATCCATGACAAAGCGTTGAGATTCACTCTGTGCAGCACTGGTGTTTAGTGGAAAAGCAGATCTAAGATTGCGTACCACCTTCTGCAGATACTCCTGTATACGTGCGTCCATTTCTATGGCAGGAATTATTTCGCCAAATTTTGTCTTGTACCGGGGATCTAACAGTGTGGCAACCCAGTAGTCAGGATTACTTTCAATTCGTACAATCCGAGGGTCATGTTGTAGGTAGTGCAGCAAGAAGGCGGTCATGTGTCTTGTGCATCCAGGAGGACCAAGTCCTTGGTGTGTTGGTGGCAGAGAGGTGAGAATCGTGCCTCCTTCCTCTGCCCTCTCCCCACAACCTCGCACAACCGAAATGTGAGCAAGCTCTCACTCATCTGCTGAGTCTTCCATGCCCATCGCCAGTTCATCCTCCATTTCTTCATGGGCTCCTGCACCTTCCTCAACACTTTTTGCTGATACTATGCGCCCTTGTTAATCCCTCTCCCTCACCATGACTGCCGCCTAGGTGCCGCTGACCATCTGGACCTCGTAGATCTTGTTATCCCTTCCGCATATGACTCCTCCTGTACTTCCTCCCCTTCCTCTTGTCCCAACACCTGACTCCGAATAATAATTACAGTGTGCTCCATCATGTAGATGACCAGAATTGTCACGCTGAGAATGACATTGCCAGTGCTAAACATCTTCGTCGACATTTGTAAACTGTGTAGCAGGGTGCATAGGTCCTTGATCTGACACCACTCCAGCAGCGTGATCTGCACCACCTCTGGATCAAGTTATCCCAGGCTATATGTCATAATGTATTGCAGCAGGGTTCGGCGGTGCTGCCACAAACGCTGCAACATGTGCAGATTCAAATTCCTGCATGTCGGCACATCGCATTTCAGGCGTTTAACCACCAGACCTAAAGACTTCTGTAGCGACGAAAGTTGTTGAGCTGCTGTGTGCGCACGATGGAAGTGAGCACATAGCGAGCGTGCCCGCTGCACAAGGCCATGTAGGCCGGGATGGTGTTTTAAAAATTGCTGGAGAATTAGGTTCAACACGTGAGCCATACAAGGCACGTGTGTCACATTGCCCTGACGATGGCCCGCAGCCAGGTTTGCATCATTGCCGCACACGGCTGTTGAGTCACCAACGGAGTCCGCTCCGTCAATTTGTACTCCGGTCGCCAGGTGACAACGTGTTCCTTTCATGCATAGTGCTGATGATGGGAGAGAAGTCGATGCCAGCGGCGCAGGTGGACGCAGGTTATGCTCACCCACTGGGCTGCATTACCTTGACAGATGCAGAATCTCTGGCTGAATGTAGCTGGTGGGTATCTCACAGATGAAATACCATCATTCAGCTACAACCAATGGGAAGACACCACACCCTTTTTTATGCCCATCCTGTCTTTAGACCACTGCCAGACATAGCTATGAACCTCTGGTTACTTTTACCCCCAGTTCAGTTTTATCATTTTGTGTGCTTGTTACCTGACTACTTTTCCTGCTTGCTGTTTATGTACCTTGTTGGCCGATCCGCATTTCACCTCTGCTTGTTTTCTGATTAAGTCCTGGCCGTCCCATTCTGTTCCTGTTCCTCAATTAATGTTTTGACCCTGCCTGACTACTATTCTCTGGAACTGCAGCCTTCCACAGGTATTGATCACCTTGGGCCCTGTGTAATTCCTAATCCCTGTATAGGGGTTAAAGGGTTTCAGGGTTCTAGGGGTCCTGCTTGCTGAGTGGCTTCCCTCTAGCCTATCATTTACAGCCCATCTGAGTGTGTGGATCAAGGAAGGCGTTACACCGTGCTCTCTGCAGAAGGCCATGTGGGCCAGGATAGTGCTTTAAAAATTGCTGGACAACCAGGTTCAACACGTGAACCACACAAGGCACGTGTGTCACATTGTCACAGCGAAGGGCCGCACCCATGTTTGCATCATTGTCGCACCCGGCCTTCCCTGGCTGCTGGTTGAGTGGAGACAACCATTGATGAAACTCGGTCTCCAGAGCTAACCGTCCACAACTTCTCAGCGGTGTGACTCACATTTCCCATACATTTCAAAGTAAACCTTTGACCGCCTGATGACATTGAGCTCTGCTACCAGCACAGTAAGGAGGTGTGTGGTATTCCTTGTGCGCAGTTACAAGGAAGGGTGGCCTGACCACACAGGGTTTGCGCCAAGGTGGAGGACCCACACGAGGTTGAAGAGGCAGAAGCAGTGTATTAACTTCTACATACAGAAGAAGGATTGACACAACTCGTGGGGATGGCAAGACTTGTACAGCAGACCCTTCTCCATCTCTCCCCACAGTAACCCATTGCCCAGTCAGCGACATGTAATGCCCCTGTCCATGCTTACTGGGCCAATTATCTGTGGTGAAATGCACCCTGTCACACAGAGTTTCTCAAGGAATCAGTGATGTTTAGTGCGACATGCTGGTGTAGCGCGTGCACGCCTTTGTTGGAGAAGGAGTGGCGCCTGGGCATCGGCTCTTGGGGCACTGCGATGAGCATAAGGTCTCGAAAATCCTCGGTTAAAAAGGTTGGAAAAGCAGCATTTTGGTAGCCAACAGTTTCCAGATGCTGAAAGTCAACCTCTAAGCCATGTCATGCCCTTCTAAAAGCATGTAAAACACAGTAAGGGGACTCCAACCACAGTCTCCCTCGTTTCCACTAACTGGGCCACACACACCCCACTTGACTGGCATCAGTTGACCCAATTTTCAAGATGAAAAAGATGCTTTGCATGAAGCACTCTCAAAAATACGCGTGCCTTTCCCGTCCCCTGGCTGACCCAGGGGAAGAAAAGTCCTCTGAGAGCCATGACTTGTTCATCTTGGTTCTTTTAGAAACACAGCGAGGGGACTCCAACCACAGTCTCCCTCATTTCCACTAACTGGGCCACACACACCCCACTTGACTGGCATCAGTTGACCCAATTTTCAAGATGAAAAAGATGCTTTGCATGAAGCACTCTCAAAAATACGCGTGCCTTTCACCTCCCCTGGCTGACCCAGGGGAAGAAAAGTCCTCTGAGAGACATGTCCACATTGTCAGTGGACAGACACGTGTGCTTATCTGCCAGCAGACCCCCAGCAGCACTGAAGACAGGTTCCGAGAGAACGCTGGCTGCAGGACACGACAAGATCCCCAAGGCGTACGTGTCGAGCTCAGGCAATTTATCCAGATTGGAAGCTTAAAATGAGCAGGGCTCAAGTTGCACAGTAATGGCATCGATGTTTCCTTGCATATACTCATATATCGGTGTCTCCTCCTCTTTTTCCTTGTCCAGCTCTTTTGTTTTCGCATGAGTATATGTCCTTGTCACTTTCCCAAGTGTTTGTGTTGTGTTGTGAGTTGTTTATCACCTTTTGGACACCTTTGAGGGTGTTTTCTAGGTGTTTTTATGTGTTTGTGATTGCCTTCTATTGTTTCCTATGCAGTTCGAGTTCGGTTCGTCGAATGTTCGACGAACCGAACTCGAACGGGAGCTCCGTTCGGCGAACCGACCTCGAGCCGAACCGGGACCGGTTCGCTCATCTCTAGTACTGATACCTCTATATAGCTTACTAGAACTCCCATCATTCAAGTAGTTTCTAATTAGGATAATCATCCTACACATGTAACAAAGACTTGTGCACAGATAGGAAATTCTAGTGCTATAATTCACAGATACATAAAACACATAAAAAACATTATTATTCATATTGTTATAAACATTAAAACCATTTTTACATGAATAATTTAATTATAATGGACAATCATGTCCTGCCTTATATTCATACTATGTGGAATGCGAGTATTTAACTTAAATATCCAAAAGGATTCTCTATTTAGAACTTTACGTTGGAAGTCTCCCCCTCTGGCCATTTGTTGAACTTTTTCTATCGCTCTAAATTTAAGACCAGAGATATTACCGCCATGACACAAAGTAAAATGCCTAGAGACCGCTGAAGAACCGCATAAGTGTGTTTTACCTATATCTGAGATATGGCGTCTGATGTGGTTCTTCAACGGTCCGACCATACAGCCTACATACTGTTTAAGGCATATTGTGCAGTCAATTATTTATATTACACCTTCGGTTGTACAATTTAAATGTCTCTGAATTTTATATTGTATTCCTGTTGAAATAGAGGTAAATGTATCTCCCCTATCCACAAAATTGCAAACTTTACAAGGAATATGGCCACATTTGTAAAATTCATTGTAGAAATTCATTGGGACTTCTTTCACACTCATATCCTCCACACCAAATTCAAATGATGTTTTAGGCTAGTTTCACATCTGGCATTTCGCTGAATTGCTGGAATTGGCACACTCCAGTACAGTATAATACTGTGCAATGGCATCGCAGCACCTCCTGTCACATGCTGTCACGTGACCGGAGCTTGCTAACCACACCCATTTCACAGTCACGCCCATATCCACTCCCCATCCACACCCATTCAGCACGGACACGCAGGCAGCCGGCGGGCCTCCAGCACGGACACGCAGGCAGCCGGCGGGCCTCCAGCACGGACACGCAGGCAGCCGGCGGGCCTCCAGCACGGCACGCAGGCAGCCGGCGGGCCTCCAGCACGGACACGCAGGCAGCCGGCGGGCCTTCAGCACGGACACGCAGGCAGCCGGCGGGCCTCCAGCACGGACACGCAGTCAGCCGGCGGGCCTCCAGCACGGACACGCAGGCAGCCGGCGGGCCTCCAGCACGGACACGCAGGCAGCCGGCGGGCCTCCAGCACGGACACGCAGGCAGCCGGCGGGCCTCCAGCACGGACACGCAGGCAGCCGGCGGGCCTCCAGCACGGACACGCAGGCAGCCGGCGGGCCTCCAGCAGGGACACGCAGGCAGCCGGCGGGCCTCCAGTACGGACACGCAGGCAGCCGGCGGGCCTCCAGCACGGACACGCAGGCAGCCGGCGGGCCTCCAGCACGGACACGCAGGCAGCCGGCGGGCCTCCAGCACGGACACGCAGGCAGTCGGCGGGCCTTCAGCATGGACACGCAGGCAGCCGGCGGGCCTCCAGCACGGACACGCAGGCAGCCGGCGGGCCTCCAGCACGGACACGCAGGCAGCCGGCGGGCCTCCAGCACGGACACGCAGGCAGCCGGCGGGCCTCCAGCACGGACACGCAGGCAGCCGGCGGGCCTCCAGCACGGACACGCAGGCAGCCGGCGGGCCTCCAGCAGGGACACGCAGGCAGCCGGCGGGCTTTAGCACGGACACGCAGGCAGCCGGCGGGCCTCCAGCACGGACACGCAGGCAGCCGTCGGGCCACCAGCACGGACACGCAGGCAGCCGGCTGGCCTCCAGCACGGACACGCAGGCAGCCGGCGGGCCTCCAGCACGGACACGCAGGCAGCCGGCGGGCCTCCAGCACGGACACGCAGGCAGCCGGCGGGCCTCCAGCACGGACACGCAGGCAGCCGGCGGGCCTCCAGCACGGACACGCAGGCAGCCGGCGGGCCTCCAGCACGGACACGCAGGCAGCCGGCGGGCCTCCAGCACGGACACGCAGGCAGCCGGCGGGCCTCCAGCACGGACACGCAGGCAGCCGGCGGGCCTCCAGCACGGACACGCAGGCAGCCGGCGGGCCTCCAGCACGGACACGCAGGCAGCCGGCGGGCCTCCAGCACGGAGACGCAGGCAGCCACAGTGAGGCGGCGGGCCGCCCGCACAGACAGGCGGCGGGCCGCCGCACAGAGAGGCGGCCGGCCGACCGCACAGAGAGGCTCCGGCCGGGAGGGGAGGGGAATCAGCGCTGAGGAGATTCTACATACCTTAGCAGCAGCACAGAGCAGACAGAGACTAGTTTCGGGCAGCGTGCTCCTCTCTGTTATGCCACGTCACGTGTTAGGATGGTAGGAGGGAAAAGCAGGGAGGCGGGGAGAGAGTGGGTGGGCGGAGCCCGGGAGACGGCCGTCCCGCCCGTGGCAACGGGACAAACAATGCAAAGCGTGATAGTCCCGCTGTATCCGGGACGGTTGGGAGGTATGCACTCACTCTGCTCTGTCCTCCTGCACTCACTCTGCTCTGTCCTCCTGCACTCACTCTGCTCTGTCCTCCTGCACTCACTCTGCTCTGTCCTCCTGCACTCACTCTGCTCTGTCCTCCTGCACTCACTCTGCTCTGTCCTCCTGCACTCACTCTGCTCTGTCCTCCTGCACTCACTCTGCTCTGTCCTCCTGCACTCACTCTGCTCTGTCCTCCTGCACTCACTCTGCTCTGTCCTTCTGCACTCACTCTGCTCTGTCCTCCTGCACTGACTCTGCTCTGTCCTCCTGCACTGACTCTGCTCTGTCCTCCTGCACTGACTCTGCTCTGTCCTCCTGCACTGACTCTGCTCTGTCCTCCTGCACTCACTCTGCACTATCCTCCTGCACTGACTCTGCTCTGTCCTCCTGCACTGACTCTGCTCTGTCCTCCTGCACTGACTCTGCTCTGTCCTCCTGCACTGACTCTGCTCTGTCCTCCTGCACTCACTCTGCTCTGTCCTCCTGCACTGACTCTGCACTGACTCTGCTCTGTCCTCCTGCACTGACTCTGCTCTGTCCTCCTGCACTGACTCTGCTCTGTCCTCCTGCACTCACTCTGCACTATCCTCCTGCACTCACTCTGGTCTGTCTTCCTGCACTGACTCTGCTCTCTCTCTGCTGCTGCTCTTACCTCAGTTGCAGAACAAACGAAGCAGCCGCTGTGGAGAGCCGGTCACATGTGAGAATCCTGGGCAGAAGAGGCAGGCAAAGGGGGCATGGCCAGCATAGAGCGAGCAGCAGGAGGGGACAAGGAAGACATCCCGAGGAGTGTATGTGTCCAGCATTCAGAGGGGGTGTGGACAACAGCAAGCGGCGTGCCCAGCAGCATAGATGCCATGGAAGGCATCCAGAGAGTGTGGCCTGCATCCGGAGGGGGCGTGGTCAGCAGAGTGCGGGGGCGTGGCAGCTGCCTCTCACTACAATGCGGGATTACGGAGCTCCCGGGCGTGAGAACGGGACTAGACTATAAAATCGGGGCTGTCCCGCTGTATCCGGGACGGTTGGGAGGTATGACTTTAACACTAGAACTACTGGACTCGTGACACCTATATAGAAATACATAGTGCAAAGTAGTCAAAATGACTACCTCAGTAGTTCTAGTGTTAATACATGAGGAAAGTCACATATCACACATCAGAATGAGAATCAGTAGGACTTTCACACAGCCTGAAAAGTTACATGGTTTATCTCATAAGGCAAGAAAGACACAGCCAGCCTTCATCTGTTTAGCCTATGGCTGAGTGGTAAAGCACCTGTCTCTGGAATTTGGTTCCTGGGTTCAAGTCTTAAGAATGGAAAATTAAACTAAGTGTTTTTTTCTTTCCTTTTTTTTAATTTTTCTGCTAGTGTGGCGCACCTGGGGTTTCAGGCGCATCTCATTTAGGGTGCAATGCTTACCCCGTGTGATGAAGGAGTTAACCATTGGTGTCTTTTCACTTACAAAACATCCAGCCAGTGAGTCAGCCAGTTACATAACTCAGGAAACCAGCCAGCCTGGGAAATTCTCAGTTGCTGGGACAACCACTAGTGAGTCATCAGAAAGGTGGGGGCTGCACTGAGGGAGTAGGACACACAGACACTTTTCAGATAGGAATAGTTTGAGACTCTGAACAACACAGACGCAAGAGAGAGTGCTTGAGAGATTTTCCTGCTAGAACCGGGCAGTCTGGAAAAGGGCTAGTGGCAACCGGTGGAGCTAGTGAAACAAAGGAGAACATGATAGCTGGAGGTCGAGCCTAACCTTTCCCACAGTGCCGGCGCTGGACAGGGTGCAGAGCCCTAGAGTGGGACATATTCCATGTTGGACCACCAGAATCTGCTGGGGATAGGGATTCCAAGTCCCATTGCGCACCACCCATTTCCCCGGAGCACACTGACACATAGGGTTTGGGACGATGCTGAAGTTGGTTTCTTATTCGTCCAGTTTCTTATTCGGGGCTGAAGTTGGTTTCTTATTCGTCAGTTTCTTATTCGGCAATTTAGTTTTTTCAGTTTTTTATGCATTTAACAACAAAAACAACACATCTCAATAATAAACTACAATGCACTGATGTGCCCTAATATACATACACTCTAAACCAGCTGCAAAAATTATAAAACTGGCAAAAAAAAGGGCATCAAAGTGGGCACCGAAGTATGTTAGTGAAAGGGTTAAATGGCTTTGGGCCACTGATCTCACACCACAATTGCATATCTAGTGATGCCTCTAATCAAACTCAAGTGTCTCCAGCCTGACCCAAACAGGTTCTGGGCATCAGAACTGGCATCAAAATGGGCACACAGCCAATTTTCACAGATTTGAATAAGTAACCAGTGTTTTTGAGGGGTTAAATGGCTTTGGGCCACTGACCTCACACCACATTTACATACCTAGTGATGTCCCACATCAAATTCAGATCACTCCAGCCTGGCCCAAACAGGTTCTGGGCATCAGAACTGGCATCAAAGTGGGCAAACCCCCAGTTTTCACAGATTTGAATAAGTAACCAGTGTTTTTGAGGGGTTAAATGGCTTTGGGCCACTGATCTCACACAATATTTACATACCTAGTGATGCCACACATCAAATTCAGATCACTCCAGCCTGGCCCAAACAGGTTCTGGGTATCAGAACTGGCATCAAAGTGGGCAAAACCCCAGTTTTCACAGATTTGAATAAGTAACTGGTGTTTTTGAGGTGTTAAATGGCTTTGGGCCACTGATCTCACACCACATTTACATACCTAGTGATGCCTCACATCAAATTCTGATGACTCCAGCCTGGCCCAAACAGGTTCTGGGCATCAGAACTGGCATCAAAGTGGGCAAATGGCCAGTTTTCACAGATTTGAATAAGTAACTGGTGTTTTTGAGGGGTTAAATGGCTTTAAGCCACTGATCTAACACCACATTTACATACCTAGTGATGCCACACATCAAATTCAGATCACTCCAGCCTGGCCCAAACAGGCTGGAGTGATCTGAATTTGATGTGTGGCATCACTAGGCATGTAAATGTGGTGTTAGATCAGTGGCTTAAAGCCATTTAACCCCTCAAAAACACCAGTTACTTATTTAAATCTGTGAAAACTGGGTTTTTGCCCACTTTGATGCCAGTTCTGATGCCCAGAATCTGTTTGGGCCAGGCTGGAGTGATCTGTATTTGATGTGTGGCATCACTAGGTATGTAAATGTGGTGTGAGATCAGTGGCCCAAAGCCATTTAACCCCTCAAAAACATCAGTTACTTATTCAAATCTGTGAAAACTGGGGTTTTGCCCACTTTGATGCCAGTTCTAATGCCCAGAACCTGTTTGGGCCAGGCTGGAGTGGTCTGAATTTGATGTGTGGCATCACTAGATATGTAAGTGTGGTGTGAGATCAGTGGCCCAAAGCTATTTAACCCCTCAAAAACACCAGTTACTTATTCAAATCTGTGAAAATTGGCTGTGTGCCCACTTTGATGCCAGTTCTGATGCCCAGAACCTGTTTGGGCCAGGCTGGAGTGATCTGAATTTGATGTTTAGCATCACTAGGTATGTAAATGTGGTGTGAGATCAGTGGCCCAAAGCCATTTAACCCTTCAAAAACACCAGTTACTTATTCAAATCTGTGAAAACTGGGGTTTTACCCACTTTGATGCCAGTTCTGATGCCCAGAACCTGTTTGGGCCAGGCTGTAGTGATCTGAATTTGATGTGTGCCATCAATAGGTATGTAAATGGGGTGTGAGATCAGTGGCCCAAAGCCATTTAACCCCTCAAAAACACCAGTTACTTATTCAAATCTGTGAAAACTGGGGTTTTGCCCACTTTGATGCTAGTTCTGATGCCCAGAACCTGTTTGGGCCAGGCTGGAGTGATCTGAATTTGATTTTTGGCATTACTAGGTATGTAAATGTTTTGTGAGATCAGTGGCCCAAAGCCATTTAACCCCTCAAAAACACCAGTTACTTATTCAAATCTGTGAAAATTGGCTGTGTGCCCACTTTGATGCCAGTTCTGATGCTCAGAACCCTTTTTGGCCAGGCTGGAGTGATCTGATTTTGATGTGTGGCATCACTAGGTATGTAAATGTGGTGTGAGATCAGTGGCCCAAAGCCATTTAACCCCTCAAAAACACCAGTTACTTATTCAAATCTGTGAAAATTGGCTGTGTGCCCACTTTGATGCCAGTTCTGATGCCCAGAACCCCTTTGGGCCAGGCTGGAGTCACTTCAGTTTGATTAGAGGCATCACTAGATATGCAATTCTGGTGTTCGATCAGTGGCCCAAAGCCATTTAACCCTTTCACTAACATACTTTGGTGCCCACTTTGATGCCCATTTTTTTGCCAGTTTTATAATTTTTGCAGCTTATTTTGAGTGTATTTATATTAGGGCACATCAGTGCATTGTATTTTATTATTGACATGTGTTACTTTTGTTGTTAAATGCATAAAAAACTGAAAAAACTAAATTGCCGAATAAGAAACTGACGAATAAGAAACCAACTTCAGCCCCGAATAAGAAACTGGACGAATAAGAAACCAACTTCAGCATCGTGGGTTTGGGGTCAAGATCACGGTCGGGCCCCATGGTGGATCCGAGCCACTTGCATACAGGACAGAACACTTTACAAGAACACTGGGGTCCCCAAGTTACTTCAAGCCACGGGGATCCACAAGTAAGTCCAGAGGAGGAAGGTCTCAAACTCCACAGACACCGGTGATTGCTTCTGATTTACCCAGGACCGGCTAGAGCCCATTGTGGTGGAGAGTGGCACAATTGGGGCATCTTACAAACTGTGAGTAAAAATAACTTTGAACAACAACCCCGGTGTCATCCTTGTCATTGTCGGCACTTCGCGCTTCGGCACCACCAGCCGTCCCCACCGCCCTCATCCTCCCCGGGGCCCACTCCACCTGTGGGGAGCAATACCATCTTTGCTGCTATTGTCATCCACCCCGGAGGACAGCGACAGCAGCAGCGGCTAATCCCTGGCCGCGTACCGCAGGTGGCGTCACAACAAACATCATTCCCAACCTCACCTTCCCCTTTTATTGTAGACACCTCGGGGCATGAAGCCGGGCAGTGCCACCCAAGACATCCCTGAAACCGATATCACCGTCACAGCGGTAAGCACAGTAAGATTAACCCCCTGCCCCCTAGGTGCCACACTAGCACACAAACTCCAGTGATGTTTTATGTGTTAAGTAAGTCACATATCACACATCAGAATCAGAATGACTTACAGACACACTGAGTGTTTTTGCATGTTTAATCTTATAACCAAGGGTAATCACCAGCCAGCATTTCTTTAGCAATGGATGAATGGAAAGGTTCACAGTATGGAAAGTCTCCTGAGAATGTCGCTTTCCGTGGTCAAATTGAACAAAAAAAAAGTTTTAATTTTTGAAATTATGAAGGCTAGCACACAAACTTTTAATGTCTGACATTATGATTGTCATTGTGATATGTTAAAGGGAACCGGTCATCAGGATTTTCTCTTGTAAGCTGCGGCCACCACCAGTTAGCCAATCAGCCCTTATATGCAGTATTCTACAATACTGTATTTCAGAGCCCAGGCAGCACTGTATAACATAAAAAAGACCTTTATTACACTAACCGAGGGGGTGGTCGGGTCCAATGGATGTTGCTGCTCTTGGTCTGGCGCCTCCTCTATCCTGTGTAGTCGACATCCTCCTTCCCAGCTCTATGTGGATGACGCGTCCTACATCATCCACACAGAGGCCACCATTGCGCTCCTGCACACTTCTCTATCCCCTGTTGAGGGCACAGGAAAGTACTTTAGTGCTCATGCAAGGGTGGTCCCCACCACAAGAGGTAGTAATGGCAGATGCTATAACAGCTTTTAAAAAAGGGCTGGATGATTTCCTCAGTACACACAACATTGTTGGTTATAAATGACTAAGTGACCAAATGTAGAACTGGTGGAGGAAGGGTGAACTAGATGGACCTAGGTCTTTTTTCAACCTAAGTAACTATGTACAGTAACTATGTCTTTGACCTTTCTCCTCGACTATGCATTACAGTACTTTGCATTGCCCTCAGCAGGGGAATGAGAAGTGCGCATGTGTAGGAGCGCAATGGAGGCCTCTGTGTGGATGACATAGGATGCGTCATCAACATGGAGCTATGAAGGAGGACAGCGACTGCACAAGATAGAAGAGGCATCAGACCCAAGAGCAAAGATGACCATCGGACCTGATTGCCCCACAGGTGAGTTTAATAAAAGCTGTTTTTTACATTATAGAGCTACCTTGGAACTTGCATACAGTATTCTAGAATACGCTAGAATTAAAGGTTTCCCTTTAATAGTTTCAGACACGCTGTGCAGTTATATGTTAAATCACATAGCCAAAGCAAATTGGGTGGGAGGAAGGCCCCCACTGATAATCTGGAACAGCGGGCGGGCCGCAGTGTAAATATGCATAGTGGGCCACTGCAGCCATGGTGCCTGCTCGGTTGGCTGCTGGCCATTTAAGACTGCAGTGTAGAGCCCTATGCACCTTGTGAGAGCCTGTTTCAGAGCGCTCACACTCAAAAGGCTCTGTGCCGGAGTCTAAAAAGGCCAGCAGCACATTTTGATGCTCAATGCCACTGGCCCTGTACCACCCAGCCTGTTTTCAGTTTCATGACTCGGGCATTTTTTTAAATTCTGACCAGTGTCATTTCATGAGGTTATCACTAGAGATGAGCGATGTTCGAATCGAACCGTTCGCCAATTTCAAATTCGAGTGATCTATTTCATGATCATGTCCTTATGTATAAACGATAAATAGATGACATTTTTATGATTTTTACGGGCTCTCAGATACAGTTTAACGACTTTTTTGAGTATCTTAATACACGAGTACAAGGTTTATCCTTTACCCAGCATATTGATAATTCTACTATCAGCTTTCTGGATACTCTCATACAGATTGATTCTATGGGTATTGTCACATCTGATTTGTATACAAAACCTACTGATCGTAATAGTTTACTCTATTACACGAGTAGCCATCCACGTCATCTTAAAAATTCTTTACCTGTTTCCCAATACAAAAGAGTATCTAGGATAGTTACATCGCATGCCCAACGTCAGATTAGACATGAAGAGATGACATATAAATTTTTACAACGTGGTTATCCCTTACCCGTCGTTAATTCTGCTCTACAACAAAGTTTACAAACTACCCATAAGTCTAAAAGGGATGGTCCATTTATTTCCTTTGTGCATACATTTCATCCCTTCCATTCCATAATTAAGAAAATTATATTGAAACATTGGCAGGTTTTATCAAGATCTTACCCTCAGATATTGGAGTTTTCCTCTTTACCTTTATTCAGCTATAAACGCTCCTCCAATCTTCGTGACCTATTGGTCAGGGCGGATATAGGGTCTACGCCCCTCAAGTCCCGTCAGACATTTCTATCTACTCCTAAACAGGGTAATTTTCCCTGTCTTCATTGTCCCCACTGTTCCAACATTATTAAAGGTAACCAATTCACACATCCCCGTACTGGTAAAGTTTTTTATATTAAGGAATTTTACACTTGTGACACTTCATATGTTGTCTATTTAATTAAATGTCCATGCGGTCTCGGATGTGTTGGTGAGACTACCCAACATATCCGAGACCGTATAGGAAAACATAAGTCCACTATCAGGTGCAAGTTGACTATGTTGCCTATCCCATTTCATTTTATTCAGTGTGGACATTCGATTTCGCAATTGAGGTATCAAGTTTTGGAGCATGTTCCCCCGTTGAGACGCGGGGGGGATAGGGTTAAAAAACTAAAAGAAAGGGAATCCTTCTGGATCCATATGCTTAATACCCTTTCCCCTCACGGTCTCAACAGGGAATATGAGAATTACTGACCAGGAGGTATGAGGTCCGTTCTGCCTGATGACCCTATATACTTATGATTTTTTTCTATGATGTTATGTTTGGAGGTTGGAGTACACATACATATGGACTCATGCATGATAATAAATATTGTAATATTGGAGGTAAATCGTCTACAAAGGTTAGGTTGATAGGTGTATGTATGGGCCTATTTGTATGTGTGCACCGGTACATACATGTATTATATATTATATATGTATGTATCTTTCATATTTTATATTAGTAAATATTGCTTCTCTTATATGCTTTTTCCAGCTGTTGTATTATATCCTGCCGTTTTCTTGTTTATCTTACAGACACGCACTTAATAGCGTTCCGTTTGGAGTCTCAAGGTGTCTGAGCGCTTGTAATCACATAAATGCTTCTGCGCATGCGCGCACTTCCGGATTCCTCTGCGCACGCGTAGCGTGCGTCTCACCGTGCGTTCCACGATATAGGAAGTGATTACTATGACCCGCCCCTCTTTCACATATAAACCCCTCTCGCGGTCATATGTTCCACATTCACCGCTGATCACCGGCTGCACAGGTAATGCACTGCGTCTGTTTGCACCCTTTGGTATGTTTCTATGGGACTTTATCTTTGCGTTTTTACCCTGTGGTTCTTGTTCCTCACTTTTAGTGAGATGTCCTAAACAGTTTCTCTCTCTTTCCTTTTCCTATACATAGCGACTTTGCCACTTTATCACTGCCCCACTGGGAGATAGCAGTCATTCCCTTTTTTTCCCTAATTAAGGTAATATATATGCTTATATAATGAATTATCTGTTCATATAGATGTGGTTTTCAATTTGAAATTGTATTATTTGTCCCGTAGATATACTCTTTATTCATATTATCCGAAATTGAATATCCTCATATATGGAGCCATATATTGTGAGCTCTCATTAGGTATGTTGTATACTAATTTTCACTACTAGAATTTTGTTCTAGATTAATTTTTTTCATTGTTACATTTGGTTGTTTTCTCATTTTTACTTCAGATATACTGTACAAAAGTACACTTGAGGTTCTTCCTATATAGAGCTTTTTTCATCTATTAGGTAAAACATTTTTTCTTTTTCCCATTTTTGATATTATATGGGATTACCGATGTATAGATATATGAGAATATATATGTTTATGGTACTGATATATGTTTTTTACTTTTATTGAAATTTCCAGTTTATGAAGAAGGCATTAGCCGAAACGTTGTTTAATTAATGGATATGCAATAAAGGACTAAATTATTTTCATCATAAATGAGTGCCGGAGTTTTTTGATTATCTTTTCATAGTGTTCTCCTGAGCACCACCTACACAGTGAGCCAGACCATCACGGTTTTTCATACATTAGGACAGAGGTAGGCAGGGATAGGACGTCGGTGCTGGACGCCACCACACTTGGTAACGCGGCACGGTTACAGCCAGCTCCTGTCCTACCATTCCTGCTAGTGCAGCCCAGTAGCATTAACTGGGCTGCTGCTGCACCTGCTGTCCACAGGTGTGTCCCCTACGCACACGGACAGCATACCCCAGGGCCCCTGTGTTGTTAACAGGGAGTTCCTGGGCTGGGTGTGTGGACCCTGTGACGCTAACAGGATTCACAGTCTCCTGATCCGAGTGTCATCTACCTCGGGTCAGGCTCCTATTAGTTTCAGAGCCACCCAGCTCTGTATCCTCCACCTAACCTTCGGGTTGCCAGCATCTCCTTTTCCATCTGGAAGCACGGTGGACCCCGACTAGCGATTGGGATATATTCCACCTTATCCTAATCTGCCAGTCTCCCCGTAACAGATGGTGTTTTTTCAGCAGATGTTACTGTTGCTTTACCACCAACCCCATGGACACAAACTTTTTTCCCTTTCCAACACGCCTGTTCCCCTTTCCACCAGCATCTGGCCTTTTTCCACTCATTTTGTATATGACCAAATTTGCAGCTCTGCAGGGACACCCTACTCAATGCGGTCTCAGCACAGCAGCAAGCCCTCAGTCCCTCAGATGTGGACAAGAAAAATACCATTTCCTCCTAGCCATGACAAAGCGGTGAGATTCATTCTGTGCAGCACTGGTGTTTAGTGGAAAAGCCGAGCTAAGATTGCGTACCAGCTTTTGCTGATACTCCTACATACATGCGTCCCTTTCTATGGCAGGAAATATTTCACCAAATTTTGACTTGTACCGGGGATATAAGAGTGTGGCAACCCAGTAGTCAGCATTAGAGATGAGCGATGTTCGAGGCTCGAGGTTCGCCAATTTCATGTTGGGGTGATTTTTGGGGCTGTTCGAGACGTTCGACGAACTCAAGCTTTTTGCTAAAAGCTCGACAGTTCGAGTTACGTTCGAGAACGGTTCGAGCACCAAAAACGTGGCTTTTCACAGTAAGGCTATGTGCACACGTTGCTGCCTGAATGCGTCTTGCGTCCCCAGCACAATCCCTCTCTCTTTCCTACTCACCGATCATGGGCGCCTCACTGCACGGCTGTCACAAATCTGCAGCGTCTTTTCCTCTTTTGAAAATGGCTGCCACTTCCTTATTCAATCAGTTATTCTATGCTTTCCCTGCACACCGGCGCCCATGATTGGTTGCAGTCAGACACGCCCCCACGATGAGTGACAGCTGTCTTACTGCAACCAATCACAGCCACCGGCGGGCGGCTCCATATCATGCAGTAAAATAAATAAATAAAAAAAAAATGCGGTTCCCCCCATATTTGATACTAGCCAGGATAAAGCCGCACGGCTGGAGGCTGGTATTGTCAGGATGGGGAGTGCCACGTTACGGGGAGCCCACCACCCTAACTATCACCCAGCAGCCGCCCGGAATTGCCGCATCCATTAGATTCGACAGTCCCGGGACTCCACCCAGATCATCCCCAATTGCCCTGGTGCGGTGGCAATCGGGGTAATAATGAGTTAATCATGCCAGGCGTCTCCCCGAGATACCTTCCATGATTAAACTGTAAGTAAAAGTAAAGAAACACACACAGCGGAAAAACTTTTATTTGGAATAAAAGACAAAAAAAAAATCCTCTTTCACCATTTTATTAAAATCCCCAAATACCCCTCCAAGTCCGAAGCAATCCACACGACACTGTCAGCTCTGCTACAGAACACTAGTGCTCTGTGTCCGCTCCATATAGCACATGAAAAGAATTGCGCTGTCACCTCAGACTTCAGTCTGCATTGCAGACCTCAAGACTACAAAATCTGCCTATGTTCCTCATTGGAGCCAGTGGCTGAATGGATAGAGCGCTCGCCTAAAAAGCATAACTTCATGAGTGCAAGTCCTGGCTATGTCGGTAAAGATTTTTTTTTATTTTCAATTTTAAATTAATTAATTATTATTCTTTATTTATAATTGTATTTTAATTATGCACAGAGGGGAGTAGCCGGACATCAGCTATAAGCCGCTTCACGGAATGAGGTTGCATTCATTCATTCTCTCTCTCTCTGTCTTAATCTCTCTCTGTCTTTCTGTCTTTCTATCTTTCTGTCTTTCTTTCTGTCTGTCTTTCTTTCTGTCTTTCTTCCTTTCTGTCTTTCTTTTTATCTGCCTTTCTTTCTTTGTTTCTTTCTTTCTGTCTGTCTTTCGTTCTTTCTGTCTTTCTTTCTTTCTTTCTTTCTTTCTGTCTTTCTTTCTTTTTGTCTTTCGTTCTTTCTTTTTTTTATTGCACTGATGAATCAGCTGATTGTATAAAAGCCGTTTATACAATCAGCTGCTGTGTCGTGTGATTCACGCCCTTGAACCTGACACATCATCTGATCGCTTTACCTTCCAACAAACCGATCAGATGATATCGGATCCGGATTGGACGGCGCGGGACCCTTGACCCAAGATTACTGCGGAGGGGGGTTCTTTATTTCAATAAAGATGGAGTCACTAATTGTGTTGTGTTTTATTGGTGGCCATGTCTAATATTGGCGTGACACCATGAATTTCAGGCTTAGGGCCAGTTGATAATATACAGCTAGCCCTAACCCCATTATTACCCAGCGAGCCACCCATCACCAGGGCAGCTGGCAGAGTTGGATACAGCGCCAGAAGATGGCACTTCTATGAAAGCACCATTTTCTGGGGCAGCTGCGGACTGCAATTCTCAGCAGGGATGCCCAGAAAGCTCGGGCACCCTGTGCTGTGGATTCCAATCCCCAGCTGCCTAGTTGTACCTGGCTGGAAACAAAAATTGGGCGAAGCCAACGTCATTTTTTTTTTAAATTATTTCATGAAATTCATGAAATAATTAAAAAAAACAGGGCTTCCCTATATTTTTGGTTCCCAGCCGAGTACAAATAGGCAGCTGGGGCTTGGGGGCAGCCCGTAGCTGCCTGCTGTACCTGGCTAGAATACAAAAACATGGCAAAGCCCACATAATTTTTTCAGGGGGCAAAAAACTCCTGCATACAGGAGGATGGACTAATGGAGTAAGCTGAGCCTTGTAGTTCTGCAGCTGCTGTCTGTTTATATGGAGGAGAGCAGACAGCAGCTGCAGAACGACAAGGCTCAGCATGCTCCATTCACTAGTGTATGCAGGAGAGAAGACAGCAGCTGCAGAACTACAAGGCTCAGCATACTCCATCCAGGACTGTATGCAGGAGTTTTTGCCCACCAAAAAAATGACGTGGGCTTCGCCATATTTTTGTATGCTAGCCAGGTACAGCAGGCAGGTACGGCTGCTCCCAACCCCCAGCTGCCTATTTGTACTCGGCTGGGAACTAAAAAAATAGGAAGCCATTATTTTAATGATTTCATAAATTTCATGAAATAATTAAAAAAATTATCGACATGAGCTTCACCACATTTTTGTGTCCAGCCATGTACAACTAGGCAGCTGGGGATTGGAATCCACAGCACAGGTTGGCTTGAGCTTTCTGGGCCCCTCTGCTGCAAATTGCAGTCCGCAGCCGCCCCAGAAAATGGCGCTCTCATAGAAGCGCCATCATCTGGTGCTGTATCCAACTCTTCCAGCAGCCCTGAAGCCGGGTGGCTTGCTGGGTAATAATGAGTTAATACTAGCTTTGTTTTACTTGCTAGTATTAAGCCAGAGATTCTTAATGTCAGGCAAGTTTGACCCGGCCATTATGAATCTCCAATAAAGGGTTACAAAAAAAGACACCACACAGAGAAAAAATACTTTAATAGAAATAAATACACAGACACATTGGAGACTCCATTTTTATTACTCCCTGTCACCCCCCCACGATCCATGGTCTTCTGTCTTCTTTCTCCTTCAACCCATGTAGCTCTGCTACTGTGACGCCCTGGATTATCCAGGTCATCCCAGGTAGACACAACAACACTACACACCCCCTTCCCAGTTAGGTAACAGCAGTCGAACTTAAAAGCCTTGTCACCACCCTCCAGGTTTGATGTCCACACCAGGGGGGTGGAGCCAGGCGGTTGGCTCCACACACCGAGGAGTTCACAGGCCTGGAGGCGGGAAAACGGAGAGTTGAAGTGTAGCTCTGGCTCTGGAAAGAGTCAAGTTCAAGTCCAGAAGCAGACCTGTGCTCAGGCCTGCCAAAGACTACTCCGGTGGCTGGGTTGGAGCCCAGTCACCATTGGCAAGGAGGCAGACGGTAGCGGCCTCCTGCAGGAGACTGAAAATATTATGACCGGTGGAACCGTAAGGGACCGGGACAGGGTAGTGGCCCGCCGGATCCGAACCGGGGAGCCAACTGGATACCGGAGCACCAGGCAGGGTACTCAGACCCCAAACTAGGCTAGAAGAGACCACCATAGTCAAATTAACTGATTGCAGTCTGGACCTCAGGGGTTCATTCCCACCTAAGTCCCGATTGAAGGCAACAGCCCAACCATTCCGGATAAGTGCCACCGCCAAGGGCCAGAGATCCAAAGGGCCAGCGTCTGTGGGCAAACGGGCTCCTACGACAAATATACGTCGGGGAGCGGACTACCGGTGCCTAGGCACAGGAGTCAAGATTCACATACAGAGGTGCAGGAGAAAAGCGGACATTACCAGCCTTATCTGGGAAAAGCTGCAGCCGGTTGCGGGCCCCGTTCATCACTCCGTTTGTTTTACCAGCGACTCCAGTGTCTTGTGTCAGAGTGAGTACACCAGTGCCATTAGGCACCGCGCCGCTCTGCACCGCAACACTACACCCGGGCCCCGGCCCGCCGTACCCCGGGACCAACATTCCCTACCCACGGAGGGGTCAACACCTAGCTGCGCTACTACACCGCTCCCGGGGGCCCCCCACACCTTCACCGCAGCGGTGGTGTTTATAATCACCACAACCCGTGGGTGGCATCACGAACTATCAATTTAAACCAAACACCCAAATCAGCGCGTGTAGCGCCAACTCCCTTGCAGAGCGACGTGACCCCCGAGTCCGTGAGAGGCTTGAGCCACCACCCGCAGTACGAGCACGGATCCGAGCGGCTCGGCGGTTGCAGCCGGGCCTGCGGGGCGGTACACTACATCAGACAGCGCTGCATGGGAGAAAGACGCTGCTGCTCCCCGTGCAGTCTATTCACTCAGTGAGTGAGCAGAAGCTGCAGGCTGTAAGCGGTGACGTCACCGCTGACAGGCGGGTTGCTATAGCAACGGTGATCTCCGTTATTGACCGGTTGTGGCAGCCGGTGAATAACGGAACGGGGAAGCAGAATGGGGAAGCCGACCATGTGCTAGAGCATCTCGCCGGTACATGGATCACCGCGTACCGGAGAGATGCACTGACAGGACCTAGCATGACGTCTAGCCATGTGACCAGTCTGTAGCCAATGAGATAATAGACACGTGACTGGTCAAATGGCTATTTTGATGTCACGGAATGTCCTATCATCAGTGCTGGTTACAGGGAGGACGCAGCGATTATCTGAAGGAAAAGCGATGGCAATGTTTATTAACTGTATGTGTACATGTATAATGTGTTTTTATGTGTTTGTGTTTGCCTCCCATTGTGTTCAATGGGGTTCGAGAGGTTCGTCGAACGATTCGTCGAACGGTTCTCGAACGGGGCCTCCGTTCGACGAACCAAACCGAACTCGAGCCTTCAGAGGCTCGCTCATCTCTAGTCAGCATTACTTCTAATTCTGAAAATCCGAGGGTCATGTTGCAGGTAGTGCAGCAAGAAGGTGCTCATGTGTCTTGCGCATCCAGGAAGAAGAAGTCCTTGCTGTGTTGTTGGCGACAAGGTGAGAATCAGGCTTCCTTCCTCTGCCCAAGGGTGCATAGGTCCTTGATCTGATACCACTCCAGCAGTGTGATCTGCCCCACCTCTGGATCTCATTAGCCCAGGCTATACGTCATAACGTATTGCAGCAGGGCTCGACGGTGCTGCCACAGACGCTGCAACATGTGCAAATTCAAATTCCTGCATGTCGGCACATCGCATTTCAGGCGGTGAACCGGCAGGCCAAAAGACTTCTGGAGCGATGCAAGTCGTTCAGCTGCGGGGTGTGAACGGTGGAAGTGAGCACATTGCGAGCATGCCCTCTGCAGAAGGCCATGTAGGCCGGGATAGTGGCTTAAAAATTGCTGGAAAACCCGGTTCAACACGTGAGCCATACAAGGCACGTGTCACATTGCCCTGGCGAAGGGCTGCACATAGGTTTGCATCACACGGCTGTTACGTCACCACGGGAGTCCGCTCCAGCGACTTGTACTCCGATCGCCAGGTGACACCGTGTTCCTTTCGTAGATAGTGCTGGTGATGGGAGAGGAGTCGATGCCAGTGGTGCCGGTGGGCGCAGGTTCCGCTCATCCACTGGGCCGGGTTACCTTGAGATCTGCAGTACCACTGGCTAACTGTAGGTGGTGGGTGTCTCACAGCTGAAGTACCATCATTCAGCTACAATCAATGGGAAGACACCACACCCTTTTTATCTCCCTCCTGTCTGCTAACCACTGCCAGACATAGTTCTGAACTTCTAGTTCCTGTTCCGCCTAGTTCTGTTTTGTGATTTTGTCTGCTGACTACGTCTCCTGCCTGCTGTTTATGTACCTCGTTGCCCGATCCGAATTTGACCTCTGCTTGTTTTCTGATTACGTCCTTGCCGGCCAATTCTGTTCATGTTCCTCAATTCATGGTTTGACCTTGCCTGAATACTGCTCTCTTGGACTGCAGCCTTCCACAGGTATTGATCACCTTGGGCCCTGTGTAATTCCAAATCCCTGTATAGGGGGTTAAAGGGTTTCAGGGTTCTAGGGGTCTTGCTTGGTGAGTGGCTTCCCTCTAGCCTATCCTTTACAGCCCGTCGGAGTGTGTGGATCCAGGCAGGCATTACACCGTGCCTTCTGCAGAAGGCCATGTAGGCCGGGAAAGTGGTTTAAAAATTGCTTGGTAACCAGGTTGAACACGTGAGTCATACAAGGCACGTGTGTCACATTGTCCGGGCGAGGGCCGCACCCAGGTTTGCAGCATTGTCGCACATGGCCTTCCCTTGCTGCCAGTTGAGTGGAGACAACCATTGCTAAAACTCGGTCTCCAGAGCTAACCGTCCACAACTCTTCAGCGGTGTGACTCACCTTTCCCATACATTGCAACGTAAAGACCGCCTGATGATGACGTTGATCTCTTCTACCAGCATAGTAAGGAGGTGTGAGGGATTCCTTGTGCAGTTACAACGCGGGTGGCCTTACCAGACAGGATTTGGGTGGAGGACCCACATGAGGTTGAGGCGGCAGAAGCAGTGGAGGAACTTCTACATACAGAGGATTGATGCACAACTCATGGGGACGGAAAGACTTGTACAGCAGACCCTTCTCCATCTCTCACCATAGTTACCCAGTGTCCAGTCAGCCACATGTAACGCCACTGTCCATGCTTACTGGTAAAAGTATCCGTGGTGAAATGCACCCTGTCACACACAGAGTTTCTCAAGGAAGTGGTGATGTTGTGTGCGACATGCGGGTGTAGCGCAGGCACACCTTTCTTGGAGAAGTAGTGGCTACTGGGCATCTGCTCTTGGGGCACTGCGATGGACATAAGGTCTCGAAAATCCTCTGTGTCCACCGGGCGGAAAGGCAGCATTTCTGTAGCCAACAGCTTGCAGATGCTAAAAATCAACCTCTTAGGCATGTCATGCCCTTCTAAAATCATGTAAAACACAGCAAGTGGACTCCAACAAGAGTCTCCATGTTTTCCAAAAATTTGGCCACAGACACCACTTAAGTGACATAAATTGTCCCCCAGTTGCAAACTTAAAATGTTGATTTGCATGAAGCACAATCAAAAATACACAAGCCTTTACTTTCCCCAGGATGACACAGAGGTAGAAAAGTCCTTGCGGATCCATGATTTGTTCATCTTGATGAACGTTAGTCTGTCCACATTGTCACTGGACAGATGCGTGCGCTTTTCTGTCAGCACACACCCAGCAGCACTGAAGACACGTTCCGAGAGAACGCTGGCTGCGGGACACGACAAGATCCCCAAGGTGTAAGTGGCGCACTCAGGCCATTTTTCCAGATTGGAAGCCCAAAATGAGCAAGGCTCAAGTTGCATAGTAATGGCATCGATGTTCACTTGTAGAGGTAGATGAGTTACATGAGTAGGCATGTTCCTCTGAGACCCTTGCCACTACAGACAAGACACAACTTAGAGTCTCCACATTTCCAAAAATTAGGGGTAGACACCAGGACAGTGGCATCAATTGCCCCAGAGTAACCATAATGTTTTGGCCCAGCAGTGCGGCATAGGCCATTCACCAGACAGGGTCTAGCCCAGAATTTATAGCTTTCAAATGAAGAGGTAGATGAGTGACAGGAGTAGGCTTATTCCTCTGAGATCATTGCCACTACAGTCAACACACAACTTGGACATCCAACTTGAAATTTCCACATTTCCAAAAATTAGGGGCAAACACCAGGACAGTGGTATAAATTGCCCAACAATAACCATAGTATTTTGGCCCAGCAGTGAGGCATAGACTATGCACAAGACAGAGTGTGGCCCAGAATTTACAGCTTTGAAGTGAAAAAGTGGGTGAGTGACAAGAGCTGGCCTGTTCCTCTGTTGACCCCAGCCACTATAGATAAGACACAACTTGGAGACCAACCTAAAGGCCCTGTCACACACACAGATAAATCTGCGGCAGATCTGTGGTTGCAATGAAATTCTGGACAATCAGTGATAGGTTTGTGGCTGTGTACAAATGGAACAATATGTCCATGATTTCACTGCAACCACAGATCTGCCAAAGATTTATCTGTGTGTGTGACAGGGCCTTTAGAGTCTCCACGTTTCCAAAAAATTAGGGGCAGACACCAGGACAGTGGCATAAATTGCCCCAGAGTAACCATGGTGTTTTGGCCCAGCAGTGCGGCATGGGCCATGCAACAGACAGGGTCTGGCCCAGAATTTACAGCTTTCAAGTGAAAAGGTGGGTGAGTGACAGGAGTTGGCCTATTCCTCTGAGACCCCATCCACTATAGATTAGACATAACTTAGAGTCTCCTTATTTCCAAAAATTAGGGGCAGACACTAGGACAGTGGCATCAATTCCCCAACAATTACAACAATTAGTATTTTGGCCCTGCAGGGAGACATGGAGCATGCACCAGACAGGGTCTGGCCCAGAATTTACATCTTTCAAAAAAAGAGGTAGAGTAGTGATAGGAGTAGACCTGTTTATCTGAGACCCCAGCCACTATAGATAAGCAACAACTTGGAGACCCAACTTAGAGTCTCCACATCTCTAAAAATTAGGTGAAGACACCAAGACAGTGGCATCAATTGCCCCAGAGTAACCATAGTGTTTTGGCACAGGATTGATGCATAGGTCATGTACCAGACTGGGTCTGGCCAAGAATTTACAGCTTTCAAATAAAGAGGTGGATGAGTGGCAGGAGAAGGCCTGTTTCTCTGAGACCCCTGCCACTACATTCAATACACAACTTGGAGACCCAACCTAGAGTCTCTACATTTCCAAAAAATAGGGGCAGACACAAGGACAGTAGCATCAATTACCCCACAGTACCCATAGTATTTTGGCCCAGCAGTGAGGCATGGGCCATGCACCAGACAGGGTCTGGCTAAGAATTTACAGCTTTCAAATGAAGAGATGGACAGGAGTAGACATGTTCCCCTGAGACCCCACCCACTACAAACAAGACACTACTTGGAGACCCAACTTGGAGTCTCCACATTTTTAAAAATTAGGGGCAGACACCAGGAAAAGTGTCATCAATTGCACCAGAGTACAAATAGTGTTTTGGCACCGCAGAAAGACATGGGCTATGCACCAGACAGAGTCTGGCCTAGGATTTACAGCTTTCAAATTAAGTTAAAATTAATAGGTGGGTAGAGTCAAAAATGGCCGCCAACAGGAGCAGACATGTATGAGGGACCTACGGCAGAGGGAAAGCTAATCCATTAAACCTAGCTACTGCCATGCCCTGTGTGACAACCTTACACTTGTGGGGTGCCATTATACAAAAGGGAGAACATCACCCCTGCAATCTGGACCCAATCTGACCATCCAAATCTGCCTGGTCCAACACTGCACAATAATGCCTAGCAGAGACCTGCAGGCTCCCTGAGTGGGCCAAACCCAGGTGACTCTTGCTCCTCACCTCCAAGTGGAATAGAGAACTCCAGCGGGCTCCCACACTGCCAGCAGCTTGAGAGGAAAAAGCTTGAGCGGATGCAGCTCAGAGCTCCAGGAAGATGCCGCCGCCAGTGCCATCTTGGACCTCAGGAGGTCAGGTGAGCACCTACCTGTGCCCGTGATAAGCATGGCAGCCATGACCTGGATCCCATGCTGGGTCCAGGGCAGAGCGGATGCCATGCTCTGGAGTGGAGGGGCTATAGAAGTGACTGCCGCAATCCTGCAGAGCAGTAAAGGGACAGTGAGGCCACTGATAAGAGGGCTCAGCCAGGGCCTGTATTCCGATCCAATGCCCTTATCAAAAGACAGCAGGCAAACCTAAGAATAAGGAGCTGCCGGCCAGAGCAGAGAGCATATATTTCCACAGCCAGAATCAGGTGAGACTGAAGCACCCACGGCGCCTTCGGAATACTCATCATCACCTGACCGGTGAGGGTCAGGGGATGTCACGGGTGGCCCCTCCCGATTTCGTGCCCCCGAGGTGTCCACGAAGGGATGGATTATGGGAGATAGTGGGATAATGAGGATGGAGGGGTTGAGGATGTTGTCTCGTGACGCCACCTGTGGTGTGTGGCTAGGAATTAGCCGCCGCAGCGGGAGCTGTCCTCTGAGGTGGATGGTGTCGCAGCTCGGATGGTTCGGCTTCCCACAGGTAGAGCCAGGCCCCAGCGGTGGATGATGGTGTTGGTAATGGCCATTGGCGCCGAAGCGCGGGGCGATGGCACCGGCAAGGACAGGCTGACACAGTGGTTGCAGTTAAATGTCTTTACTCACTGTATGTTAGCTGCCCACGGAGTGCCGGTTTCTGACGTGATAGGTCTCAGCTGATCCTGGATAATTCCATGTGTGGTTTATGAATGTGAGAAACACCAGCGATTAACCTCTTCCTTACCGGGATGAGTACTTCACATTAAGTGAGATGTAATGCCCTGTGGCGACCGAAGCCTCAGGGGCACCACCTTTCCCACAGCAAATCACAGCACTCCCGGGCTGCAATAAAATAACAATGGTATACCGCAGTTTTGTTATGCAGAAAACATGTAAACAATCTTCCCTTTATGGGAGGCATTATCAACTCAAACATTTCAAACATTGAACTTTTACCGGTTTGCAGTGTTTTCAAATGCAACTAAACATCAACATCTGCATAAGACAACATTTACTACTTCTTGGCTGCTAGTGGTACCAGACAGCTAGTCCCAGCCCCCTGGCTTTGGATATGTACCGCCCTGAGAGGGGCCCGGCCTGCTTCTCCGCTGCTCGGGCCGAGCCGCTCGAGGTCCGGGCTCGGGTTGTCGGTGGCACGAGCGCCTCCGGACCGGGGGTCACGTCGCTCTGTTAAGGGAGAGGCAGTGGGGGGTGGTGGTGGTGCGGGACGAGGTGCGGGACGAGGTGCGCAGCCGGGGAGGGCCGCGTTGTCATCTCACGGGTCGTGACGCCACCCATGGGTCGTGGTGATGGGATGCACCACCGCTGCGGCTGAAGTTATGGCGGGCTCGTTCGGGATCGGTGTTGCGGCTGCAGCCGAGATGGTAGCCCCTCCATGGGTAGGGGCGGTGTGTCCCGGGGCCCAGTTTTGGGGGACTGGAACGCTGATGTTGTTGTCGGGGTGCAGGGTGCCGTGGCGTGGTGTAGTATCGTTCCCGGATGGCACTGGTGTACTCACGATTAATTCACACTCAGAGTCACTGGTAAACCAAAGTTCGGATATGGTCGGTTCCCACGGCCGGCTGCTGATGTCACCTGTGGGGTTGATGGTGGCCCCTCTCCCGTGCATCTCTGGTTGTTGTGTTTCGGCTCCCCTGCCTGGGCAGTGGTAGCCCGCTCCCCGGCGTTGAGCTGCCAGAGGAGCCCTTGGTTGCCCGCAGGCGATGGCCCGTCGGGTGTTTGGCACTTGGCGATGGCGCTCACCCGGTCTCGGTGGGCTTTTGCCTTCTTTCGGGACTTTGGGTATGGATGAACCTGTGAGGTCCAGCCAGCAATCAGTCAATTTGCCTATACTCAGTGGCTTCTAAGCTAGGACGGGGTCTGAGTACCCGGTTTCTGGTGCTCCGGTACACAGTTGACTCCCGGGTTCAGGATCGGCAGGCTCCAACCCAGGCCTGGTCCGTACGATTCTGCCGGTTGCTGTACCGGTACTCCTGCAGGGGGCCACCACCGTCTGCCTGCCTGATGTTTCAAGGGGCCCAGGCTCCTACCCGGGTCCCTGACAGCTCTGCTCCTCTACCACCTCACTCTCCCTCACTCTAGACTAGACTGATTGTATTTTCTGCCTCAGGGCAGTAGTCTCCTCAGTGGGCGTGCCTTTCCGCCTGACTCCGCCCACCTGGTGTACCCTACTGACCCTGAGGGAGGCATCAGGTCTCCCTTTCGGGTGACGTGTGTGTGACCTCACAGGGGGTGGGGGTGTGTGTGTATGTGGTGGTGTTGTTACCTGTGACCCCTGGGGTCCAGGGCGTCACAGATACACATGGGACATCCTCTAATGTCCAACCTGCTTACAACAGTGACAAACCGGTATTAGGATGCTGGCTTTCTGATCCTCCATTATAGGGTTCACCAAGAATAAACTGTATAGTCTCTCAAAGTCAGTCAGGGTATACGCCTCACTGGAATACTGGGGTAGCCATGTTGCTCCCGGGAGGTATGGCACGGTAAACGGCATCACAGGAGTTGCTGCTACAGCTATGGGAACAGCCTCTGCTTCCTCATCAGTGGACATATCCTTGCAGGCACATGGTTTCCTGCTGGTTTCCGGCAGTAGAGCTCTCATTCGCGCTCTTTCTTGGCTCCACTGACGATGACACACCCCTTGTTTTCCCACGCGTAATGGTTAATGGCGACTGTCTTTTTCATGAAATACGTTTTAGCACAATTCTGTAAGGCATACAGTACCCGTGGTTGCAGGCACCGAATCCTGCTCGTGATGCCACGTGAAGCACCCCACGGGACCTTAGGAATACTCATTGTGACGCCCTGGGCAAGCCAGGGGTCACAGGTCATGACACCACCACACCCTACACCCTGGATAGGTACACCAAAGCTACACCAGAAATCCTTGTTTCCTTCCTCCAGGGGCTGATGTCCACACCAGGGGGTGGGCCAGGCGGTTGGCTCCGCCCACCGAGGAGTTCACAGCCCTGGAGGCGGTAGAACCAGGGCAGTTAGAAGTTAGAAGTTAGAGTTGAGTGAAGGAAGAGTGAAGTGGTAGAGGAGCAAGCAAGAGGAGTTGAAGTGGAGGAGAAAGTGACAGTTAGCAGAGCCTGAAGTTGGTCCGGGTGTGTGCCCCGGACTGAGACAGCAAGGTTAGCAGACGGCGGTGACCGTCTGCAGGAGAGGCTGATCGGAGGTTGCCGAAAGGACCGTGGACAGGTGGTGGCCCGGCGGTACCGGAGCGGTATACGAAGAGAAGCCAGCACCATTGGCAGGAGCCTTTCGGATCCAGGCAAGGCTAGGAGTCGCCGTGAATTTGCCAAATCCATCAGTGAAGGGGACCTCCGGGTCTCCAAACAACTAAGTCCCGATTGAAGGCAACAGTCCAACCGTGAAGGGGAGACACCGCCACCGCCAAGGCACCAGTTTCCCAGGGCCAGCGCCTGCGGGCAAGAAGGGGCTCCTCCGGCCCATATCCAAGCCGGGGAGCGGGTTACCGGTGGGAACCCATCGCTACCAACATAGACTTAGGTGCAGGAAAAGGGACCGTCACCGTCAACTACCGGGGAAGAGCAAAAGCAGCCGTCCGTGGGAACCGTCTTTCCAGCCGTGTGTTTTACTGAGAACTGTGTCCCTGTCTCAGGCTGAGTGAGTACCACAGTGCCGTGAGGCACAGCGCTGCCCCCGCGCCCCTGCACCCCATCAAGACCTGCACTGGCCCCGCCATCCCTCATCCCTCACCTCATCACCGGGCCCCAGGACAACCAACCCCCTACCCACGGAGGGGAGAACCAACAACTTTGCTGCTCCCTGTCACCGCTCCCGGGATCCCCATACAGAGCAGCGGTGGTGTCCACACAATCACCACAACTGTGGGTGGCGTCACGGACAATAAACAATCCCAAAAACCAACCCCCTTTCACTCACGGGCGAGGAGCGCCACTCGAGTCCCCGGGATCCGGCCCTCCGCTCGAGCCACCGAGCAGCAGCAGGCCGCAGCAGCAGCGGCAGCCGGACCCGAGCAGTGGGAGAGCGCGGCGTCCCCTCCTCCGCCCACAACATCATCACCAGGCCGGTGAGGGTCAGGGGATGTCACGGGTGGTCCTGCCCAGTTTCATGATTCTGAGGTGTCCACGAAGGGATGGATGGTGGGAGATAGTGGGATGATGAGGATGGATGGGTTGAGGATGTTAGGAGTAGTTGTCTCGTGATGCCACCTGTGGTGTGCGGCCAGGGATTAGCCGCTGCTGCGGGTGCTGTCCTCTGGGGTGGATGGTGTTGCAGCTTGGATGGTTCGGCTCCCCACAGGTAGAGCCAGGCCCCAGGGGAGGATGATGGTGGTGGTAATGACCGTTGGTGCCGGCAAGGATGGGCTGACACAGTGGTTGTGTGCCGCCCCGTGGCCCCGTTACCTTCAGGTCATCTCAGGGTCTTCAGTGATGGCACATCCTGGGTCCTTCTGGTCACAGGTAGGTTGACTTCTATAGGATTCGTGACGCCACTTTCGGTATTGCAGTCAGGGCGACCGCCACTGCAGATTAGGGGACGCCTGGGGCTGATGTTGAATGCAGTTAGATGTAGTGGCCTCCCGAGAGTGAGGCTGGCCCCAGGGCCCAGTTTGGGTGTGTGGAACCACAGGTCGCAGAATGACTCACACGCACAGCAAGAACGCCTTTCAGGGTTTTTACTCACTTTCAGGGGTGAGTAACCCGGGCGAAGCTGTGATAAACAGGTGGAACCAGGAATTCCATCAGGCTGACTTGTGAGGGTGGCTACTGACTCGCCTTCCTAGCCCTTGTGTTTTTGTGGTGACCCAGACTTGTAGTCCTACAGGGTCACCCAGGGAAGTTGCTTCTGCCTGTTCTCCCCTTTTTTGGCCCGTCTGCTTGTAGCCTGGACCAGGTCACTCCGGCTGCTTGCCTCCTGTGAACTATGGGCCCTCTCGTTGCTACATGGCTCAGGACTCTGTGGTGTTATGGTGGAGGGTATGAAGTACCCCCACCTGCAGGTTGAGCAGGCAAACTGAATGGGCCCCTGCTGTGGGGACCTGTAACCCTGTGTGGCCTGGTCCTCTCCTGGCAGTCCCCGTACTCAGCCATTCCTTTGCACTCCAGCCTTTGGGTGGATTTCGGGCGGCACTACCAGGTGACCGTTCTTCTCTGTCAGTAGCCACTGCACAAGCGGTGTCTGACTAGTGACAGCCTCCAGGTCTCCTCCTTTGCGACTGCTCTCCCTGAGCTTTACTTCAGACTGACTCACTACTTCCTCCCCTCTGTGTCTGCCTACGCAACTTAGCAACCAGGCTCTCTACCAGACCCCTTGAGTGGAGATGGAGGCCACGCCCCCTCCTGGATTCCCCAGGGGTCCCTTCAAAGGTCCATGTGGGGGACCTGATTACTATATGCCTGTGTAACCACACCTTGGTCAGCCTTCTCGATTACCTGTATTGTACTGCCCCCAGCATGGGTGCAGTACTCAGTGGTGCCTGACCAGGTCAGGGGCGCCACAGTTGCGGTTCAAGGTCTTTACTCACTGTATGTTAGCCGCCCGTGGAGTGCCGGTTTCTGCCGTGATGGGTCTCAGCCGATCTCGGACAATTCGGAGGTCACAACCAAGGTTCCCACTGTGTGTCCTTTCTGGTCGGGGTCCCTGCAATCCCGAGTATGGAAGATGGAATGGGCTGCGGGTGTTTCCTGCACTCTCTGCAGACTCTGGAATCCCCTGTAGCTGTAGAGAGCCCAGGCTGAGCTGCCTGCTCAAAGCCACAGGTCTTGTAGTGCTCCCAGAAGTGTAAGGTCATACCTGGACTGAGGTCCTGACTGTGCTCCTCACCCCAAGCTGTGCCCGGGGGGGTAACTCCTCAAGTGTGAAGATGCATCTTCCTTTTCCCCAAGTGATGCCCGCCCCCCAGGTGGTTGTCCTAGTGACTGGGAAAATCCCATGCCTCTCGATGGTCACCCCTCTATCTACCCTAGGCCATCCCCGGTGGGAAAGCACCTACCTGTGTGTGGTTTGTGAATGTGAGAAACACCAGCGATTAACCTCTTCCTTACACGGGATGAGCACTGCACCTTAAGTGAGATGCAATACCCTGTGGCGACCGAACCCACAGGGGCGCCACAAGAGCACCAGAATGGGACTGCAGCAGCTTCAGCCAACCTTTACCGTCTCTGCCCCAGAGGGCCTAGGAGAAAAAGCAGCAAGATCTCCTGGGGTTAATGTCTTTGCGTAGTGCAGTACCCATCACCTCATAGCACTGTGAGCCTCCCCATGCCACTCTCCTTTGAAAGCTCCCATACCCTTCCTAGAAGGTCTCAGCTCTGATACCTGGGGGGCAGGGCTGTATTTTGCCTTTATGCTGCCCTAGGCACTTTAAGTGGTCGCACCACTTTTGTGACAACGTAAAACTGAGTTTTCGCACACGACATCTGTTTAAGGCAGATCTACTCTGTAAAACACTTTAAAAAGTATCAATGAGAAATGAAGGGCACTAACCCCCCCCAATGGGGATCACCACAGGCACATCAATTCATAGCATGAGTATAAAATATTCCCACCACACCGTCCCCACTTATATACTGTGACTGTGACACTGCCCCTAATAAACTAAAACACCACACTGTCCTCACTTATAAATTATGCCCACCACACCTTCCTCGATTATGAAATATGATCTGCACACTGTCCTCACATCATGCTGCCCCCTCCTCACAATGCCCCATGCATGCTGCCCCCTCCTCACAATGCCCCATGCATGTTGCCCCCTCCTCACAATGTCCCATGCATGCTTCTCCCTCCTCACAGTGTCCCATGCATACTGCCCCCCTCCTCACAGTGTCCCATGCATGCTGCCCCCTCCTCACAGTGTCCCATGCATGCTGCCCCCTCCTCACAGTGTCCCATGCATGCTGCCCCCTCCTTACAGTGTCCCATGCATGCTGCCCCCTCCTCACAGTGTCCCATGCATGCTGCCCCCTCCTCACAGTGTCCCATGCATGCTGACCCCTCCTCACAGTGTCCCATGCATGCTGCCCCCTCCTGACAGTGTCCCATGCATGCTGCCCCCTCCTCACAGTGTCCCATGCATGCTGCCCCCTCCTCAGTGTCCCATGCATGCTGCCCCCTCCTTACAGTGTCCCATGCATGCTGCCCCCTCCTCACAGTGTCCCATGCATGCTGCCCCCTCCTCACAGTGTCCCATGCATGCTGCCCCCTCCTCACAGTGTCCCATGCATGCTGCCCCCTCCTCACAATGTCCCATGCATGCTGCCCCTCTCCATGAGCTCCTAATGCTGCCTTCCTCTTTTTAATAATGACACCTCCATGTTGCCCCACTCATGCTAAGACCACCACACTAACGTTTATGCTGAGACACCCCCTACACACACTACCCCACTCTTGATATTGACTCCCCTACATTGCTCCACGCCATACTGATCCCACACATGCTGCCTCTTCTCCATAATGAGCTCCCAATGCTGTCCTCCTCTTATTTTGAGTCCTTACACTCCCCCCACCCAATCGATTTTGTCATTGCACTATCCCTCAACCCTTGTACTCTCTCTCTAGCATCAGCCCCTCTCTCCCCCAGCATCAGCCCCTCTCTCCCCCAGCATCAGCCCCTCTCTCCCCCAGCATCAGCCCCTTTCTCCCCCAGCATCAGCCCCTCTCTCCCCCAGCATCAGCCCCACTCTCCCCCAGCATCAGCCCCACTCTCCCCCAGCATCAGCCCCTCTCTCCCCCAGCATCAGCCTCTATCTTCCCTCAGCATCAGCCTCTATCTTCCCTCAGCATCAGCCTCTCTCCCCCAGCATCAGCCTCTATCTTCCCTCAGCATCAGCCTCTATCTTCCCTCAGCATCAGCCTCTATCTTCCCTCAGCATCAGCCTCTATCTTCCCTCAGCATCAGCCTCTCTCACCCAATCTCAGCCTCAGCCTCCCTCCAGCCTCCCCCCAGTCTCAGCCTCAGACTCTTCCAGTTTCAGCCTCAGCCTCTCTCACCCAATCTCAGCCTCAGCCTCCCTCCAGCCTCCCCCCAGTCTCAGCCTCAGCATCCTCCAGTCTCAGCCTCAGCCTCCCCCAGTCTCAGCCTCAGCCTCCCCCAGTCTCAGCCTCAGCCTCCCCCAGTCTCAGCCTCAGCCTTCCTCCAGTCTCAGCCTCCCTCCAGCCTCACCCCAGTCTCAACCTCCCTCCAGCCTCCCCCCAATCTCAGCCTCTGCCTCCCTCCAGCCTCCCCCAGTCTCAGCCTCTGCCAACCTCCAGCCTCCCCCCAATCTCAGCCTCTACCTCCCTCCAGCCTCCCCCAGTCTCAGCCTCTGCCTCTCTCCAGCCTCCCCCCAGTCTCATCCTCTGCCTCCCTCCAGCCTCCCCCCAGTCTCAGCCTCTGCCTCCCTCCAGCCTCCCCCAGTCTCAGCCTCTGCCTCCCTCCAGCCTCCCCCCAGGCTCAGCCTCTGCCTCCCTCCAGCCTCCCGCAGTCTCAGCTTCTGCCTCCCTCCAGCCTCCCCCCAGTCTCAGCCTCCCCCCAGCCTCTCCCCAGTCTCAGCCTCTGCCTCCCTCCAGCCTACCCCCAGTCTAAGCCTCTGCCTCCCCCAGTCTCAGCCTCTGCCTCCCTCCAGCCTCCCCCTAGTCTCAGCCTCTGCCTCCCTCCAGCCTCCCCCCAGTCTCAGCCTCTGCCTCCCTCCAGCCTCCCCCCAGTCTCAGCCTCTGCCTTCCTCCAGCCTACCCCCAGTCTCAGCCTCTGCCTCCCTCCAGCCTCCCCCCAGTCTCACCCTCTGCCTCCCTCCAGCCTCCCCCCAGTCTCAGCCTCTGCCTCCCTCCAGCCTCCCCCCAGTCTCAGCCTCTGTCTCCCTCCAGCCTCCCCCCAGTCTCAGCCTCTGTCTCCCTCCAGCCTCCCTCCAGTCTCAGCCTCTGCCTCACCCCAGCCTTCCTCCAGTCTCAGCCTCTGCCCCCCTCCAGTCTCAGCCTCTGCCTCCCTCCAGCCTCCCCCCAGTCTCAGCCTCTGCCTTCCCCCAGTCTCAGCCTCTGCCTCCCCCCAGTCTCAGCCTCTGCCTCCTCCCAGTCTCAGCCTCTGCTTCCCCCCAGTCTCAGCCTCTGCCTCCCTCCAGCCTCCCCCCAGTCTCAGCCTCTGCCTCCCTCTAGCCTCCCCCCAGTCTCAGCCTCTGCCTCCCTCCAGCCTCCCCCCAGTCTCAGCCTCTCTCTCTCCCAGTCTCAGCCTCTGCCTCCTCCCAGTCTCAGCCTCCCCCAGCCTCCCCCCAGTCTTAGCCTCTGCCTCCTTCCAGCCTCCCCCCAGTCTCAGCCTCTCTCTCCCCCCAGTCTCAGCCTCTGCCTCCCCCCAGTCTCAGCCTCTGCCTCCCCCCAGTCTCAGCCTCTGCCTCCCCCAGCCTCCCCCCAGTCTCAGCCTCTGCCTCCCTCCAGCCTCCCCCCCAGTCTCAGCCTCTGCCTCCCCCCAGTCTCAGCCTCTGCCTCCCCCCAGTCTCAGCCTCTTTGTCCCTCAAGCCTCCACCCAGTCTCAGCCTCTGCCTCCCCCCAGTCTCAGCCTCTGCTTCCCTCCAGCCTCCCCCCAGTCTCAGCTTCTGCCTCCCCCCAGTCTCAGCCTCTGCCTCTCTCCAGCCTCCCCCCAGTCTCAGCTTCTGCCTCCCCCCAGTCTCAGCCTCTGCCTCCCTCCAGCCTCCCCCAGTCCCAGCCTCTGCCTCCCCCAGTCTCAGCCTCTGCCTCCCTCCAGCCTCCTCCCCCCAGTCTCAGCCTCTGCCTCCCCCAGTCTCAGCCTTTGCCTCCCCCCAGTCTCAGCCTCTGCCTCCCTCCAGCCTCCCCCCAGTCTCAGCCTCTGCCCCCCTCCAGCCTCCCCCTCCCTCTCCCCCCAGCCTCAGCCTCTCTCTCTTCCCAGCCTCTCCCCAGCCTCTCTCTTCCCAGCCTCCCCCCAGCCTCAGCCTCTCTCTCTTCCCAGCCTCCCCCCCAGCCTCAGCCTTTCTCTCTTCCCAGCCTCCCCCCAGCCTCCGCCTCTCTGTCTTCCCAGCCTCCCCCCAGCCTCAACCTCTCTCACTTCCCAGCCTCAGCCTCTCTCTCTTCCCAGCCTCAGCCTCTCTCTCTTCCCAGCCTCAGCCTCTCTCTCTTTCCAGCCTCCCCCCAGCCTCAGCCTCTCTCCCCCGAGCCTCCCCTCAGCCTCTCTCCCCCAGCCTCCCCTTGCATGATTATAGTGGACAAAAAGAGGCATCGCAACGATCACCAACTAACCTGTAAGGTGCCCATACATGCTAGGCTCTGCCTTAGCGCATACCTGCTCCGGTGCCCGCTGCACTGCTCTGGTGATTATCCTCTTCTGACTGGCTTCAGCTTCAGTCGCATCCTCTTCTGCGGCATGTGTCGTCTGCAGCATTGGACGCTGCAGCACGGGGCAGTGAGCTGATTGGCGCGCCCACGCGCCCCTGACCCCGGAAGTGCAGGCGCTGGAACTTCGGGGGTCAATCAGCTCACTATGCCTGGCGCCCGGCGTATATATAAATAGACAGAAGTGCGCCTCTGCTCCCACTCAACCCCCCCTCGAGAACACAGCGGATTCACTAAACTGTGTAACGGAGGGAGGGGCGGGGGGGCGGGGATGCTAAAGAAAAAAAAAAAAATATATATATAATAATTTATTTTTTTTTTGCTGTCAGAAAGTGCCGCCCCCCACAACATTCCGCCCCAGGCACGGGACCACGGGTGCCTAGTGGCAAGTACGGCCCTGCTGGGGGGAATATTGGGGATGTACCGCACCTACTCTCTATATAACTGCAATACAGATATAAGGGCATCAGATTGCAACCCCTGTCTAAAGATATCTGGCGACTTTTTACCTGTGTCATTAACATCGCTGTTACGATGGCAAGCCTGGTAGGCCACAATAGGTCGACTGTTGAATAAAAATAAACAGAGAAAAATTTCCAATCTACATCATATTAGCGCCAAAGCCAGCCATTCTCAATACCAAGCTTTTTTCTGTTTTTCCTGTTTGATTTTTTGTATTACAAACTCGAGTAATACAGGCAACAAAACTCTCTGCTGCCATCTGCTGACCATTAGGCTAAACAGCACAATACACTGCGGATTTCTTTATCTGTAAAGAACTGTAAACTGTATACTCACCCACACGTTTATCTGGCAAAAGCTTCTACATAACCATCTAGTAATACTATTCAAGTAAGCAATGTCATTATAACTGTATCCCATGTTCTTGTGGTGATCTTTTTGCTGACATGCTTATATTCAAAAATGGTGAAACCAAGCAAAGAGAGTGTCAAAAGTTCTACAGATAAAAGTACTCCCTCTAAACACAGAGAACTTGACAAATTCCTAAGTAAAAAAAAACTCTTGAACCAGCAAACTCCTACTAAAAAAAAGCTCCAGATGCCAATTGCAACACATAAATATGAAAAAGACTTAAGGGATGAAGACTCCATTAGCGAATCGGACACTAGCAACATGGCTCCTATCTCCATAAACCTCCTAAAAAAATCCTTGGCCCAAGGTATGAAATCGCTTCTGGAAGAAATCTTATTGATGCGTACGGACCTAAAACAAATAGGCCATAGAGAGGAATCTCTGGAAGCTTCCCAGCTGGAATTTTGAAATAACAGACCATCCGGCAACAACATCAGCTTAACTCTGCCATACTAGCCACAGAAGACCAAGAAAATAGGAGCAGACGGAAGAACATAAGAATGAAGGGAATCCTTGAGTCCTTTGCCAAAGAAGCTCTGAAAAAGGTGTTTCAAAAAAAATCTTCTTTTCCATATTGGGGCAAGATAGAGCGGAGGTGGTGGTTAAAGAATGGGTCCATAGAGCGCTTTGCCCCAAACCGAAACCTTCCAACCCACCCCGAGATGTCACCTGTGGGCTACTAATCTTTGTAGACACCTCAATGATCTCAAAATCAAGAGAGCAGTCACCTCTCTCCTAAGACAAATCCCCATCCAAACTTTCCATGACATCTCTCCTACCACGTTAGCAAAACGGAGAAAACGAAAGCTACTCTTGGAAGTCCTAAGGTATAACAGCCTGAATTACAGATGGCTATTCTCTTTTGGTGTGGGGATCCTCAAGGGTGGAAAGCTAATTACCATCCATACTCTGGATAATTTCCAAAAAGCCTGGGAGATCCTACACATCCCCCAAATTAAAGTGCCCTCTTGGATGCTGATAGACACTAGCTGGGTGCTTCCCCCTCCTTCTCATGCCAGAAGAGTGGATTGTTAAAAAAAATCTACTTCTCCCAAGAAGAACATTGGAATTTGCCACCCTCCTACTTGAATGCATTCTGGTGCAAGTTTTCCCACATTCTATTGTTGAAGATCATCACCCTCAAGAACTTTGATATTGGGGACATCTTCATGTGAAGAATTGATTTACCTTCTCTCTCAGCTTAAACCTTTATCATCATTCATTTTGCTCTTTGCCTTTTCCCCTTACCCCTTCTACTCTTTCTCTCTCTCTCTTTCTTTCCTTGTCTTTCCCTCCTCCTTTCTTCTCTCTCCCGTCCCCACCACCTTTTTCCTCACCTTTCTTACCCTACTCCAGCCTTGTTGCACTCCTCTGGAGTTTGCTTATTCCATGATCAAAATTGGTTAAATGTTAACCTTATATTCCCTGCATTGTTAATTCAGTTCGATCACCACTCACGTTCACCCATGTACACATGTGTTCACATGTCTGCATGTTCCGAACTGTCCCCCATCCCCAAGCTGCAGATGACATTACTGATGAAATTAGTTATTTGTTCGGTTTATTTGTAGTTATCCTCGGGTGAGACTTGGACTCATCGAGTGCACACGAAGGTGACCACCATGACTAATAAGATGATTCCTGACTCCATAACAGTGGCCTTTTTCAACGTGAAAGGTATAAACTCCCTGGCCAAACGCTCACAAATTACGTCTCTTCTCCACAAACAACACATGAAAACTGCATTTATACACTAAACACATTTAGAAAAAGGACGGGCACCTGACATGTCTCATTCAATGTATCTTACGTGGTTTAAGACCTGCAACTCCTCAGCTTCCAAAGGAGTGAGCATTGCTATATAAAAGGGACTAGAAATCACATTGAAAGATACCCTGTCAAACCCGAAGGAACACTATATTCTGGTAAAGGACCATATCACGAGCACATTAGTGACACTATGTAATGTAAATTCCCCGAATCAGCGCAAAGCCTCCTGGCTTGTGAAAACACTAGATACATTATCTCTTTTCAAAGAAGGCTTAGTTATTGTAGGAGGAGATTTGAATCTACCCTTAAACCCTCACCTAGACACCTCCACTGGCCACACCGTGCACTCTTTAAGGTCCATCAGCAAACTTCACAGAGAATTACACGCTCTTAACTTAATCGACCCCTTGAGACTCTGCAATCCCACAGTTAAAGACTTCAACTTCTCATGCCCTCATAATTTATATCATTGCTTAGACTATCTACTTATACAAAGTAATTGCCTACAATTAGTAAAATCAACGTTAATTGGCTCTATTTCCATTTTGGACCACGCACCAGTCTTCTTGGATACACTCCCTCGCCCAGTCACTCACCACCTAGAGATTGAACTAAATTTTTATTGATAACCTCAAACATTAATCCCCACTAACAAATATCTTAAATCTATTTTTCAAAGAAAATGTGAACTTGGGCCCATCAATCTCAATGGTGTAGGAAACACACAAATCAGTGTTACAGGGTGAATTGATAGCCCTGAGATCACATGTCAAAAAGGAAAGAGAGAAGTCCATTACTTCCATCTTACACCAGATTAACACCTTAGTACACATCCAAATGCCGTCAATAGCCAAAAATATTCAGACCGAGTTCTCCAACCTCAGAACCCTCCTAAAAAAATCATTCTAAGCGTACAAACAGCTAAAATATACCAGAGGTGATAATAAAAGTTCTATATGTGTCGCGGACGGGGGCACAGGCCACGGCCAGTGGGGAACTACTCGAGACGCTCGGATCGGGGATTGTGGCTGTGGCTCGAGTGGCAGCCAGATCCAGGGCTCGCACAGCAACCCATCGCCCACAACAATAAAAAGGGGTTATTTACAGGGAGAGTTTGTCAGTGACGCAACCAGTGGGTTGCGGTGATTTGTTGGTGGCACCACTGCTGCCTTTGTATGGGATGCCCGGGGCTGATGGAGCAGGGCAGCAGGATGGTAAGATATACGTTCATATGATTAAATAAAGCAGGATGGTATCCCCTCCACGGGTAAGGGAGGTGTTGTCCCGGGGCCCAGGTGTAGGTGGAGTGAAGTGCTGAGGCGCCGTCTGCAGGATGGACCGGATGACACTGGTGTACTCACTGTGTAGGAATAAATCAGTCAAAGTCCAAGTAGTAAACCAAGTGCCGGATACCGGTAGCCTCCGGAGGGGTGTGCTCGGGTCCCACACACCGGTTGACAGGACAGGGGCCCTTCCTCCTGCACTTCAGTGTTTTGTCTTGTGTGTTGACTAGTCCGCATGAAACGGGAAAAGTCCGCTCCCGGTGTCTTTGCTGTGGGAGCTGTTGCCCACGAGAACTGACCCTTGGGATATTTGCAGGCACTTGCAGATGCCCTATCCCCCACGTTGGGCTTCCATCTCACTCTATCTGGGCTCTCTGGTGGGAAAAGACATGGAATCTTGAAACCTGCTGGCTAATTGATGGCTTGAAGCTGTCCTCGCCCTAGGGTTCAGGCACCCCGACTGTGAACGGCCTCCGGACCGGTTTCCCGCTGTCGGCACCGGTGGGCTACAACCCTGCCCCGGTCCACTTAAGGTCTCCCGTGACCGAATCTCCATCGCCTGTGGCCCTGCTCTGCCGTCTGCCACCTAGTCAGCTCAGGTAGACCGGTAGTCCAGGTGTTACAACCCCCGACTACATCTTCACTCCTCTCACTTCCACTGTCAGCACTGATCTGTCTTGTTTCCTTCCCTGACACCTCAGAAACCCTAGTTGGGCATCACCATCTGCCTGGCCCCGCCCACTGGTGTGTCCCTATTGTCCTTGGTGGGGTGATTAGGCTTTGTGGCTGGTGTTGTACCTATGTGTGGGGTGTGTTGGTAGGACAAGGAGGATGGAGTCCTACACCTGGAAGATTTGTGCAGTCTGTGTGACAACCTGGTTTTGCCAGGACGTCACACTCCCCCTTGGTAAACCACAGCCCATCCTCCGGCTGTCCGGCACCGGTATTTATTTTTTTGGAACTGTAGAAAAAGGGTAAAAACATAACATGTAAACATTGCATAAAACTGTAAACACTTCTTCCCTTACAGGGAGGCACTTTTTCTTAAACGTTGCAAACTTCACCTTCCCCCTTCAACCCACCAACCAAGAACACCTGAACACCTGGTGCCACCGCTAGCTCTGGTGTCACACCACCCCGAGTTTGTATCAGTGTCTCTGGTGTCCAGATTGAAGTTCCTCTCCCACCAGTCCATCCCAAAGAGTCCCAAAGTTCTGGAACCCTCTGGCCTGGAGGTTAGCCAACGATTTTGCTGGTGACTGGGCCTCGGCTGACTCCACAACAGGCTCTTCCTCCAACTAGTCTTCTCCAGTGGGTGTTGCAGTCCTGGTGGTGGGGTAACAAGAAGGTAAATGGGGATACATACCATGACCCAAGAAAGTTTTTGGGTGGCCTCTGCCAGTCTTTAGGCCATGGTCCATGAACAACAGGGGAAAAGCTGGGTTAAAACAGGGAAAGGAGGTAGCCGGGTCCCGCTAACTATTCACTATTCTATCAGACAATCGGGGGTGAGTGTGGAGGCCGGTACTATCTTCCCCACTAACAGGGTATACTGATCACCTTCCCAGGCGTACCGGCTCCATTTTCCACACCGGTGGCAACATATGTTTGTTACTTCTGGCACCAAACTTCTGTTGGGGTACAGCTTCTTCCGGTAGGTTCGGGCAACCACATCTGCCCTTTTCTTCTCCCGAGCGGCGATTTATTTGCGGAGCTGCAACTGCTGCTGCTCCCAGCATGGGGCACGGATCCTGTGCTCCTCCTCCTTAGGAGCCAGGCCCACTCAGATGCCCTCGGCGCCGGCTACGATCGGCCTTTCATACTGCTGTGGGCCCCACCAATCGGTGGCCTGCTCCACTTTCCTGCAGGAACACTCCGGCTGCTCCTCAGCCAGTCTGGGGTGCTTGGGAGTGGTTGGTGCTGTAGCTGGGGTAAACATGAAGACGGGTGTCGCCTCCATAGCGGCCGGGCGGATAGCCGGAGCCGACGTCATCACCAGTGTGGCCAGGCTCGGGGCCGGTAAGGACATCACGGGCAGTGCGGCCTAGCTCGGGGCCGGATGGGATGTCGTCAGCGGTGCCGGAGCGATGGTGACGATAAGGCCTGAGGACCCAGCAGCTGGGTCCTCCCCCGCAGATGTTACGGGCTCCGCTACCACGGACTAAGGCAATGGGTCAGTCGGGGCGTTGGCTGCGGACACGGGTGATGATGGAGGCGGCGTGGCAGACGGGAGCGGATTGGACGCCTCAGCCGGGCAGGCCGGTTCCTGGGGAACATAGGGGTGTGGGTCACTGCTTAACCGCTCCTCCGACAGGGTACTTTGTCCTAAATCCAACACCACTGCATTTAGTTTCAGTTTCCACATACTTATATTACATACATATCCACCCCCAATCCAACACCAACATAACATAGTTTGACATTCAGGGCACCAGACTCGGTCCCATAGGGATTCCTATCCCTTTTCAAATTCACAGATAAGCAATACAATTTGGCGGCCGGCCACTTTCTTGGCACCCGGGTGCTTCTGGGCACTCATAGGCCCCTCATTCCCCTGACGGACGTCACACTAGCATGGACCAAGTCATTATAGCTCCTAAGCCCTTCTATCCCACCCACAGGGATTTGCATGCTGACTGGAAGGGACTTACAGCGTGATTCTCTTCGGCTATGCTCCTGGCCGGGACCTGACGTACCCTTCTCCGGAGGGCGGAACTGATCTTCAGTCGCCAGGGGGGTTCTTACAGTTTCTGCAGCAGGGGAACAGTCGCCTTCCTGACCGGCCAGAATATACCCAAGGCAGGGCAGAAATGGTGCATCCAAATACTCAATGTGTACACACACCCTTAGGACTTGTTAACTTTCAGTTGTGTACATTGTACATCTAGTGTCTAATATAAGCTGCCCTAGAAAGAGCTACTCATCCAAGATTTATTGATGCTTTGGTCTTTTGGTACTTGGATATTGTCCATTTGTACAGTGTAATAGCGACTAGTTTCTACTCTTATTGTATGGAATTTCATTGAAATTCTATGCTTAAAACATTCATAAAATCATAGAACAAAACAACTGCAGCACAAAAATGAATATTATCAAACTCAAATATCGTTTATATAAAAAGTACAATGATTACAACAGAATATAAATCAGAATATGATCAAACAATCCAAACTCGCCTAGGTGACATAGGTCACTTGTAGAAGATTAGATTTATTTTCTCTGTCAATTAAAACTAAACAATTACCTGCCTCATATAAGGTTACTCTGAGCTCTATAAAGACTATTCTAACATAATAAATCATAACTTTAACAAAGAATCTAAAATAAACTTGGTCACTGGGTATAGTTGGGGTTTTTTTTCAACCTCTTCACCCCGAGCCTGATTTTCACCTTCATGATCAAGTTAATTATTTCAATACTGACCAGTGTCACTTTATGAGTTAATAACTCTGGAACGCTTCAGCAGATCCCAGTGATTCTGAGACTGTTTTTTTTTCTGGACATATTGTACTTCAGGATAGTCAAAAATATTGGACAATGTTTTTTGCATTGATTTGCGAAAGCATTGGAAATTTGGCGAATATGTTGAATATTTCGCAATTTTCCCCTAAACTAGAGAGTAATGTCACATAAGATTATTAATAAATAAAAATACCAAAATATTTACTTTGCATCAGCACACTATTCGAAACATTATTTATTTGTTAGGAAGTTAGTAGGGTTCAAAGTTTATCAGCAGTTTCTCATTTTTCCAACAAAATTTACAAAACCATTATTTTAGAGGCCACATTACATTTGAAGTGACTTTGAGATGCTTAAGTGACATAAAATACCTAATGTGACACCATTTTAAAAACTGCACCCCTCAAGCTTCTCAAAACCACATCCAAGAAATGTATGAACCCTTTAGGTGCTTCACAGGAAATAAAGCAATATGGAAGGAAAAAAATGAAAACTTTACATTTTCATTTTTAGCCACAAATTGTATATTTTAACAAGGGTAGCAAGAGAAAAAGCAGCATAGAATTTGTTGTGCAAGTTCACCTGAGTATACTGATATCACACACAGGGTTCAGAGTTACCCACTTCAATTTTGGAGCACCAAATTGGCTCTAATCATTAGCAGATGCCATGCTGCATTTGGAAAGCACCTAATGGGCCTAAATACTGGAAACACTCCCCCAGATGTGAACGCATTTTGGAAACTAGACCCTTCAAGGAATTTGTTCAGATGTTTGATAAGCACCTTGAACCTCCAAGTGCTTCATTGAATTTTATAACGTTGAATCGTGAAAATGAACAAGAAACACTTTTACCACAAAAATCTTGTTTAACCCCAAGTCTTTCATTTTCGTAAGGGCAAGAGGAGAAAATACACTCTACAATTTGTTGTCCAGTTGCTCCGGTGTATGCCAATACCCCATATGTGGTAGAAAACTAATGTTTGGGCGCACAGCAGGTCTTGTAAGGGAAGGAGCGTTATTTGACTTTTTGAACGCAATATTGGCACGAATCATTCATTTGGTCAGTAAGGAGAGCTCAGAAGGAAAGGAGCGCTATTTGACTATTTGAAGGTAAAATTGTCTGGAATCGTTATCAAACACCATGTTGCATTTGGAGAACCCCTGATATGCCTAAACAATGGAACATTCCCACAGGTGACCCCCTGGAAACTAGACCACACATGAAATTTATACAGATGTTTGTTGACCAATTTGAACCCCCAGGTGATTCACAAAATGTTATAACTAACATTGAGCAGTGAAGATGAAAAAATATATTTTTATCCACAAAAATGTTGCAGTAAGCACACATTTTTAATTTTACTAGTTAACAGGAGATAATAAACCATATAATTTATTGCATGATTTCTCCTGGGTACGCCAATGCCCAATACCTGGTTGAACACTACTTTTGAGGCACAGTAAAAAGTGAAGGAGGGAAGGAGCACCATATTTGAGTTCAGATTTAATTGGAATGGTTTGTGGGTGCCATGTCACATTGGCAAAACACCTGAGGTACCTAAACAGTAAAAAAATACCCCACAAATGACTCCATTTTGGAAACTATACTCCTGTAAAAATGTATCTAGAATTTAGCGAGTACCTTGACCCCCCCTTCCCCCAGTTTCTTCACAGAATTCTATAACATTCAGCTGTAAATATGAAAAAAATACATTTTAACCACAAAATGTTGCTTTAACCCTATTATTATATTATTTTCACTAGGCTAAAATTAAAGAATGGACCTTGAAATTTGTTGCGCCATTTCTTCTGAGTATGACAATACCCCATATGTGGTCAAAAACTTCTTAAGTAATTAAGGAGCGCCTTATTTGAGTTCAGATATAGTTGGAATGGTTTGGAGGTACCATGTCATATCGCGCGGAGCCTCTGAGGTGCCAGAACAGCAGAAATGTCACACAAATCACCCCATTTTACAAACTGCACCCTTCATTGAATTCATCTAGGGGTCCAGTGAGCATATTGACACTACAAGTGTGTAACAAAACGTTATACTATTGGGTGGTGAAAAAAAAATAGTTACATTTTTACCAGTAGACTGTTGTTTTAACCACAGATTTACAAATGTCATCAGGCAAATAGGTAAAAAATAATATGCTCAACAATTTCTTCCAAATGTGGCAGTACCCCACATGTGACTGTACAGCACTGTTTGGCTTCAGTAGTTTGCAGACTGCATTTGCAGAGGCCCTAAGTGCCAAAACAGCATAAACCTTCTGAAGTGACCACATTGTGTAAATTACGTCTCTCTGGGAGTTCATCTATGTCTGTACTGATGATGTAGTTTCTGGAAAACACCCATGGAGTCCAAGTAAGCTCTTGTAGTGCCCAGTACATTGTTGTGTCCAGCTTGTGATTCTGGAGAAACACCCCATAAATTTAGCGGGCTCTCCTCACTACAATAATGCCAAACATGTGGACATTAGCTGTGTTTTTAAGCACATTGTGAGGCTCAGAATGGATGGGAACATTTGCATTTGGGAGTGCAGATATTGTTGATTTTCTTTTTTAAGGAGAGACATAGTGTTTTTCCAGGGCATTTGTGCTACTAGTAATGTGGAAGTCCCCTATATTTCCATTAACAGATAACTGACTTGAATAGGGACTTGTGTTTTTGTAGGTTGAGTTGAATACTATTTGGTGACAATTTGGTGTACAGAACATTTTGGATCAGTCCACATTTATCCTGTTCTCTATGCTGAGCACTTACATCAGGGACTCTATCTACATCTCCAAAATACATGATTCAGGGGAAACCCATGACGGATTAATTCACTATAATAAGGAAGAAGCGTTAATCTGGACTCTGTTTGGCCTCTGTCCAGTGGTATCTGTGTTTCCAAAGGTGAAGAAAACTGTTGTTTATCACACTTTTGTGAATGTCTAAAAAGACTCATAAAAACATAGATACTGCTGGACCACAGGACAGGTGACAGTTCAAAGTGAATCACTGTGCCTCATTACAGTAAATTTTTTGTTGAGAAATTTGTCTGAATCACATTCTTCAGAGATTTACACTTTTCCTTGTCGTAAATGCTCAGTGTAGAGCACTGGATAAATGTGAGCAATCTTTGGGAGGCAGAATGAACAAAATCAACAGTTGTTGAATATTTGGCTTTATTTATTTATTTTTTACGCCGTACGCCATGCGGTATAACGGATTAGGTGGCTTTATTCTTCAGATCAGTAAAATTACAGTGATACCAGATTAATATACCGTATTTTTCGCTTTATAAGACGCACTTTTGTTCCCCCAAATTTTGGGGGAAAGTAGGGGGTGCGTCTTATAATCCGAATATACGGGGGGGGGGGGTGTATATATATATACACACACTACAGAGTCCAGGGGAGGTGCGGGCAGCTCTGGAGCTCTGCCGGGGAACTTGTGAAAGCTGGGAGCAGCAGCGTTTTGATCTCCTGCACCCGCTCATATAATATGCACAGCCGCTGTCCACCACCATGGTGCTGAAAGTGCACCACGGCGATAGGCTTGTGCAGCAGTGTATATTATATCTGCCTGCGCCCTTCTTTGATTGCACATGCCCCCTCCCCCGTGTTAGCTATGGCCCCCATGCTGCTGCAAACAGTAAAATAATAAACTTTTTACTCACCTCCTCCAGCGTGTCTGCCCGGCCTCCCTCCTGCTGCTATGATAAGGCACAAGAGATTTCACTCTTCCGTGCCGATCACATGACCAGCCGAGAACCAGGAAATGCAGGAGGCCGGAGTTCAACCCCGAGGAGGGGGACACAGACAGGACAATGCTGGAGAAGGTAAGGAAAGTTTTATTTTACTAAAAGCAGCAGCATGGGGCGATATATAACACAGGGAGCTGTGTGCCAGCAATAGTGGGCCGTGTGCCGCCACATGGGGCCGTGTGCCGCCACATGGGGCCCTGTGCCAGCAATAGTGGGCTGTGTGCAGCCACATGGGGCCGTGTGCCGCCACATGGGGCCGTGTGCCGCCACATGGGGCCGTGTGCCGCCACATGGGACCATGTGCCAGCAATAGTGGGCTGTGTGCAGCCACATGGGGCCGTGTGCAGCCACATGGGGCCGTGTGCCGCCACATGGGGCCCTGTGCCAGCAATAGTGGGCTGTGTGCAGCCACATGGGACCATGTGCCAGCAATAGTGGGCTGTGTGCAGCCACATGGGGCCCTGTGCCAGCAATAGTGGGTTGTGTGCAGCCACATGGGGCCGTGTGCCAGCAATAGTGGGCCATGTGCAGCCACATGGCCCCATGTGGCGGCACACGGCCCACTATTGCTGGCACACAGCTCCCTGTGTTATATATCGCCCCATGCTGCTGCTTTTAGCCGTGTGCCGCCACATGGGGCCGTGTGCAGCCACATGGGGCCGTGTGCCGCCACATGGGGCCGTGTGCAGCCACATGGGGCCGTGTGCCGCCATATGGGGCCGTGTGCCGCCATATGGGGCCGTGTGCCGCCACAATGGGCCGTGTGCCGCCACAATGGGCCGTGTGCCGCCACATGGGGCCGTGTGCAGCCACATGGGGCCGTGTGCCGCCATATGGGGCCGTGTGCCGCCATATGGGGCCGTGTGCCGCCATATGGGGCCGTGTGCCGCCACAATGGGCTGTGTGCCAGCCATAGAGGATGTGTGCCAGGCATAGGGGACATGTGGCATCGCTGGGCCATATCCAGATTCAGAGGGCTAATTTTAGGATGGGGGGGGGGCTATGAGGGACATATACCCTATATGATTTGTCAGACGGACACTGGCATTATAAGACGGACCCCATTTATTAAAAAATTCTCTATTCCTTCACCAAATTTGGGGGTGCGTCTTATAATCAGGTGCGTCTTATAAAGCGAAAAATACGGTTTTAAGTTTGGCTACTATCACGCTAAAACAATGCTTTTTTACAACGTAAAGGTTTTTTGCATCATATAGCTTGCATCAGATTTCTGCACCAAATTTGCATCTCCTGGCAAAAAAAGCACCAAAACAGGGTCAATACCATTTTTGTGTGTTTTTTTGCCAAGAAAAGCAGATGTGGTAGTGAAATTTAAACATCATATTCCTGCACCAAATCTGCTTCTCCTGGCAAAAAAAAAAAATTGCATCAATATCACAGTAAATCATTGTGTTTTGATGTAGGTTTTTTGGCAGAAGATGCAGATTTGGTACAAGAATATGGTGTATAAATTTCAGCACCAAGTCTGCATCTCTAGACAAAAAAAGCGGCTTTCTGACATGAGATGCAGTTCTGTGAAGAACTCAGTGACCTCACCTAAGGTAAGGTCACTGAGTTCAATCAGGTCACCTGTGGTCAGTTTACCTGCGGTCACAGGTGGGGTACCGTGGAAACTCCAGCTGTGATCGCAGATAAACTGAGTAATGTCACCGCGCACAGCTGCGTCTCAGTCAGTGCCTGCCTGAAGCCACAACATGCAAACATATACTGTGTCCGCGCACTGTGACTTCAGTATGAAGCAGAGCCAGAATCGGCATTGGATCTCGTGTGGATTACTATGGAACCAAGTGTTTGACTTAACTTGACTTGATTAAACTTGAGAAAGAGGATGTGGTTTTTTGTATTTTATTTCAAATAAAGGATCTCAAAGACCCATACTCATTACTAAAATAGGGCTTAGTAGCAGCTGTGAGCTGTCATTAACTCTTTATATTACCCCGATTACCACCGCACCAGGGCAATTGGGATGAGCCAGGTAAAGTGCCGGGATTGTTACATCTAATGGATGTGACAATTTTGGGAGGCTGCAGACTGCTATTTTTAGGCTCAGAGGGCCCACTAACCATGGGTTTCCCCAGCCTGAGAATACCAGCCGCCAGCCATTGGCTTTATCATGGCTGGGTATCAAAATTGGAGGGACTACATGCCATTTTCTAAAATTATTTATTTAAATAATTAAAAAAGCGGCATGGGGTCCCTCCTATTTTAATACATAGCAAAGCTAAGCATATGCCTGGGGGCTGCAGCCTGTAGCCATATGCGTTTTCAGTGCTTGGTATCATAATATGGGGGGACCTTATGCCATTTTTTTGTATTAATATTTACTATTACACTACTGTAGAGAAGCAGACAGCTCTGTGCTTGAAATCAATCACACATCGTCACACAGGCTGAGAGCGCTGTCTGACTGCAACCATTCAGGGACGCCAGGACTGCCGCTGTGCATGGGCATTTTAAATATGTATGAGGGTAATGAGTGGCCCTGGAAGTACTGTTACCGCCGTGCAGGAGACTCGATAAGTATAACACTCTTGCTCTAATCCCCCTAGCCCTTTCTACCACCATTTTAAAGTACAATATTCGGGTCCCCATAGGCTTATATAGGGATCGGTGTCCGGGCAGATATTTAAAATTAATTCAGGTCCCGAACCGTTTTAAAAAAAATAAATAAAAATCTTGTTGGACCACCCAACCCTAAATATCTGCAGATTCGCCCATCACTAATCACTATCCTACTTAGTTGGAATCTTTTGATAAGGTATTCCCTTTAATAATAGACTAGATCCTATTAATATACTTCCTTTTGTATACACTCATTTTGATTGGCTTTGATGGGCTTTATCATTTATGGTCAATATGTTTTTACCATTTTAAATGTCATTTAATAAATGTTATGATTTTATATTTTTTTTCTGACTAATCCAGTTAAGTGGTTTATAATTAGAGGACAATTTGAGTCTTATAGGTTCTCAACAGGAAATTCAAGGGTATACACAGCTCAACATCTCAGATCTGCTAGATCTGCAACAAAGAAAACAGTGATTATATCACAACTGCTGTACCAAGTAAACTAAGTGATACAACACTGTAATCAGGATCACTGTCCCTACCTCCTGCTGCTGTCAGATTACATAGCAAAAATTGGCTGATTAGAGATGAGAGAACTCGTTGAAGTTCAGTTCGACAGACTTTATTTAAAGTTCGGTTCTGGACCCGGATTTGACCTGAACTTCATTTGAAGTCACTGATTCGCAGTTTGGGTCTCCGCTGACATGCAGACAACCATAAACAGATCATTTCCAGGGTAGGGAAGGCAGGCATTTTCCATTTTTTTGTTTGGTGCACTCTACATCTGATCACACTGTTGATACCCGCAGTGGGAGCCGATCAAACACTGCAAGCAGCTCGCACTGGGTTGAGCATTGAGCATACCCGAGCACAGCAATGCTCACACAAGTGGTGTTCATACATACAATACTAGCGATTCAATCGCTTTTCCCACAGCACTCTCTTCCTGCACCCAGCGTGGCTTCTGGACTGGTGAGTCACTTAACTCTATCACTACCATTATGTTGTTCCAACTGCCTGTCTCCTTCACAGCACTGCATCCAGCCCTGGGTCACTCCCACTGACCTGCAGTGAACTATTCCTTGTTTGACTTTCCTCACAAGCACTACTCTAGGTCATTCTCTATTTTTATCATGCCACTCATATAATGCTGCTGGTTCTTGTCCATTTATGTATATACTAGATGGTGGCCCAATTCTAACGCATCGGGTATTCTAGAATTTATTGTGTAGTTAATGTATGATTTTTGTTATATATATAGATGTTGTTGCGTGTAGTTGCCAAGTGTTTATGTAGGGCGCTGTAAATGTTCTGGGTGTTGTCTGGGTGTGTGTGAGAGCGATGTGGTTTGTGTGTTGCGTTGTGTGTGTTGCATTGTTTGTGGAGTGCTGTGTGTCTGCAGCCTTGTGGGCATGTGGTGCTGTGTGTGTTGTGTGGTTTGTGTGAGTGTGTGTGTGTGGGGTACATGTGTGTGTGTGTTTTGGGGGGAGGTATGTTTTGTGCAGTGTGTGTGTGTTGCGCAGTGTGTGCGTATATTTGTGTGGGCCGCGGTGTTTGTGTGTTGGGTGTGTGCGGCGTTGTCTCTGTGTGTGGGTGTCTGTGTAGGGCAGTGTTTGTGGTTCCTAGTGTGTGTGTGGTGTGTTCTGCGGTGCATGTGTGGCGGTATGTGTGTGTGTTTTGGGGGTAGGTGTGCACCCCCATCGTGCTCCATCCCCCATGCTGCACACCCCTCAACGTGCTTCATCCCCCATGCTGCGCACCCCCTTCGTGCTTCATCCCCCCATGCTGTGCACCCCCCATCGTGCTTCATCCCCCCCATTGTGCTTCATCCCCCCATGCTGCGCACCCCACATCGTGCTTCATCCCCCCCATGCTGCGCACCCCTCAGAGAGGAGTATAATAGGAGGATTATAATAGGAGGAGTATAATAAGAGGAGTAGTCCTGAGGGGAGAGGAGTATAATAGGAGGAGTAGTCCTGGGGAGAGAGGAGTATAATAGGAGGAGTAGTCCTGGAGGTGAGGAGTATAATAGGAGAAGTAGTTCTGGAGGTGAGGAGTATAATAGGAGGAGTAGTCCTGGGGGTGAGGAATATAATAGGAGTAGTCCTGGGGAGAGAGGAGAATAATAGGAGGAGTAGTCCTGGGGAGAGAGGAGTATAATAGGAGGAGTAGTCCTGGAGGTGAGGAGTATAATAGGAGGAGTAGTCCTGGGGGAGAGGAGGATAATAGGAGCAGTCCTGGGGAGTGAGGAGTATAAGAGGGTGAATAGTCTTGGGGAGAGAGGAGTATAATAGGAGTAGTCCTGGGGGAAGAGGAGTATAATAGAAGGAGTAGTCCTGGGGGGAGAGGCATATAATAGGAGGAGTAGTCCTGGAGGTGAAGGGTATAATAGGAGGAGTAGTCCTGGAGGTGAGGAGTATAATAGGAAGAGTAGTCCTGGGGGAGAGGAGTATAATAGGAGGAGTAGTCCTGGAAGGTGAGGAGTATAATAGGAGGAGTAGTTCTGGGGGAGGGAGGAGTATAATAGAGGAGTAGTCCTGGGGGGAGGGGTCTAATAGGTGGAGTAGTCCTGGGGGAGAGGAGGATAATAGGGGGAGTAGTCCTGAAGGTGAGGAGTATAATAGGAGGAGGAGTCCTGAGGGGAGAGGAGGATAATAGGGGGAGTAGTCCTGAGGGGAGAGGAGGATAATAGGAGGAGTATTCCTGAAGTGAGAGGAGGATAATAGGTGGAGTAGTCCTGGGGGGAGGTGTCTAATAGGTAGAGTAGTCCTGGGGGTAAAATGTCCAATAGGTGGAGTAGTTCTGGGGGGTAATTGTATAGGTGCGCAATGAGTGCGGGGGCGGGGCCGAGCCGAGCGGCCAATGTGTGCATGGGGCGTGGCCGAGCCGAGCGGCCAATGTGTGCGGGGAGCGTGGCCTAGCGGCCAATGTGTGCAGGGGGAGTGGCCTAGCGGGCAATGTGTGCGGGGTGCGTGGCCGAGCGAGCAATGTGTGCGGGGGGCGTGGCCAAGCGGGCAATGTGTGCGGGTGCGTGGCCAAGCGGGCAATGTGGGCGGGTGCGTGGCCGAGCGGCCAATGTGTGCGGGGCGTGTGGCCGGGTGAGCGGCCAATGTACTGGGGGGGCGTGGCCAAGCCGAGCGGCCAATGTGTGCGGGGGTGTGGCCGAGCCGAGCTGCCATTGTGTGCGGGGGGCGTGGCCGAGCCGAGTGACAAATGCGACGATTGTCACTGTAATGACTAGAGTTGAGCGCGGTTCGCGGTTCGAGGTTCTCCAGTTTTAGGCTCGAGTGATTTTGGGGCCTGTTCTAGATCGAACTAGAACTCGAGCTTTTTGCAAAAGCTCGATAGTTCTAGAAATGTTCGAGAATGGTTCTAGCAGCAAAAAAACAGCTAATTCCTAGCTGGCTTTCCGCTGTAATAGTGTAAGTCACTCTGTGACTCACACTATTATGAAATTTCAGTGTATAGTGTGCGGGAACAGCGCCTTCAGATCATTGCTGTTTGTATAATGGCGATCGCCATTTTTTTTTTTTTTCCTTGTCTTCCTTCCCTAAGCGCGCGCGTGTAGTGGGGAGGGCCATTATGGCAGCCAATCCCAGACACACACACAGCTAAGTGGACTTTTAGCCAGAAAATCAACGGCATGTGTGATAGGATGTCCATGTCACATGTCCCTGCATTATAAAACGAGTATCTGCCCGTCCGGACGCCATTATCTCTTCTGCGTCCTTGGTGTCAGACATCACTGGCGCAGCTCCGTCCTTTCTCCTATCGCCGATACTGCTGTACGCGCTCCATACACAGCGCTGGACAGCTTAGGGAGAGCACTTTCTATCAGTCCTTTTAAGGGCTCGTACCGGCAGGGTCAGAGCCATAGGTGACAGGTCCTGAAAACAGAGACAGCGTCTGTGTAGCTAAGGTCAGGGATTTCGTCGCTGCATTTCCCCATTAGGAGGGAATAGAAAGGCAGGCTTCCATTCCTCTACCCAGAGCCCCACAATCCTGGCACTGTACCCTCCTGTCCTCTGCACACTCCAACTCATTATAACTAAGCCATTATACTAGCAAACACTGAGTGTACCTAGTGGCATCCTAAACGTGGCTATTGGACTTTTGTATAGTCCCACTAGTGCAAAGATATTTGCAGCACGTCTGCCTGCATTGCACACTCCAACTCATTATAACTAAGCCATTATACTAGCAAACACTGAGTGTACTTAGTGGCATCCTAAACGTGGCTATTGGACTTTTGTATCGTCCCACTAGTGCAAAGATATTTGCAGCACGTCTGCCTGCATTGCACACTCAAACTCATTGTTACTAAGCCATTATACTAGCAAACACTCAGTGTACCTAGTGGCATCCTAAACGTGGCTGTTGGACTTTTGTATAGTCCCACTAGTGCAAAGATATTTGCAGCACGTCTGCCTGCATTGCACACTCAAACTCATTATAACTAAGCCATTATACTAGCAAACACTCAGTGTACCTAGTGTCATCCTAAACTTGGCTATTGGACTTTTGTATCGTCCCACTAGTGCAAAGATATTTGCAGCACGTCTGCCTGCATTGCACACTCAAACTCATTATAACTAAGCCATTATACTAGCAAACACTCAGTGTACCTAGTGGCATCCTAAACGTGGCTATTGGACTTTTGTCTAGTCCCACTAGTGCAAAGATATTTGCAGCACCTCTGCCTGCATTGCACACTCAAACTCAATGTTACTAAGCCATTATACTAGCAAACACTCAGTGTACCTAGTGGCATCCTAAACGTGGCTGTTGGACTTTTGTATAGTCCCACTAGTGCAAAGATATTTGCAGCACGTCTGCCTGCATTGCACACTCAAACTCATTATAACTAAGCCATTATACTAGCAAACACTCAGTGTACCTAGTGGCATCCTAAACGTGGCTGTTGGACTTCTCTATCGTCCCACTAGTGCAAAGATATTTGCAGCACGTCTGGCTGCATTGCACACTCAAACTCATTATAACTAAGCCATTATACTAGCAAACACTCAGTGTACCTAGTGGCATCCTAAACGTGGCTGTTGGACTTCTGTATCGTCCCACTAGTGCAAAGATATTTGCAGCACGTCTGCCTGCATTGCACACTCAAACTCATTATAACTAAGCCATTATACTAGCAAACACTCAGTGTACCTAGTGTCATCCTAAACGTGGCTATTGGACTTTTGTATCGTCCCACTAGTGCAAAGATATTTGCAGCACGTCTGCCTGCATTGCACACTCAAACTCATTGTTACTAATACATTATAATACCAAAAATTGAGTAAACTTAGTGGCATACAAGAAGTGGCTGTTGTACTCCATTAGTGCCCCACTGGTGGCAAGCTATTTCTAACACCTCTGCATGACACCCTCCTGCTCTGTTTTTAATAAGCTATAATGATAGCAAAAAATACTGCCATTTAGTGGCATCATAGAACTGGCTGTTGTATTCCATTAGTGCCCCACTGGTGGCAAGCTATTTCTAGCACCTCTGCATGACACCCTCCTGCTCTGTTTTTAATAAGCTATAATGATAGCAAAAAATACTGCAACTTAGTGGTATACAAAAAAATGCCTGTAGGACTCCTTTATTGTGCCACTTGTGCCAAGCAATCTCAAGCACCTCTGCATTCTACCCTCATGCACATTTTGCTATGCTAATGTTATAGCAAACTCAGGGAATTCCTTGCTGCATTTGATCATTAGGAGGGATAGAAAGTGAGGCTTCTTTTACTGTCCTGGTACCCACAGAAAACGGCCACTGTACCCATCTGTCCACTTTTGCCACGCTATTTAATTTGCACAAAGAGCTGACTCTTTTTCTGCCATCCTAAAATTGTCTGGAATACTAAGTTAGTGTTCCTTTGCTGCCAAGCAAGGTACAACACATGTGCATTCTACACTCCTTTCCATTTCTGGAATGCAATTATTAACTGCAGGTAGTCCAGGCAATCTGTGACGAAGGTGCAGGCGTGGATATAATGTAGCCTGCATCCAATGATGGTTCTCTCGATGTCTGACAGCTCAACAATACCTTCTGTTTCCACTTCCAAAACAAGTGATGACCTGCCAATCACACTCCCTGTTGCGGGTTAAGGAGTGGAAGTTCAGTGTGAAAAACCATGTGTGACTGCTGTCCCCACAGTCACAGAGGATGAAGAGCACGCAGATGCACTTGATGGGGCAGGCGGTGGTTGCACAGGCACACTAGGCCGCATTGTAGCACAGTGAAATTCACATTGCGACTTATGCTTCATTTTAAGTCGTGTACAGGGTGGGCTCCCCAGTATGCAGCAAAACCAGGCAACAGGAAAAGGACTCTAGGCAGTTGGGTTGATAAATGATTGTTTAACTTTACCAAAACAAACAATAAGAACCATGCATACAATTTAAATAATTGAACAATCTATTCTGTTGCCTACTACCTGCTAATCCCTCTGTGTAGCAGTAATTGTGTGTTTGTGCGTGTGTGTGTGTGTGTGTGTGTGTGTGTGTGTGTGTGTGTGCGAACACGACTTACCAGTGGCGCATCACAAGAGCTTCCAAGTTACCTACCTAAACATAGACAAAACACATTACCCCCCTGAATACCCTTGTTAGCTGAAGCCTCACAGATAATGCAGATGATAACAGTGTGAATGCAAACCACACAGCTCTGCAACACAGTCATGGAAATCTTGAAAAGCAACAGTCAATGCAAACATGTGTTGCTGTCCCTCTATGATTTAAACTGTACGTGAATATTTGACAGTGTAGAGGCAGCAAGTCTTATTGTCTATATAGTCGGCCTACCCAGAACAGATATGTGTTTTGCTAATAAAACAAAGTGTTGCGTTCCCGCATTATTGTCTGGGCACAGCCTACCGTACCCGGGTACTGTGATGTCCAGTTGCCAGAAATACAGACTTTACGCTCCTCTCACGGTAAACAGTATAGACAGCACCGTAAGAATGTTGGTCTGTGGCACAGGATGCTGCTCACCGACGTTACAGTGCTCATCATCAAAGTACAACACAACTCCCCTCACAATTGAACGAAGTGTTTCTGCGGTGGCTCCTTGCTGTAACACACACCTTTAGCTTTTCCTTCTGTTCATAGACAGCATCTCCAAGTCCACCCCCGAAGAGCAATTTTCTATTGCTATAGTGACCAAAGGCAGATCCAAAAAAACAGCAGCCCCTTGTGTGTAGTCTGCAACAATGCATGCAATGAACGGCAAATAAGCATATTGCGTTGACAGTTGCTAAAGCTGAGCAATACACCTTCACGCTGTCAATTCATATCCATGTGATACTTTATGGAGGAAATACTCAAAAGTGTGAGTTTTTGCCTTCTACTTACAGATTGTTGACAAATTTTACAGATTCCATGACTTGGGTGATCCTTTGCGATGTCCAAAAATTCACAGGCTAGGAAAGGCTTACAGCCCATGCGACCTGCATAGCCAACACGACATCTGCTCAGAGTCAAAGTTGTGGTCCAGGATTCAGTTGTTGACGTGCTTCCAGTACTTTGTCTCTGGCCAGGAAGACGCAACATAACCTCGTCGTCAATAGCATCCTCCTCCACCTCCTCTGCTGACCTCATCGACTGGCTGACTTTGGTTTGACAGTAAGTGTGGTCTCCAACCTCATCAATAATCCTGTGTGTTTTCATTCCCCTCGTCATGAGTCCTCCGAGACAACCTCTTCCTGCCCTGACCGAATAGTAAAGTTGTCCTTCCAATCAGGTATCTGTGCTCCTCATCATGTTCCCCATTGTCTCCACCAGGCGGATTGACTTTTTGGAAATGAGGGTGTAGATTAGGCTCAGCACCTTCTTCATCGGGGCCTGGATCCCAGTCACAAAGCTTCTGGCCATCTGCGCAGATCATTTCCCCTGTCTCATGGAACTCGCTACCTCAACACGTTAGATTATCTGCTACACACGCAAGCTTCAAACTGAATCTGAAAACTCATCTGTTCAGAAATGACTATAACCTTCAATGACACCATCACCATACGTACTTGACGCTCAACCTAAACAACTCCTACTGTCTCCTCTCAAAAATCCTTTAGAATGTAATCCCGCAAGGGCAGGGCCCTCTTCCCTCTGTACCAGTCTGTCTATAGTTACTTGTATATGTATTCTGTATGTAACCCCCTTCTCATGTACAGCACCATGGAATCAATGGTTCTCTATAAATCAATAATAATAAAAATATTAATAACTTCCTTGTCTGTACTCATTGCAGCTTTGGAGCAGACCTCTGATTCCCAGGCTATAAAGCGACTGAACAGCTATGCAAACTCAACCATCTCTGTCACCCCATACTCAGCAGGGCTGGTGGAAACTTGAGAGCTGTTAGGAAGCAAGTGCGATTTGATTGACACCACAGAGGAATGGAGTATTTGGGATCTTGAAATTGGGGTGGAGGAGAGGCCACTTTATGGAGCAATTCAGATCCATTGAAGCAGCTGCTGATTTGGCCTCATCTACATTTGTTAGCGATGGTCGTGTCCATGAAAAAAGGGATCATATCAGATTATCCATGGGAAAAAGTACACCTGTTCTTTTGGATGTTATTTGTTGTTACAAAACGGTGACGCCTTAAACGCAAGCAGCCTGCTGCGGTTTCAGTTGCGCCCAGGCATCAGCTGCCATTTAGTCCTGTGCCTCGGGTTGTCCAGCTGGCTGCTTTCTCCTCCACGTCTAAGTGTGGAGAGGCAGCTAGTGCGCATGCGTGTGCCGATTTACCCCAGCCGCAGCCTAACTCCAGTGTTTCGCCTAGTGAGTATGCTCAGCCTGACTGTGCCATTCCTGAGGCTAAGTCTTCATTTCGGGCTACAGCGCATGCTCCCACACTTAGTGCGAAAAGCCTCTTTGCACAGGTACTTGCACTCCGTGCCGGGTCTAAGTCCTGTGTTGTGCATAGACACCATGCTAAAGCTGATAGTCTTTTTTCAGAGACTGTATTTCATGCAACTGATCATGGTCAGGCACTTACTGCATCAGAAACTAGGTCCGGTAATGAACTCTTTGGCCCTGCCCCTGATGTGGGGGGCCCATTTAGACCACAGGGCATCAGGTGTCCTGACGATGTGGCCAGGCCACTCCCAAATGGCTTGCAGAGGCACGCCCCTATGACTTGTCACCTCATTATTGATGGTCAGACGATGACTGGTGAGGTGTTTGGGTCATGACAGCCATGAGGTCATCATTGAAGTTGCGGTTCCAAATAGGACGCTAGTTATGCCACTCATGACGTATCACTCTGCTTTTGTCTCCAGGAGGTGCATTGTGGTCCACCCTAGTGTGGGGCGGACCCAGGTTATAGAAGGGGCTGGAGACAACAAGGAGGTGCGCAGTCTTATATTATGCTCCGAAAGAGCACACCTCCATGTGTTGAACCCATTGCGGCTTTAGGCCAGAGGTAGGCAGGGATAGAGCGTCGATGCAGGCCGCCACCACAGTTGGTAACGCAGAACGGTTAAGACCAGCTCCTGTCCTACAAGTCCTGCTTGTGCAGCCCAGTGGCATTAACAGGCCTGCTGCTGCTGATGCGCCTGCTGTTCACAGGTGTGGCCCCAATGCACACGGTCAGCGTACTGAATGGCCCCTGTGATGTTAACAGGGAGTTCCTGGGCTGGGTGGGCGTGTGGACCCTGTGACGCTAACAGGGCTCCCAGTCTCAAGATCCGAGTGGCGTCTAACTTGGTTCAGGCTACTATTAGTTTCATAGCCACACAGCTCTGTATCCTCCACCAAACCTTCCAGTTGCCAACCTCTCCTTTTCCATCTGGGAGCACGGTGGACACTGACTGCTGATGGGGATATATACCTTTCTCTTTCTTTTCTTATTAATTTTCGTTATATAGCGGTAACATAGTATATACCACCTTATCCAAATCTGCCAGTCCCACCGTAACAGATGGTGTTTCTTCATCAAATGTTACTTTTGCTTAACCACCAAACCCACGGACCAAAACTTTTTTCCCCTTTCCAACACACCTGTTCCCCTTTTCACCAGCATCTGTCCTTTTTCAACGCATTTTGTATATGACCAAAAGTGCAACTCTGCAGGGACACCGTACTCAATGCCATCTCAGCACAACAGCCAGCCCTCGGTCCCTCAGATGTGGACAAGTAAAAGACCATTTCCTCCTATCCATGACAAACCGTTGAGATTCACTCTGTGCAGCACTGGTGTTTAGTGGAAAAGCAGATCGAAGATTGCGTACCACCTTCTGAAGATACTCCTGTACACGTGCGTCCCTTTATATGGCAGGAATTATTTCGCCAAATTTTGTCTTGTACCGGGGATCTAACAGTGTGGCAACCCAGTAGTTAGCATTACTTCGAATTCGTACAATCCGAGGGTCATGTTGTAGGTAGTGCAGCAAGAAGACGCTCATGTGTCTTGTGCATCCAGGAGGACCAAGTCCTTGGTGTGTTGGTGGCAGAGAGGTGAGAATCGTGCCTCCTTCCTCTGCCCTCTCCCCCCAACCTCGCACAACCGAAATTTGAGCAAGCTCTCACTCATCTGCTGAGTCTTCCATGCCCATCGCAAGTTCGTCCTCCATTTCTTCATGGCTACTGCACCTTCCTCAACAATTTTTGCTGATACTATGCGCCCTTGTTAATCCCTATCCCCCACCATATCTGCTGCCTAGGTGCCGCTTACCGTATGGACCTTGTAGATCTTATTATCCCTTCTGCATATGACTCCTCCTGTACTTCCTCACCTTCCTCTTGGACCAATATCTGACTCCGAATAATGCTTACAGTGTGCTCCATCATGTAGATGACCAGAATTGTCACGCTGAGAATGGCATTGCCAGTGCTAAACATCTTCGTCGACATTTGTAAACTGTGTAGAAGGGTGCATAGGTCCTTGATCTGACACCACTCCAGCAGCGTGATCTGCACCACCTCTGGATCAAGTTATCCCAGGCTATATGTCATAACGTATTGCAGCAGGGTTCGGCGGTGCTGCCACAAACGCTGCAACATGTGCAGATTAAAATTCCTGCGTGTCGGCACATCGCATTTCAGGCGCTTAACCACCAGACCTAAAGACTTCTGTAGCGACGAAAGTTGTTGAGCTGCTGTGTGCGCACGATGGAAGTGAGCACATAGCGAGCGTGCCCGCCGCACAAGGCCATGTAGGCCGGGATGGTGTTTTAAAAATTGCTGGAGAATTAGGTTCAACACGTGAGCCATACAAGGCACGTGTCTCACATTGCCCTGACGATGGCCCGCAGCCAGGTTTGCATCATTGCCACACACGGCTGTTAAGTCACCAACGGAGTCCGCTCCGTCAATTTGTACTCCGGTCGCCAGGTGACAACGTGTTCCTTTCATGCATAGTGCTGATGATGGGAGAGGAGTCGATGCCAGCGGCGCAGGTGGACGCAGGTTATGCTCACCCACTGAGCTGCATTACCTTGACAGATGCAGAATCTCTGGCTGAATGTAGCTGGTGGGTATCTCACAGATGAAGTACCATCATTCAGCTACAACCAATGGGAAGACACCACACCGTTTTTTATGCCCATCCTGTCTGCAGACCACTGCCAGACATAGCTATGAACCTCTGGTTACTTTTACCCCCAGTTCAGTTTTATGATTTTGTGTGCTTGTTACCTGACTACTTTTCCTGCTTGCTGTTTATGTACCTTGTTGGCCGATCCGCATTTCACCTCTGCTTGTTTTCTGATTAAGTCCTGGCCGTCCCATTCTGTTCCTGTTACTCAATTAATGTTTTGACCCTGCCTGACTACTATTCTCTGAAACTGAAGCCTTCCACAGGTATTGATCACCTTGGGCCCTGTGTAATTCCTAATCCCTGTATAGGGGTTAAAGGGTTTCAGGGTTCTAGGGGTCCTGCTTGGTGAGTGGCTTCCCTCTAGCCTATCATTTACAGCCCATCTGAGTGTGTGGATCAAGGAAGGCGTTACACCGTGCTCTCTGCAGAAGGCCATGTGGGCCAGGATAGTGCTTTAAAAATTGCTGGACAACCAGGTTCAACACGTGAGCCACACAAGGCACGTGTGTCACATTGTCACAGCGAAGGGCCGCACCCATGTTTGCATCATTGTCGCACCCGGCCTTCCCTGGCTGCTGGTTGAGTGGAGACAACCATTGATGAAACTCGGTCTCCAGAGCTAACCGTCCACAACTTCTCAGCGGTGTGACTCACATTTCCCATACATTTCAAAGTAAACCTTTGACCGCCTGATGGCATTGAGCTCTGCTGCCAGCATAGTAAGGAGGTGTGTGGTATTCCTTGTGCGCAGTTACAAGGAAGGGTGGCCTGACCACACAGGGTTTGGGCCAAGGTGGAGGACCCACACGAGGTTGAAGAGGCAGAAGCAGTGTATTAACTTCTACATACAGAAGGATTGACACAACTCGTGGGGACGGCAAGACTTGTACAGCAGACCCTTCTCCATCTCTCCCCACAGTAACCCATTGCCCAGTCAGCGACATGTAACACCCCTGTTCATGCTTACTGGGCCAATTATCTGTGGTGAAATGCACCCTGTCACACAGAGTTTCTCAAGGAATCAGTGATGTTTAGTGCAACATGCTGGTGTAGCGCGTGCACGCCTTTGTTGGAGAAGGAGTGGCTCCTGGGCATCGGCTCTTGGGGCACTGCGATGAGCATAAGGTCTTGAAAAGCCTCGATTAAAAAGGTTGGAAAGGCAGCATTTTGGTAGCCAACAGTTTCCAGATGCTGAAAGTCAACCTCTAAGCCATGTCATGCCCTTCTAAAAGCATGTAAAACACAGTAAGGGGACTCCAACCACAGTCTCCCTCGTTTCCACTAACTGGGCCACACACACCCCACTTGACTGGCATCAGTTGACCCCCCTTTTGAAAAAGAAAAAGATGCTTTGCATGAAGCACTCTCAAAAATACGCGTGCCTTTCCCGTCCCCTGGCTGACCCAGGGGAAGAAAAGTCCTCTGAGAGCCATGACTTGTTCATCTTGGTTCTTTTAGAAACACAGCGAGGGGACTCCAACCACAGTCTCCCTCGTTGCCACTAATTGGACCACACACACCCCACTTGACTGGCATCAGTTGACCCCCCTTTTGAAAAAGAAAAAGATGCTTTGCATGAAGCACTCTCAAAAATACGCGTGCCTTTCCCGTCCCCTGGCTGACCCAGTGGAAGAAAAGTCCTCTGAGAGCCATGACTTGTTCATCTTGGTTCTTTTAGAAACACAGCGAGGGGACTCCAACCACAGTCTCCCTCGTTGCCACTAATTGGGCCACACACACCCCACTTGACTGGCATCAGTTGACCCCCCTTTTGAAAAAGAAAAAGATGCTTTGCATGAAGCACTCTCAAAAATACGCGTGCCTTTCCCGTCCCCTGGCTGACCCAGGGGAAGAAAAGTCCTCTGAGAGCCATGACTTGTTCATCTTGGTTCTTTTAGAAACACAGCGAGGGGACTCCAACCACAGTCTCCCTCGTTGCCACTAATTGGGCCACACACACCCCACTTGACTGGCATCAGTTGACCCCCCTTTTGAAAAAGAAAAAGATGCTTTGCATGAAGCACTCTCAAAAATACGCGTGCCTTTCCTGTCCCCTGGCTGACCCAGGGGAAGAAAAGTCCTCTGAGAGCCATGTCCACATTGTCAGTGGACAGACACGTGTGCTTATCTGCCAGCAGACCCCCAGCAGCACTGAAGACAGGTTCCGAGAGAACGCTGGCTGCAGGACACGACAAGATCCCCAAGGCGTACGTGGCGAGCTCAGGCAATTTATCCAGATTGGAAGCCTAAAATGAGCAGGGCTCAAGTTGCTCAGTAATGGCATCGACGTTCCCTTGCATATACTCATATCTGTGTCTCCTCCTCCTCTTTTTCCTTGTCCAGCTCCTTTGTTTTCGCATGAGTATATGTCCTTGTCATTTTCCCATGTGTTTCTGTTGTGTTGTGAGTTGTTTGTCACCTTTTGGACACCTTTGAGGGTGTTTTCTAGGTGTTTTTATGTGTTTGTGATTGCCTGCCATTGTTTCCTATGCGGTTCGAGTTCGGTTCGTCGAACGTTCGACGAACCGAACTCGAACGGGACCTCCGTTCGGCGAACCGACCTCGAGCCGAACCGGGACCGGTTCGCTCATCTCTAGTAATGACGTCATTTTGGAGCAAGACAGACAGACAGACATACAGAATAAGGAAATTATATATATAGATTTTAGGTTTATATAGATAGGTTTTATGATTAAAAACTCTGCTATACATCCTGGGCTTTACTATCCATTTGATTATATAAGTCAATGTTTACAACGTTGGCAGATAATGGAAATTGGGTCATCTTTTGCAGTCTCAAAAAAGGCCAACGCTAGGCAACCCTTCCTGCAAACTGCAGACCCGCAACTGCTGATAGCCCCAGCCAGAATTATGGCTGAGATGGTTATGGCTTCTCATGGTGGCATCACTCTGTGATTGTAGGGGAATCGCCACCATAACATCCTTGCTTTCCTCCTCTTCCTCTGCTGAGCTACTCAGCTGCATGTCTCTGGGTTCACACCAAGTGGGATCTACAATTTCATCGTCATGCTATATGTTGTCCCCCTTCTCCTCCTGGCCTGACATCACAGCAAAGTATGTGTGCGCCTCTCAAATCTTAGTCTCATCATCATCACCTCCACCCCTGAGGGTTATCAGTTGACGAGAGTTGAGATAATGCGAGGCCCCTACTTCATCCGGGTCAGGATGCAACTCTTACAAATTTTGGGCACTGGTGCAGATGCTTTCCTCCTCTTCAGTCTGGGAATCTTTGGAGCAGACCTCTGATACCCATGAGATAGAATGTATGAACAGATCTGCATAGTTGCATAGTTACATAGTTACTTAGGTTGAAAAAAGACCTAGGTCCATCTAGTTCAACCTTCCTCCACCAGTTCTACATTTGGTCACTAAGTCATTTATAACCAACAATGTTTTGTGTACTGAGGAAATCATCCAACCCTTTTTTAAAAGCTGTTATAGTATCTGTCATTGCTACCTCTTGTGGTAGGGCATTCCACAGTCTGACTGCTCTAACTGTAAAGAACTCTTTCCTATTTAGCTGTCGGAATCGCTTTTCTTCCACTCGCAGTGAGTGCCCGCAGATCCTTAGTATTGTCTTTGGAAGAAATAAGTCATGTGCCAGTCCTTTATATTGACCACACATGTATTTATACATATAAATGAAATCTCCTCTGAAATGTCTTTTTTCTAAGCTAAACATATCTAACTTTTTCAACCTGTCATCATATGGGAGGCCTTCGATTCCTTGTAGTAGTCTAGTTAGCCGCCTTTGAACTGACTCTAACTTCTGAATGTCCTTTTTAAAATGTGGATCCCAAAACTGGATCTCATATTCCAGATGTGGCCTTACAAGTGATTTATAGAGGGGCAACAATACGCTGGGATCACGGGTTCTAATCTCTCTTTTTATACACCCTAAAATCTGGTTTGCTTTAGCAGCTGCTGCTTGACATTGAGTGCTGCTGCTCAGCTTATTTCTCATGAGAAAACCCAAGTCCTTCTCTTGTTCTGTAGTCCCGAGCTTACTTCCATTTAATGTATACGCAGTTATAGGATTACTCCATCCTAGGTGCATTACTTTACATTTAGCAACATTAAATCTCATTTGCCAAGTATCTGCCCATTCTGACATCTTATCCAGATCTTTTTGCAATATTGTACTATCAAGATCAGTTTTTAATATCCTACATAGTTTCGTGTCATCAGCAAAGACTGACACTTTACTATCAATCCCATCCACAAGGTCATTAATAAAGAGATTAAAAAGAATCGGTCCTAGCACAGATCCCTGCGGCACCCCACTGCTGACTATAGCCCATTTAGAGAATGTACCATTTATGACTACTCTTTGTTTCCTATCTTTTAGCTAATTCCTTACCCAGTTGCATATAGTTTCCCCTAGTCCTTGCTTCTGGAGCTTTAGTATAAGGCTATTATGTGGTACAGTATCAAATGCCTTTGCAAAGTCCAAATAAATCACATCAGCTGCATTACCAATATCCAGGTTTGCACTAGAACCCCAACAGATTGGTTAGACACGACTTATCTTTCATGAATCCATGCTGTTTGTCAGTTATTATATTATTTTCTGCAATATATTTTTGCAGGTCTTCCCTTAAAAAAATGCCCTCAAAAACTTTGCATACTACTGATACCAGGCTTACTGGACGGTAGGTAGTTGCCTGGATCTACCCTCTTACCTTTCTTAAATATCGGTACCACATCAACAATCCTCCAATCCTGAGGCACCAACCCTGTTACAAGCAAGTCTAAAAAGATGAGATACAGTGGTCTGTCGATTAGGAAGCTCAATTCCCTCAATATTCGTGGTTGAATGCCTTCTGGCCCTGCGGATTTGTCAATGTTTAATTTACTCAGATGTAGGCGTACTTCATCTTGTGTTAAATTAATTATATCGGGTGGTGAACTTTGATTATTCACTTGTTGAATGATCCCTGGTACAGTCAGTTCCTTTGTGAACACAGATGAGAAATGCCTATTTAATATCTCAGTCTTTTGTTTGTCCTCTATAACTAACATGTTATTATATTTTAAGGGGCCGATACTATCCTTTGTTTTTCTTTTGGCATTAATGTATTTCTAAAAGATTTTGGGCTTTTTATTAATGTCATTGGCGATTTTTGTTTCAGTAGCTAGTTTTGCTTGTTTGGTTTCTTTTTTACATTTCCTATTGATAAATATCAATATTATTATGTATATTAAATATGATATTATTAATAATAATAAAAAGCTCCTGTTTTTACACAACGCGTTTCAGCAAAATCACTGTTGCTTTCCTCATGTATAACAGGAGTAGAGTTGAGCGCGGTTCGCGGTTCTCCAGTTCGCGGTTCGAGTGATTTTGGGGGCTGTTCTAGATCGAACTAGAACTCGAGCTTTTTGCTAAAGTTCGATAGTTCTAGATACGTTCGAGAACGGTTCTAGCAGCAAAAAGCAGGGCTTTTTACAGCTACAGTGTGCAGGAGCCATCGCTGGCAGCCTGCCAGAAGCTGGTAACCAAGATAAACATCGGGTATCCAACCAAAGCGCTTTGGTTAGTATCCCGATGTTTATCCTAGTTATGTGCAGGAAGCCCACACTTCCTCGCTCAGCTCACTCCGCCCCCTCCTGCATGCGGCATGTACACACACACACACACACACTCTGCACACATGGTCCCGCTCGGCTTACCTGCGGTGATGAAGTCCCGCCATCCCGACCTCAGCGCTGTCACTGTCCTCCATGGCCGCCGCTTGTCACATCACCTTCTCTCACTTCCGACCCGAGACTGACTAGCGGTGACGTCACGGGCCTTTCGTGATACTTGGCTGTGAAGGCGGCGTTCATTGAACTCAGTGACAGGTGCTGTCAGCAGTGCAGGAGATCAGCGCAGGTAATGTACCTCGCTGACAGCAGCACTTGTCATCCCCTGCAGTGACCTGGGCTGACCCATTGATGTTAGCTCAGGTCACTGCACTGCTCACCCAGCCAATGGGGAACATCCTGCTCTTCATTGACTGGGACAGTGTGGATCGTCATGGCAACCCCTTGGATTACACCAGACCTGGATTTGTTTTTCTTTCTAATAAATTGATTAAAGAGGGAATGTATTGGGGAGTGTTTTTTCAAATAAAAATGTGTTTGTCGTCTATTTTTTTTTATTACTGACTGGGTTGGTGATGTCGGGTATCTGATAGACGCCTGACCTCATCAACCCCAGGGCTTGATGCCAGGTGACATTACACATCTGGTATTAACCCCATATATTACAAGGTTTGCCACCGCACCAGGGCGCGGGATGAGCTGGGGCGAAGCTCCAGGATTGGCACATCTAATGGATGCGCCACTTCTGGGGAGGCTGCGGCCTGCTATTTTTAGGCTGGGGAGAGTCCAATAACCATGGGCCTCCCTAGTCTGAGAATATCAGACCCCAGTTGTCTGCTTTACCTTGGCTGGTGATCCAATTTTGGGGGGACCCCTACGTGTTTGTTTTTTTAAATTATTTATTTAATTTAAAATAACAGCATGGGGTGCCCTCAGTTTTGGATTACCAGCCAAGGTGAGGTTGCCAGCTGTGGTCTGCAGGCTGCAGCCGTCTGCTTTACCCTAGCTGGCTACAAAAATAGAGGGAACCCTACGTCATTTTTTTTTTCCTTTTTTTGGCTAAATACAAAGCTAAGCACCCCTTAGTGCCACATGAAAGGAACCAAAGGGTGCAAAATTACAAAATGCAGGAGAGTGGGACATTATGTGTCTTTCTGCCATTATAATGACAGAAAAGACTGATATCAAGTGCACAAGCACAAGAAAATCACCAGAGCGCTCTACGCTGTGAAAAGCAGTAGAAAATGGCACTGGAGTGAACATGTGACCGCCTCATGTAGGTTGAAGCTATGGATCCTGGGTAAATTTATGCATTTACCCTCCTTCAGTTTTTTTGCAGTACACAAAAAAAACGGAAGGCACACGGATGACAAACAGATGACATACGGACCGTCTACGGAATGGAAACGGATGCCACACGGATGCACCCGTGAAAAAAAACGGACTGTTTTTTGCAGACCGCAAAAATGGATCGGTCGTGTTAATGTAGCTGTCACGCTCCCCGGGTCCTTGGCTCCCCTCCCCGGGTCCTCTGCTCCGCTCCCCGGGTCCTCAGCCCCGCTCCCCGGCTCACCTGCCACGCTCCCCGCTCTCCAGCCTCCGGTGCCCGTCCTTCCCAGGCCCCCTGGTCTCCGATCGCGGCGCCCGACGGCTTCCCAGGTCCTGGCCGGCTCCCCTGCGTCCTCTTCTCAGCCTCCTTCCCTGGCTTCTGGCACCCGGGCTGCGCGCATGCGCATTAGGGCGCGCGCGCGGTCACTGACCCTTTCTTAAAGGGCCAGCGTCCATTAACAGGAAATGAGGCTAAACAGGTACAGGGTATAAAGGGGTGTATTGTCCAAGGAGGCGGGGCCTGATCTTCGTGTTTTCCAAGCTAGGAGTCAGGTCTCCTTGTGTCGTCTTGCCATACTCACGTATCTCTCTTCTAGAGCTGATCCTGCCTCGCCATCCGGTCCTGCTGATTCCCGAACCCCGCACGCTGTCCGTCTGCCATCTGACAGTCCGTACCATCTCGGATCCCTGCGGTGACCCGTCATCTCGCTCCAAAGGTTCCGGACCCCGCCTGACATCATCTCGGCTTCCGAACCTGAGCTACGTCACCCGGACTACCATCCGTGACTCCGTGGTCCCAGGGACTTCTTCGTTACACTCACTTGCACGGACTGTTCTACTGCCCATAGTGCTTCAGCTACCGGACTCCTTACCACCATCTTAGAGTTCGGCCCAGTGGATCCACCTCCTGGGTCTGCCCGACCGCCTGGCCCTGACAGTAAGATCAGGCCATGGATCCCGCTGCAGCACTAGCGGCCTTGCAAGAGGAACTCCAACGCCAGCGTGAAGTCCAGACCCGCATGCTGAACTTTATGACTTCCGTGGACACCCGCCTGACCACGCTACAAGCGGCAGTCACGTCTTCAACATCCCGAGCCGCCACTAGTCAAGCCACGTCCCCCGCTCCCGTGGCTGCCTCTTCGGATGCTTCCAGACTGCGTTTGGCCTCACCACCCCGGTACGCCGGAGATCCCAAGACCTGCAGGGGGTTTATAAACCAATGCTCCCTCCATTTCACACAGCTGCCACATCTGTTTGCCTCCGACCAAGCCAAGGTCGCCTTCATCATGTCTCACCTGGAGGGCGAGGCACTGGCATGGATGAACCCGTTGTGGGAGAAGGAGGACCCTATGACCAAGGATCTTCAAGAGTTCCTGCAGGCCTTTCGCAGCACCTTTGACGAGCCGGGACGCGCCTCTGCGTCTGCTTCATCCCTTCTCCGCTTACGTCAAGGAACACTGACGGTGGGCCAATACGTCATCCGTTTCCGCACTTTGGCTTCAGAACTCGGGTGGAATAATGAGGCCCTAACAGCCGCCTTCTGGGAAGGACTCTCGAGTCGCATCAAAGATGAGTTGGCGGGTCGTGACGTGCCCTCCACCCTAGATGCCCTGATTGCCCTAGCAACTCGAGTGGACATTCGTTTTCAGGAGCGCTCCAAAGAGCTGTCTCGTGAGAGACGTCCGGTACGGCATTCCTCTCCTCCACAGAAGCCCTCCGTACCTCAGTCATCAACAGCTGGGATTCCCGTCCACGAGCCCATGCAGATCGACCGAGTACGGCAGTCTGAACAACGTCGAGCAGAGCGGCTTGCCAAAGGTCTCTGCTTTTACTGCGGAGAGGGCACACACCTCCTACGCTCCTGTCCGGAAAGGCCGGGAAACTCCAAAGCCTAGGGTTGGTAGGAGAGGCCACCCTAGGTGCTGGGACTCTCTCAGACCCGGTTACGTGGACTGTGCAAGTGTCAACGGGAGAGACGCGCTTCACGGCTGAGGCATACCTCGACTCTGGAGCAGCAGGCAATTTCATCCAGCAGGCCACGGTGGACAAGCACCAGCTGCCTGTTACTCTACTCGAGAAGCCCCTAGTGATTGCCTCTGTGGATGGGAGACCCCTCTCTGATACCATCTCCTGGGTCACCAGACCGGTCGAACTGCGTATCGGTGCCCTGCACACCGAGAACATCGCTCTCTACGTCCTTCCACACATGTCCCATCAAATCCTGCTGGGACTTCCCTGGTTGCGGACACACGAACCATCAGTCAGCTGGGGTACTGGCGAAATCACCCGATGGGGCCCGGCTTGTCATGAGAGGTGTCTGAAGTCCATACAACCCATCCGACGACCTCCGGTTCCAGAGAACCTACCGGAACTGCCCCCGGCCTATTGGTCCTTCGCAGACGTTTTTGACAAGAAGGAGTCTGAGGTACTTCCGCCACACCGTCCCTACGATTGTGCCATCGACCTGCTCCCAGGAACAACACCACCTCGAGGACGAATATATCCGTTGTCTCCAGCCGAAACCAGGGCCATGTCTACCTACATCACAGAGAGCCTGGCAAGGGGATTCATCCGGAGATCCTCCTCCCCTGCGGGAGCAGGCTTCTTCTTCGTTAAGAAAAAAGAGGGTGACCTACGCCCATGCATCGACTACCGGGGTCTGAATCAGATCACCGTCAAAAACAAGTACCCTCTGCCGCTCATCCCCGAATTGTTCGACCGGCTCAGAGGAGCCCGTGTGTTCACCAAGCTGGATCTTCGGGGTGCCTACAACCTAGTTCGTATCCGCTCTGGGGACGAATGGAAGACCGCGTTTAATACTCGCGATGGGCACTATGAATACTGCGTGATGCCCTTCGGCCTGTGTAACGCACCAGCTGTCTTCCAAGAATTGGTGAACGACATATTCCGGGACCTCCTCTACGTCTGTGTAGTAGTTTATCTGGATGACATCTTTATCTTCTCTCCGGACCTCCAGACCCACAGAGAGAACGTACAGCTGGTTCTACAAAGACTGAGAGAGAATCGTCTCTACGCCAAATATGAGAAGTGTGTCTTTGAGCAGTCTTCTCTCCCTTTCCTGGGATACATCATCTCGGGTACTGGACTGCAAATGGATCCAAAGAAGGTCTCCTCCATACTCAACTGGCCTCCCCCTTCTGGACTGAAGGCAATCCAACGGTTCCTGGGATTCGCCAACTACTACCGCCAGTTTATCCCTCACTTCTCTGCCCTGACTGCTCCTCTCTCCGCTTTGACCAAAAAGGAGGCTAATCCATAGGACTGGTCACCTGCGGCCGACGCCGCGTTTTGCTCACTGAAGCGAGCATTTGCCTCCGCTCCTGTACTCCACCGTCCGGAGTTAAACCGCCAGTTCACCTTGGAGGTGGATGCCTCCTCCTCGGGAGCCGGAGCAGTGCTCATGCAGAAGTCCTCCTCCGGCAAGATGGTGACTTGCGGTTTCTTCTCCAAGAGCTTCTCAGCGCCTGAACGTAATTACACCATCGGTGACCGAGAACTATTGGCGGTCAAACTGGCTCTGGAGGAGTGGCGCTACCTCCTGGAAGGAGCAGTGTACCCCGTGATTATCTACACGGACCACAAGAACCTGGAATACCTGCGGTCCGCTCAGCGACTGAACCCACGGCAAGCCAGGTGGTCCTTATTTTTTGCCAGGTTTGACTTCCAGCTCCATTTCCGACCCGCGGACAAGAATGTACGCGCTGATGCCTTGTCTAGGTCTTTCATGCCCATGGAGCAGGAGGAAGAGACTACCCAACCTATCATCTCTCCTAGCAAGATTATTCCGGTGGCCCCTGTCACCCTGGCCCAGATACCGCCCGGAAAGACCTATGTCTCTGAGACTAACAGGCAAAAAGTGTTACACTGGGGTCATGCCTCAAAAACAGCCGGTCATGCAGGCCAGAAGAGAACATGGGGTGCGATTGTACGCCATTACTGGTGGCCATCCCTTCGCACGGACGTCGCTGCTTTTGTCTCTGCCTGCTCCTCTTGTGCCAGGAACAAGACGCCCAAACACCTGCCCTATGGCCGTCTTCTGCCTCTGCCGATACCCACAGTTCCGTGGCAACACATAGCGATGGATTTTATTACGGACTTACCATTATCCTCCGGACACACAGTTATATGGGTCGTGGTGGACCGGTTCTCCAAAATGGCTCACTTCGTCCCTATGGCTGGACTGCCCTCTGCTCAGGAACTCGCGGAAGCCTATATACATCACATCTTCCGCTTGCATGGCTTTCCATCCCACATCGTGTCCGACAGAGGAACTCAGTTCACCTCCCGCTTCTGGAGGGCGCTCTGCAAACATCTGGGAGTGACTCTGGACTTTTCTTCTGCTTACCATCCTCAGTCTAATGGCCAAGTGGAGAGGGTCAATCAAATCTTGACCTCCTTCTTACGTCACTATGTCAACGCCCATCATGACGACTGGTCCACGCTTCTGCCTTGGGCTGAATTCTCACATAACCACCACATCAGTGAGTCGTCCTCCAAATCTCCCTTCCATGTCGTTTACGGACTTCAACCCTCCATCCCATTGCCTATATCCCCTTCTTCGGACGTCCCTGCGGCTGATACTGTAGCTCGTGACTTCGCTACCATTTGGGACTCTGTCAAGGCGTCCCTTGGACGCGCTTCCCAGCGGATGAAGAAACACGCTGACAAGAGGCGTCTGGACCCTCCGTGTTTCTCTCCTGGAGACCTAGTCTGGCTTGCTTCCCAGTACATCCGATTGAAGATTCCATCCTACAAGCTGGGTCCTCGCTACATCGGGCCGTTTAAGGTCCTCAGCAAGATCAATGAGGTCTCCTACAAGCTGCAGCTCCCGGCCACGATGAGGATACCCAACTCGTTCCACGTCTCCCTGCTCAAGCCGGTTGTCCTTGGTCCCTTCTCCGCTGCTGCCAGTCCGGCTCCTCCACCTATTGCCGATGACGACATCTATGCGGTAAGGGATATCGTGGCCATGAAGACCGTACGAGGTCGACAGTTCTTCCTGGTGGACTGGGAAGGGTATGGTCCTGAGGATAGGTCCTGGGAGCCCAGGGAGAACGTGGGCACTCCTCTGATCCGTGCCTTCATGTCCCGGTTGCGGGGAGGGGGGCGTGGGGGGGGGTACTGTCACGCTCCCCGGGTCCTTGGCTCCCCTCCCCGGGTCCTCTGCTCCGCTCCCCGGGTCCTCAGCCCCGCTCCCCGGCTCACCTGCCACGCTCCCCGCTCTCCAGCCTCCGGTGCCCGTCCTTCCCAGGCCCCCTGGTCTCCGATCGCGGCGCCCGACGGCTTCCCAGGTCCTGGCCGGCTCCCCTGCGTCCTCTTCTCAGCCTCCTTCCCTGGCTTCTGGCACCCGGGCTGCGCGCATGCGCATTAGGGCGCGCGCGCGGTCACTGACCCTTTCTTAAAGGGCCAGCGTCCATTAACAGGAAATGAGGCTAAACAGGTACAGGGTATAAAGGGGTGTATTGTCCAAGGAGGCGGGGCCTGATCTTCGTGTTTTCCAAGCTAGGAGTCAGGTCTCCTTGTGTCGTCTTGCCATACTCACGTATCTCTCTTCTAGAGCTGATCCTGCCTCGCCATCCGGTCCTGCTGATTCCCGAACCCCGCACGCTGTCCGTCTGCCATCTGACAGTCCGTACCATCTCGGATCCCTGCGGTGACCCGTCATCTCGCTCCAAAGGTTCCGGACCCCGCCTGACATCATCTCGGCTTCCGAACCTGAGCTACGTCACCCGGACTACCATCCGTGACTCCGTGGTCCCAGGGACTTCTTCGTTACACTCACTTGCACGGACTGTTCTACTGCCCATAGTGCTTCAGCTACCGGACTCCTTACCACCATCTTAGAGTTCGGCCCAGTGGATCCACCTCCTGGGTCTGCCCGACCGCCTGGCCCTGACAGTAGCCTTATTCTGATCTGCCGTTTATAAACAGCAGGCAGAAATAAGTGAATAACGCCCCCCAGCGTCAGAAAATCTCCGGGGTTTCAGGGCTAGCTGAGACCCTGGAGATCATGATTCAGGACGGTTTTTCCGGTCCCCGCTCACGTGATCACAGGTATACACCGTACACCGATGATCACGTTACAGTAAATGACAGCGCCGGTAAAAAATTATTTATCTCCCATCTGGCATGAACAAACATGATAAATCTCCTCCCCGGTCCCCTCCGGTCCCCCGGTGTCGCCAAAGTGCCCCCCCCCCTGATGCCCTCCCAGAAATCCAAGATGGCCGCGCGCACAGCAGCGCGCTGGCCGCATTCACCCTACTCCTCTGATTTCTGTCGCATGTGCCATGACACATGCGACAGAAAACTCCTCCCCAGGCCCTGCCAGGTCACCCCCTATAACCCCACCGGTGTTCCCCGGTGTCCCACGGTACCTGTGCAGCGTTGATCCCCCGCGGCCCTCTCCTTCACAATAGATGCAGCCGCATGCACAGAGCGGCTGTCAGCTCAGCTTCCTGTGTTCAGACACAGTGAGTGGTGGTTATGCATCTGTAAGCTAAATGGGTGGCACGGTGGCTCAGTGGTTAGCACTGCAGTCTTGCAGCGCTGAGGTCCTGGGTTTAATTCTCACCAAGGACACCATCTGCAAGGAGTTTGTATGTTCTCCCCGTGTTTGCGTGGGTTTCCTCCGGGTACTCCGGTTTCCTCCCACACTCCAAAGACATACAGCGCTATGGAATTAATAACGCTATATAAATGAATAAATTATTATTATTACTGCAATGCCCTGCTCATGAGGTAAGGAACATAATTGATCAGGAGAGCTATACTACATTTCCAAATGGAGGGATTTGCTGTTATAGTTGCCCTGCTGAATGACTACCAAACATGAGAGTCCGTTATATGCCACAAGAAAACACATCTAAATAGCGAGCTCTGTTGTATTCATTCAGCTGGATAACTGGACTTAAAGGGGTATTCCATCTCCAAGATCCTATCCCCAATATATAGTAGGTGGAATAGCAATAATATCAGCAAATACCAATATTTGGAAATGTAGAATAGTTCTCCTGATTAGGCATGCCCTTACCTCATGAGCAGGGCATTGCAGCTTTGGTAGCAACCATTACGACATGGACTCTGCTGCTGTGGACCCGGGGAAAGTGAGTGCAGATTCATTGCACCCACACTCCTCACATGAAGGGTCTGCACTCCTAGAAAATGTAGGATACGTTCCCTGAGTGTCTGCCCCCCATATTCTAGACGGTCCAGAGTCGTCGTGGGACCCCTTTATTTTTTTTTCTTACAATAAATTGGTGAAAGAGGAAATGTTTTGGGGACTGTTTTTTCAAATAAATTTCTTTTGTCGATTTTTTTTTTGTTAGTACTGACAGTTTATGATGTTGGGTATCTAATAGACGCCATGACATCACAAACTGCTGGGCTTGATGTCAGGTGACTTTACAGCTAGTATCAACTCGATTTATTACCCCGTTTGCCACTGCACCAGGGCACGGGATGAGCTGGGGTGAAGCGCCAGGATTGGCGCATCTAGTGGATGCGCCACGTCTGGGGTGCCTGCGACCTGCTATTTTTAGGCTGTGAAGGCCCAATAACTATGGACCTTCCCACCCTGAGAATACCAGACCACAGCTGTCCGCTTTACCTTGGCTGGTGATCCAATTTGGGGGGGACCCTACTTTTTTTGTGTAATTATTAATATTTATAAAATAATTATAAAAAAAGAGCCTGAGGGGACCTCCACATTGGATCCCCAACCACGGTAAAGCTGCCAGCTGTGGTTTTCAGGCTACAGCTGTCTGCTTTACCCTAGCTGGCTATCAAAAATGGGGGGACCCAACGTCAATATTTTTTTAACTATTTTTTAAATGGAAAAAATTAATGGGCTTCCCTGTATTTTGATTGCCAACCAAGGTAACAGCAGGCATATGGGGGTGGCAACCCATAGCTGTCTGCTTTATCTGCGCTGAGAATCAAAAATACCGCGGAGCGCTACGTCATTTTTTTTAAAGATTTATTTTTACAGCACTGTGATGTCCAGCAATCAAAATACAGGGATGCCCATTTTGTTTTTAGTTATTTAAATAAATAATTAAAAAATATATATATGGGCTCCCGCTGCATTTTTTGTATTGCTAGCTAAGGGTAATCCAAGCAGCTACTGGCTGCTAACCCCCACTGCTTGGTGTTACCTTCACTGGCAATGGAAAATCCAGGGAAGCAGTTTTTATTTTTTTTGCCAAAAAACTACAAAAAAAGGACGTGAGCTTCGCCATATTTTTGTATGCTAGCCAGGTATAGCAGGCAGGTGCTGGAAGAGTTGGATACAGCGCCAGAAGATGGCTCTTCTATGAAAGTGCCATTTTCTGAGGCGGCTGCAGACTGCAATTCGCAGCAGTGGAGCCCAGAAAGCTCAGGCCAACCTGTGCTGCGGATTCCAATCCCCAGCTGCCTAGTTGTACCTGCTGGACACAAAAATGGGGCGAAGCCTACGTCATTTGTTTTCTAATTATTTCATGAAATTCATGAAATAATAAAAAAAGGGCTTCCCTTTATTTTTGGTTCCCAGCCGGGTACAAATAGGCAGCTGGGGGTTGGGAGCAGCCGTACCTGCCTGCTGTACCTGGCTAGCATACAAAAATATGGCGATGCCCACATAATTTTTTCAGGGGGCAAAAAACTTCTGCATACAGTCCTGGATGGAGTATGCTGAGCCTTGTAGTTCTGCAGCTGCTGTCTGTCTGTATGGAGAAGAGCAGACAGCAGCTGCAGAACTAAAAGGCTCAGCATACTCCATCCAGGACTGTATGCAGAAGTTTTTTGCCCACCAAAAAAATGACGTGGGCTTTGCCATATTTTTGTATGCTAGCCAGGTACAGCAGGCAGCCACGGGCTGCCTCCAACCCCCAGTTGCCTATTTGTACCCGGCTGGGAACCAAAAATAAAGGGAAGCCAGTTTTTTTTAATTATTTCACTTATTTCATGAAATAATTAAAAAACAAATGACGTGAGCTTCGCCCCATTTTTGTGTCCAGCTGGGTACAACTAGGCAGCTGGGGATTGGAATCCGCAGCACAGGTTAGCCCGAGGTTTCTGGGCGCCTCTGCTGCGAATTGCAGTCCGCAGCCGCCCCAGAAAATGGCGCTTTCATAGAAGCGCCATCATCTGGCGCTGTATCCAACTCTTCCAACAGCCCTGAAGACGGGTGGCTTGTTGGGTAATAATGAGTTAATACTAGCTTTGTTTTACTAGCTAGTATTAAGCCAGAGATTCTTAATGTCAGGCACGTTTGACCCGGCCATTAAGAATCTCCAATAAAGGGTTAAAAAAAAGACACCACAGAGAGAAAAAATACTTTAATAGAAATAAATACACAGACACATTAGAGACTCCATCTTTATTACCCCCTGTCAGCCCTCCACGATCCATGGTCTTCTGTCTTTCTCGTTCAACAAATGCAGTTCTGCTCCATCACTGCTGCATGGGGGAAGACGCTGCTTCCCGTGCAGCCTTCACTCCGTGAAGGCTGCACGGAAAGCAGCGTGCAGCCTTCACTCCGTGAGTGATCAGTGCTGCTGGCTGTCAGCGGTAACAGCGGTAACGCTGACAGACGCGTTACCATAGCAACGGTGCTTCCAGAGCCGCGGTTAGCGGTGACGTCTCCGCTAACTGTGTTGCTATGGCAACGGTGATCTCCGTTAATGACCGGCTGTGTCAGCCCGTCTCTAACGGAACGGGGAGTCGACTGTGTGCTAGAGCATGTCGCCGGTACACGGCGATACACAAATGTGCACCGTGTACCGGAGAGTGCAATGACAGGTCCTACATGACGCGTCATAGTCATGTGACCAGTCTGTAGCCAATGAGATAATAGCCACGTGACTGGTCACCTGGCTATTTTGACATCACGATAGGTCCTGCATCACTGCTGGCAGTGCCGGTCACCGGGAGGATTCAGCGATCATCGGATGAAATAGCGGCAGGAGACAGAGTGCAGGAGGGATCGCGGGGACCGGTAAGTGTTATGGCAATGTTTATTAACTGTATGTGTACATTTATAATGCGTTTTTATGTGTTTGTGATTGCCTCCCATTATATCCTATTGGGTCGAGTTCGGTTTGTCGAACGTTCGACGAACCGAACCCAAACGGGACCTCCATTCGGCGAACCGAACTCGAGCCGAACCACGGCCAGTTCGCTCATCTCTAAACAGGAGCACTTTACATACATTGAATTTGTAGGTAAAATAAAAACCCCACAGGTGAAACTTATGGGTGTGCCGTAAAATTAGGTCATTGGGTCATTTAACCCTATGGGTGCTAAAATCTTATGATGAATCAGAAATTTAATAAAAGCATGTGTTAAAAAGCAATATTAGATAAAAAATTATTTTTATAAAACCGTTATATAAATAAATATAAATAGAATTATACTCGGTGTATTAGAATTATATGAGATTTATAATTTATGTAGACACATTTAATAAAATCTTTATAGTATGGAATATTTCCTATGACTTCTATTTTAATCTTATATTTTAAATGTCATGGTAACACTCAAATAATGACACTCAGATAATAAGATTAGGAAACCCTTTTTGGATTGTTATTATAGTTGGGGTTATTCCTTATATTCTCCTTTTCATTCATTGTTATACCAACTGGTATTTTACCAGTATTAGGCTAAGTTCACACACTGCGTTTTTTTGTACGCTGCAGTTTTGTGCGTTTTTTGTGGCAAAAACTGCACAAAAACGCACCCGCGGCAAAAAAATGCGGCAAAAAAGCCTTCGTTTTTAGCGCGATTTGGTGCGTTTTTGGCTGCGTTTTGCTGCGTTTTTGCTCACTGCATTTTTATGCGTTTTTTTTATCAGTGAACAATGCCATTAAAGATTGTTGAAAAAAAAAAAAAGTCTGATATTTCCTAATTCAATATGTTCTTCATTCTCCACTAGTGTATGCAGGAGAGCAGACAGCTGCAGAACTACAAGGCTCAGCATGTTACATACAAGACTGTATGCTGGAGGGAGAGGCAGGGGGAGCAGAACTACAAGGCTCAGCATCCTCCATCCAATAGTTTATGCAGGAGAGCAGACAGCAGCTGCAGAACTACAAGGCTCAGCATCCTCCATCCAGGACTGTATGCAGGAGTTTTTTGCCCCCCAAAAAAATGACGTGGGCTTCGCCACATTTTTGTATGCTAGCCAGGTACAGCAGGCTGCCCCCAACCCCCAGCTGCCTATTTGTACCCGGCTGGGAACCAAAAATATAGAGAAGCCCTTTTTTTTTTTTTAATTATTTCATGAATTTCATGAAATAATTTAAAAAAAAAAATGACATTATTGAGTCTAGCCAGGTACAACTAGGCAGCTGGGGATTGGAATCCGCAGTGCAGGGTGCCCATGCTTTCTGGGCACCCCTGCTGCAAATTGCAGTCCGCAACCACCCCAGAAAATGGCGCTTTCATAGAAGCGCCATCTTTTGGCTCTGTATCCAACTGATGCATCAGTGCAAAAAAAAAAAAAATATTCACTTATGTGCTGATTACCGACAGCTCCTGGAGTGGAGTCTGATCCCGTCCGATAGCTGCAGGAGCTGCCGGTAATCAGCTGATGAAGTCTCCTAACGGCATCAGCTGATAGTGAAACCGGCCGGGCGCCAGCGTCACCGCGAGACTTACGATCAGGTGATCCATCGCCAGGTCCTGCAGATATCGGACGTGCCTAAGAACACACAGCCGGAGCAGCGGTACCGGGAGAGGAGCTGGGAGTGGGCATGTCTCAGGAGTCTGCAGACAGGTGAGTATGACATTTTTTTTTCTACTGTTCACTTTTGATTTCACAGCTGCCTCCACCTCCCGCCCGACCATGGCGCCGCAAGGGAGCGGACATGCACAGAACTGGAGGTGGGAGCAGCGGTGACGGTATCGGGAGGATTCACGTTTCTGTGTTTACTGACAGAAGGAATCCTCTTCCTGCACATGTCACTTTACTACCCACCCCTTGCGTTTATAGCTGCGTTTTTAGTCACAGAAACGCACTAAACCGCAGCTATATTTGCAACTTCCGTTTTTCATTGCAGTTTTGAACATCTCATTGAACTCAATGGGTGGAAAACGCATTGAAAAACGCAAAAATAATTGACATGCTGCGTTTTTGTGTGCTGAGAAGTCGACCCAGTTCTACATGAACCTGAACCCTTCCTTTCTGCACCAATTTCTAAGCCACGTATTTACAGTTAGGTCCAGAAATATTTGGACAGTGACACAATTTTCGCGAGTTGGGCTCTGCATGCCACCACATTGGATTGGAAATGAAACCTCTACAACAGAATTCAAGTGCAGATTGTAACGTTTAATTTGAAGGTTTGAACAAAAATATCTGATAGAAATTGTAGGAATTGTACACATTTCTTTACAAACACTCCACATTTTAGGAGGTCAAAAGTAATTGGACAAATAAACCAAACCCAAAAAAAAATTTTTTATTTTCAATATTTTGTTGCGAATCCTTTGGAGGCAATCACTGCCTTAAGTCTGGAACCCATGGACATCACCAAACGCTGGGTTTCCTCCTTCTTAATGCTTTGCCAGGCCTTTACAGCCACAGCCTTCAGGCCTTGCTTGTTTGTGGGTCTTTCTGTCTTAAGTCTGGATTTGAGCAACTGAAATGCATGCTCAATTGGGTTAAGATCTGGTGATTGACTTGGCCATTGCAGAATGTTCCACTTTTTTGCACTCATGAACTCCTGGGTAGCTTTGGCTGTATGCTTGGGGTCATTGTCCATCTGTACTATGAAGCGCCGTCCGATCAACTTTGCGGCATTTGGCTGAATCTGGGCTGAAAGTATATCCCGGTACACTTCAGAATTCATCCGGCTACTCTTGTCTGCTGTTATGTCATCAATAAACACAAGTGACCCAGTGCCATTGAAAGCCATGCATGCCATCACGTTGCCTCCACCCTGTTTTACAGAGGATGTGGTGTGCCTTGGATCATGTGCCGTTGCCTTTCTTCTCCAAACTTTTTTCTTCCCATCATTCTGGTACAGGTTGATCTTGGTCTCATCTGTCCATAGAATACTTTTCCAGAACTGAGCTGGCTTCATGAGGTGTTTTTCAGCAAATTTAACTCTGGCCTGTCTATTTTTGGAATTGATGAATGGTTTGCATCTAGATATGAACCCTTTGTATTTACTTTCATGGAGTCTTCTCTTTACTGTTGACTTAGAGACAGATACACCTACTTCACTGAGAGTGTTCTGGACTTCAGTTGATGTTGTGAATGGGTTCTTCTTCACCAAAGAAAGTATGCGGCGATCATCCACCACTGTTGTCATCCGTGGACGCCCAGGCCTTTTTGAGTTCCCAAGCTCACCAGTCAATTCCTTTTTTCTCAGAATGTACCCGACTGTTGATTTTGCTACTCCAAGCATGTCTGCTATCTCTCTGATGGATTTTTTCTTTTTTTTCAGCCTCAGGATGTTCTGCTTCACCTCAATTGAGAGTTCCTTAGACCGCATGTTGTCTGGTCACAGCAACAGCTTCCAAATGCAAAACCACACACCTGTAATCAACCCCAGACCTTTTAACTACTTCATTGATTACAGGTTAACGAGGGAAACGCCTTCAGAGTTAATTGCAGCCCTTAGAGTCCCTTGTCCAATTACTTTTGGTCCCTTGAAAAAGAGGAGGCTATGCATTACAGAGCTATGATTCCTAAACCCTTTCTCCGATTTGGATGTGAAAACTCTCATATTGCAGCTGGGAGTGTGCACTTTCAGCCCATATTATATATATAATTGTATTTCTGAACATGTTTTTGTAAACAGCTAAAATAACAAAACTTGTGTCACTGTCCAAATATTTCTGGACCTAACTGTATCTCCCTAAGCTCCTGCTGTCTTTCTAGTGACGTTCGTGGCACCGGTAGTATTTCTGAAAACACTACCTTGGAGGTCCTGGACTTCAGCTTCTCTCCTAGTTCCCTGTAATTTTTAAGGACCTTCCACCTGCCTCTAACTTTGTCATTAGCACCAATGTGCACCATGACCGCTGGGTTTTCCCCAGCCCCACCTAGCAGTCTGTCTATCCGATCCGCAATATGCCTTACCCGAGCAACCGGCAGAAAACACACTGTTCGGCATTCACGGTCTCGGCGACAGATGACCCTGTCTGTACGCCTAATTATAGAGTCCCCTACCACCAACATCTGTCTGGGCTTTGCTGGACTCCTATTTACCTCCTTCCTACAGCAGTTGTTTTCCTGGTTACTAGGAGCAAAGTCCTACTGTAGTGACCCTAGTCCTGGCCCTTCATTCCTAATATCAGCCAAACAGGCATATTTACTAGGTTGTGCCAGGTCAGGACTAGGCTCCCTGACACTTTTCCCCCTACCTCTTCTTCTAACTGTTACCCAGCTACCTATCTCTGGGTCCTGATCTTCTCCACCTCCACCCTCCTCCATATCACTGGCCCCAGCCAGAGAAAGCTCAGTGAGCTCTAAACTCCTCTCCAGGTTTGCAATGCCCCTGAGTGTTGCAAGCTGCTTATTTAGATCAGTTACCTTGGCTTCCAAATACGCAACATGCTTGCATCGAGTGCATTCACCCTCGAACGGCTGCTCAAGGCATGCATACATCTGACAAGATACACACCTGGTAGCATTGTCCATGGAGCACCTAATAAATGGGGATAAACAGTAAAGTAGAAAAACAAAGAAAAAAAATAAAATAAAATAAAACAATGGGAAACGTATAAGGCTAAAGTCAAACTATGTTCTTGTGTCAAATTATGAGATTGTGTTTAAACTATGGCGCACTTATCTTCAATCCCTGCACTTTGCTTCAGCACCTCGCACGCTCAGCACCTCGCTTGCTCTGGCTGGTTTATATAGTTCTACAAGGACTACCGAAAGCTGCCAGAAGCTTCTAGAAACAGGTGTGGCTAATACTACTAATTAAATCAAAAGACAAACTTTTTTTTTTTTGCTTTTTCACAGTATCACAGACAAACACAGACACACAATTCCCTAATAAAATTAAACAATTACAGTTATCACCACTATGAGATTGTGTTTAAACTATGGCGCACTTATCTTCAATCCCCGCACTTTGCTTCAGCACCTCACACGCTCAGCCCCTCGCTTGCTCTGGCTGGTTTATATAGTTCTACAAGGACTACTGGAAGCTGCCAGAAGCTTCTAGAAACAGGTGTGGCTAATACTACTGTTTAAATCACAAGACAAACTTTTTTTTTTTTTTTTGCTTTTTCACAGTATCACAGACAAACACAGACACACAATTCCCTAATGAAATTAAACAATTACAGTTATCACCACTATGAGATTGTGTTTAAACTATGGCGCACTCATCTTCAATCCCCACACTTTTGCTTCAGCACCTTGCACCCTGCAGACTCGCTCATATGTGGTTCACCACAGTTAATCAGTTTGTCGGTTGTAGATTTGTGACGCGAGCACACACAAGTGTAATTGGGATGGCACCTCTAGGGAATGAACTGTGTGTGATGTTAAGGTGCAGGAAGAGGAGGAGAGGCCACTTGATGCAGCGCTTGCCATCCTCTCTAGCACCTGCTGTTTATCAGCCACATTTTGAAGTTGAAGCGATGTGCGGATGTTAAAGAAATCTAATGGAGTAGGCTGTCCAGTAAGCTGTGACTTTGTTCTCATTTCTCTTGGGATAGAATGATACGGCGTTTGCCCACTAGACCTTTGACTAATGGAACTTCCCACATATACACCTCCAACACCCCGCCTCTTCTCCCTCGTCAAAATTTACCGTTCATAGTTATTATACCTTTCCCTTTCAAACAAATGTTTCGCAATCCTAAGCCCACACCTGTCAGACACCTGACACAAAAGATAAATTATTTATTTATTGCCTGAGTTGTCAATATTGTGAATGCACTAAAAAGTACTACCTACAAATGTGGTTCACTCCATAATTTGGAGCAGACACGGAAAAGTGCCAAGAAGACATTTTAGCTTGCTCAATAGCAAATTTTCTGCAGGCACCACTAACAATATATTATGCTCACTAGGCAAGCAGGGATTTTAGTAAATTCACTGGGCAGCAGCACACAGAAAACTCAGAGGGGCTTGACTGCAGAACCACACATGGTTTTCACCATAACCTCTGATTTTGAGTGTGTTACACTGCAGGTGTGAGACTGGATGCCATTCGGCAAGACTGTTGCTGCGATGGCTGGCACCAGTGGTACGGGAGCGACAGTCTCTGGTAATAGGTAACAGCTACAGCAGGAGTCAAAGTTCCATCCTGGATGGATGGCTGCAGCAGCACCTGGTCTGGCTACTTCACAGCAGCAGATATCGTGGTTAGCGACCGAGGTGGCAGCTTGTAGTAACAGAGATATCAGCAGCAGTAATCTGAAACATAAACATATATCAGCAGCAGAACTAGCACATTTTAAAGGCGGCAGCAGCAGAACAGTGCAAAAGGGCCTGAGAGCGAGAAAAATGTAGGACTCATTGCCCAGGCACTTCCTAGAGGGAGGAAGCGCCTTATATACCAGCAGCCTGTCAGCTGACCTGAATGGCACTTCTGAGTTAAGGGTACACTAGCCCTTTAAGAAAGGGGCGTAGCTGCATGCAATCTCCCAGAGCAGAAGCAGGAAGCCTGCTATGATATCTCAGCCTCCTAGAGGCAGCAGCATGAGACGGGAACGGAGCAGCCACATCAAGAGGGACAGGTGGGTGAGACAGCCGACATCCTCGCTGAGGGAGAGGGGCAGGGCCATGCGGGGATGGCGGTGTGGGCATTACAGTACCACACTTACACCCCCCTTTTTCAGGGATCTCTTAAGGCAAAGAGGCGCATTAATATTCTCCCTTGGCTCCTATGACCTCTCCTCAGGACCACACCCCTTCTAGTCTACCAGGTAGTAGGTTTTAGCTGTGACCTCTTTCACAGCAAGGATGGCTTTTACCTCATAGACGTCTTCATCACTGACCGGAGGCGGTGAGGTACCAGGATCCCTGTGATAATGGCTCAGGATGATAGGTTTGAGGAGAAACACACGGAAAGAGTTAAAGATATGTAGGGAGGTCAGGAGGTTCAGTTTGTAGGACCCCTTATTAATCCGCTGGAGCACCTCAAAGGGACTGATAAAGAAGGGATCTAACTTGTAGGAATGCAACTTGAGATGGACATGTCTGGAAGAGAGCCATACCTTCTTTCCAGTTTGGAATGAAGGAGGGTCTAGTTGTCTCCTGTCCGCCTGTTTCTTCATACAGATGGAGGACTGCTCCAGGGAGGACTTGGTCTCTGCCCAGATGTCAGAGAATGTCTTGAAGAGGGAATCAACCGCAGGAATGCCGAAGGTGAGCGCCACTGGGAACGGAATTCTGGGTTCATACACAACCTGAAAAGGACTCACTCATGTGATTGTTACACGAGAACCCCGCCCAAGAAAGGAGCTTGACCAAGTCACTTTGATGCTCATTGATGAAAGTGCCACAGGAAGCTTGTCAGGATCTGGTTCACTCGTTCCACTTAGCCATTGGACTGCGGATGGTAGGCGGAGTAGAAGTCTAAGGCGACATCCAGCAAATTGCAGGTGATCATCCAGAATCGAGACATAAACTGGGCACCTCTGTCGGAAACTATGTAGAGTGGAAAACCATGCAGACACAAGATTTGCTGGATGAAGTGCTCAGCAAACACTGGCACAGAAGGCAATCTGGTCAACGAAGAGAAATGGACCATTTTAGAGAATTTGTCTACCACTACCCAGATGATGGTGCAACTGGAGAACTTCTGCATATGTGTAAGAAAGTCCATCGTTGATGTGCTGCCAAAAGGCAGATGGCAACGGCAGAGGAAGTAGTGGGCCAGCGGGAAGCTTCTTTGGTTACTTGTTGCGAGCACATGAGGGACAGGCTAACACAAAGTCCAGGACATCTTGTCGCAATTTAGGCCACTAATAGTGCCGCAAAATCAGCTGCAAAGACTTCTTCTGTCCAGGGTGACCAGCCAGCCAAGAGGAATGTCCCCATTAAATAATTTGCTTCCTGTCTACTTCAGCAAAAAATGTTTTACCAGGTGGAACCCGGGACACGTCTATTGGCACTGTCAACATCCTGGAAGGCTTGATTATGTGATGAAGCTCCTCCTCTTGATAAGCAGACAGAAATGACCGGGACAGCGCATCAGCTTTGATGTTCTTCTCAGCAGGGCAGAAATATAGAAAAAAGTCAAAGGACCTCCGGGCTTGGTGCGGGTTCAACCTATGAGCCGACTGAAGGTAGGCCAAGTTTTTGTGGTTAGTGTAGATGATGACAGGGTGCATTGCTCCTTCCAGCAGATATTGCCATTCCTCCAGAGCCATCTTGATTGCCAGATATTCCTGGTCACCAATCGAGTAGTTACGCTCAGCCGGAGAAAATGCTCTGGAAAAGAAACTACAGGTAACAGGCTTACCAACGACAGGCTACAGTCTTACCCACAGCAGACGTCTGTATAAAGACTGCACTGGCATCCACTTCCAGGATAAACTACTTGCTAGTTTCCAGTCTATGAATTGCCAGAAGCGAAGCGAAGGCCTGATTATGGGAGGACAGAAAGGTGTCTTCTGCTTCAGGGTTCAGCCTTCGAATTCACCCCTTTGCGCGTAAAGGCACAGATGGGAAGAGCTAGATACAAGAACCTGGGATGAACTGCCTATAATAATTGGCGAAGCTGAGGAACCACTGAATCACTTTCAGACTGTCAGGACGTGGCCACTTCAGTACTACTAAAAACTTGTCTGGATCCATCCTTCGGCCATTATCCGAGAAGATACAGCCTTAGAAATGCAGGGACGACTGCTCGAAAAGACACTTCGTATTTAGCATATAGACGGTTCTCCCTTAACCTCGGCAACACCTCACAGACATTTCTTCTATGCATAAGTAGAAACAGTGAAAATACGAGAATATCATCCTGGTACAACATTACATATATTGTTGGAAAATATTGTTCACGAATTCCTGAAAGACTGCTGGGATATTGCTGAGCCCGACTGGCATTACACGATACTCATAGTGGCCGTCATGGGTACTGAAGGCAGTCTTCCATTCGTCGCCTGCCCGTGTCCAAACCAGATTGTAAGCAGGAAGGTTCAGCTTGGAGAAGATCTTGGATCCTTGGAGATGATCAAACAGTTCAGGTATAAGTGGCAGCAGGTATTTATTCTTGACTGTGATTTGGTTGAGCTCACTGTAGTCGATACATGGCTTAAGAAACATGTCCTTTTTCCTAACAAAGAAGAAATTTGCTCTGGCCGATGAGGAAGACTTATGAATGAAACCTGTCGCCAGATTCTCCTTTATGTACTCGGACATAGCTTGGGTCTCGGCCTGAGACAGAGAATAAAAATGACCACGGGGGAAGTAAACCCAGGGAGTGGGTCGATAGGGCAGTTGTACTGTCTGTGTGGCAGCAGAGTCTCAGCATCTTTCTTGTCAAAGACGTCCGCATTAACCCAGTAGGCAGATGGCAGAACCGGAAGGTTAGAGGGTCTCACAGGCAGTCGGAAAGGTTGCATGGAAACAAGACAGCTTTCAAGGCAGGTGTCACCTCATACGGACACGTCTCTTTATCTCCAGTCTAGAACTGGTTTGTGTTACCGAAGCCATGGAAGACCCAGCAACAGAGAATTCAACATTCCCAGGAGGACGCATAAGGCGGATTTCTCCATCTGCAGCATTCCCACATGTAGGACATCTTCTTTGGTGATGAAACTGCATGGCCTCAAGCAGAGGCTTTTTGTCCACCGACAGGAAAGAAATGAGAGTTTGCTGCTGACAAACAGGAATCCGGTACCGATCCACTATAATCTGTTGTATGAAATTCCCGTCAGCGCCAGAGTCCAGAACAGCTACTTCGGAGAACCAGAAGTCACCACTGGTAATGGAGGTGAAAAGGACTTGTATTCAACTAGGGTAGCCTCTCTTACTGACCCTAGGCAGGAAGGTTTCTTAGCTTCTTGGGACAGAAGAGGATTAGATGCGCGGAGCTTCCACTGTATTAGCACCCCTCATTAGTGCTACGAATCTCCTTGCGGTGGAAAGCTGGATGCACTTGATCAATCTCCATTGGCTCTGGGACAATGCAGGTACGGAGGACACACTTGCACGAGGTACAGAAGATCTCAGGACAGAGGGTACTGCATGCAATAGCCTCCTCTCATGAGTCCTCTCATGATCACATTCCTGAAAGCACTTGTCAATCTGAATGGCTAGTCTAATCAGGTCATCCAGAGAGGAGGGTAAAGTATGACCAGCCAACTTGTCCTTGATTTTACCGAATAGGCCTCGCCAGAATGCTCCGACCAGTGGCTCAGTTGTCCATTGCAGCTCAGACGACAAGGTGCAGAATCTTATGACATATTGGCCTATGGTGAGATCCCTTGTTACAAGTCAAACAGCGCTTCGGTAGCCAATGCAATGCCGCCAGGTTTATCAAAGACCTTCCGGAAGGAAGAGAGGCAGTTAGGAAACTAGTGGATCCATCCTATCTGGAAATTAATTTATCCAGTCCAGAGCATCACCTTCTAGGTGAGAAGTCAGGAAGGCCACTTTGGCAGCATCTGTGGCATTCTACTGTGGCTGAAGACGGAAATGAACCTGGCACTGATTGAGAAACACCCGACAAAGCTTTGGATTGGATCCACTTGGTACCATGGAGGTCTGCTGAGATGTGGGGGCGGACAGCCGGTCGGTATAGGGGCCAGTCTTGAAGGTGTAAAGACTGAGGACGTAGTGGCTTGGCTATTAGCATTCTGCAGGGATGTCAACCATTCACCCACAAAGGCAAGATACTCCAGGACCAGACCTTGCTTACTTTCCTGATGAGGGAGCTCTTGTTGAAGGTTGGTAAGCTGAGCTTTGGTAGTTGCAGGACCTGCCAGCTGCAGGGAGCTCAGTCGGCTGTCCACAGCCTGCAGAATGGTCATAAGTCAGTGTGTTTTTCTCCCGCATATGTGCAAGCTTTCACTGAGCTAAAAACACAGGGGTAGTGGGGTTCATGGCCTAGGCAAACTGTTATGCTCACCGCACGAGCAGGAATTATAACGAACCCACTGGACCACAGCACACAGAAAACCCATAGGGGCTTGACTGCGGAACCACACCTGGTTTTCACCAGAGCCTCTGATGGTGAGGGGGTTACGCTGCAGGTGTGAGACTGAGTGTCACTCGGGAAGATTGGTGCTGGCTCAAGTGGTATGGGGGCAACAGTCTCTGGAAATAGGTAACAGCGGCAGCAGCAATGGTGACTGTGGCAGCAGCAGAGCTGGTGTGGATACTGCTACTGGCAGACTGGTGCTGCATCGGCTGGCCCAGTGGTACGGGAGCAACAGTCTTTGGAAAAAAGTAACAGATAAAGCAGTATGTATGGATGGCTGCAGCAGCACCTGGTGTGGATACTTCACAACAGCGGGTATCGTGGTTAGCGGGCGAGGTGGCAGTTTGTAGCAGCAGCGGCAGGTAAGAGATATCAGCAGCAGTAATCTGAAACATAAACATATGTCAGCAGCGGAACTAGAACAATATAACAGCAGCAGCACAGTGCTAGGGGATCTGATAACTAGCAATGTGTAGGACTCATTGCCCAGACACTTCCTAGAGGGATGAAGCACCTTATATACCTGCAGCCTCGCAGCTGACCTGAGAGGCACTTCCGGGTTAAGGGTACACTGGCCCTTTAAGAAAGGGGTATGGCTGTGTGCAATCACCTAGAGCAGAAGCAGGAAGACTGCGATGAGACCACAGCCTCCTGGAGACAGCAGCAAATTGGCAACAAAAAGTTTTTACATACTTCCCTAGCAACTTTTTAGGCTATGCACAATACCTATAACTGTAATACCTAATACCTCACATAGGCTCTCTGTTTGGTGATGGGGTGTCATTGAAAGTGAAACATGTAATGTTAAGTATTTGAAGCTTAAGGTTAAAGATTCATTAAAAAAGGACCCGTTTGTGGTGGAGCAAGGTGTCAGAAAATTATCTTAAAAAGATATTATCCCTCTAGGGCCTAGGTTTCAGGTTTTCCCCACATCAGAAATTACAGCCCCAGTGTTTATAGAAAGATGGGAGGAAACTTTGACAAAGTGCTTTCTTGTTCACTTATTGAATTGCTGATTGGACTTGATAAAAAATCCTTAGGGGTGGTTGAAAAGGATATTGACACCTATAATGTTTTGAGAAAGAATTAGATACAGAGATCAGTACATGTGAGAAAGAGGTCCAAGAGAGAAAAATTAAAAAATAACAAAGAGACTTACAAGACTTTCGTAATAACAAAGTTTATCACTGGTATTATAATGATCTGAAAACCAGAATTAGAATAGGATGAGACTCATGTTCCTCGTCGTCGTCGTCCATCCTTTCTGACGAAGCATGTGGCGAGCATTTTTGAGTCAGGTGGCAAGGGAGGGGAGAAGGGCCTGGACACAGCCCCCTACTCAATGCCAGCAAGAGGTTCTGGGAGAGTGCTTTGAAACCACCACTGACTAGGGCACATAGTCAGGAGAAATTGAGGGTAATAAATTTATCTCACATACCACTCACAAATACTCAAACACGAATATTACAAAAAGGGCTCACTTATTCTCCTGCAGCTAATTATGATCATTTCACTCTAATAAAAGACTTGGAATTTTTTGCCAGAAAATTGAGGTTCAAACAATTCTTTAATTGTAAAGACAATGATCTTTTTCCTACTCTAACACTAGAAGTCCCAGAGAGGGGTCATTTAACATTTCTACCATTGGAATCAACAAAATCACGTTTTCCTATATATCTGCATGGCCGAACACAAATTTTTCCCCTTACGGTCTCCGTCCTAATGCGGACATTTTTGTGGAACTGGTAAGGAAAGAACTATCTATTATTTTAGGAAGAGCAATAGATCATAATTTAACATTTAAAGAAAGAACAGCAATCAAAGAATTAAAAAAATATGAAACAAGTGCTTATCAAACCAGAGGATAAAGGGGAAAATGTTGTCATTTGACCTGTAGATATGTATGAATGTGAGGTATACCGAAAAGTCAATTCTACTGATTGCTTTCAGAAATTAAATAGTAACCCCACTAAGAAATATAAAAGGCTACTTGACAACATCAGAGGAATCATCACAGCTAAAATGAGGGATGGATTAATCACATACTTTCCAAGAATTCCAACCTTCTATGTTACACCAAAAATTCACAAAGACAAAAATAATCCCCCAGGGTGCTCAATAGTTTCAGGTATAGAGGGATTAAATGAAAAAATTCTGTAGATTTGTTGATTTTTATCTCCAGGGATGCATCAGGATCCTGCCATCATACATCAGAGAAACAACCGATATACTTAGACGTCTCAATAATATCCAATTAGAACCAGGTATGTATCTAGTCACGTGATGTTGAGGCATTATATACCTCCATTGCGAATGACCATGGAACCAGTGTGTCGAGGGATTTCCTACAGATGACCAATATTGACAAAGAGCTTGTGGACTTTGTAATGCAATTGTTACAATTCGCATTGACATATAACTATTTCAAATTCAAGGACCGCTATTACCTACAGCTCCAGGGAGCAGCAATGGGGGCGACTTGTGTACCCTCATATGCTAATTTGTTCCTGAGGCAGTGGGGTGGGAGCGGGAGGAAGTCCAATCTGTGGTTGGCCTTGGCGCAGTAATCTCATGGTACCGCTATATAGATGACATTCTGTTTATATAAATGCTAAAGATGGGGAGACAGAAGGCGCAATATGGTCTTACCCGGTATAAACCGTTAGAAGTAAAAGAGAGGTACACTCACCTGGTCGGGTTGTGTCAGTCACAACTCTTTAGTAGGCATGTGAGTGTCCGCGTGGACCAAGCAGCGGCCCCGTGCAAAATGTGGTAGCAAATATCATATAGGAAAAACGGGTTTTATGCCGCGCTAAAAAAACCCTGATGTCAAGAAGATAAAAGTAATCTCTTTTTTATTTTAGCCAATCCAACACGTTACAGAGACAAGGACCGTCTCCTTCTTCAGGGTAAAAGAAATAAAAAAAAAAACGTTTTTCCTATATGATATTTGCTACCACATTCTGTTTATATGGCAGGGCCCTGACACATCCCTGGAGGCATTTTTTAAATGGATTGTCTAAAATAAAAAAGAGATTACTTTTATCTTCTTGACATCAGTGGTTCAATTGTAATAATGGAGAGGTACACCTGAATTATAGTACACAAACTATAAGAGGCCTACACTACAAATGTATTACGCCTCCTGACGAAACCAGAAGTGCGGTGAAACATGCGTTGAGGGGGTGTAGCTAACGGGACTCTTTGGACGAACACATACGTGGCAACAGGTATCTATATATATATAATTGCCTTATTCTGTCTGTCTGTCTGTCTGTCTTGCTCCAAAATTACGTCATTACAGTGACAACCGTCACATTGGCCGCTCGGCCCGGCCACTCCCCCCGCACACTGTGCTTGCTCGGCTCGGCCCGGCCACGCCCCCCGCACACTGTGCCCACTCGGCTCGGCCCGGCCACGCCCCCCGAACACTGTGCCCGCTCGGCCACGCCCCCCACATGCTGTGCCCGCTCAGCCACGCCCCCCACACACTGTGCCCGCTCGGCCATGCTCCCCGCACACTGTGCTCGCTCGGCCACACCCCTCACACACTGTGCCCGCTCGGCCACGCCCCCGCACACTTTGCCCACTCGGCTACGCCCCCCCGCACACTTTGCCCGCTTGGCCAAGCCCCCCACACACATTGGGCACCTATACACATTCCCCCAGGATTACTCCACCTATTACACACCTCCCCACAGGAATACTCCACCTATTAGACACCTCCCCCCAGGACTCCTCCTCCTATTAGACACCTCCCCCAGGACTACTCCTCCTATTAGACACCTCCCCCAGGACTACTCCTCCTATTATCCTCCTCTCTCCCTAGGACTACTCCTCCTATTTTACTCCTCTCTCCCCAGGACTACTCCTCCTATTAGACACCTCCCCCCAGGAATACTTTTCCTATTAGACTCCTTTCCTCAGGACTACTCCTCCTATTATACTCCTCACCTCCAGGACTACTCCTATTATACTCCTCTCCCTCTCCCCCCAGGACTACTCCTCTTATTATCCTCCTCTATCCCCAGGACTCCTCCTATTATCCTCCCCTCCCCCAGGACTACTCCTCCTATTATACTCCTCATCTCCAGGACTACTCCTCCTATTATACTCCTCCCCCCGCAGGACTACTCCTCCTATTATACTCCTCTCCCCCCAGGACTACTCCTATTATACTCGTCTTTCCCCAGGACTCCTCCTCCATTATACTCCTCTCTCCCCAGGACTACTCCTCCTATTATACTCCTCTCTCCCCAGAATTACTCCTCCTATTATCCTCCTCTCCCCCCAGGACTACTCCTCCTTTTATACTCCTCTCCTCCAGGACTACTCCTCCTATTACACTCCTCTCCCCCAGGACTCCAGGACTACTCCTCCTATTATACTCCTCACCTGCAGGACTACTCGTCCTATTATACTCCTCTCTCCCCAGGACTACTCCTCCTATTATACTCCTCTCTCCCCAGAATTACTCCTCCTATTATCCTCCTCTCCCCCCAGGACTACTCCTCCTTTTATACTCCTCACCTCCAGGACTACTCCTCCTATTACACTCCTCTCCCCCAGGACTCCAGGACTACTCCTCCTATTATACTCCTCACCTGCAGGACTACTCGTCCTATTATACTCCTCTCTCCCCAGGACTACTCCTCCTATTATACTCCTCTCTCCCCAGAATTACTCCTCCTATTATCCTCCTCTCCCCCCAGGACTACTCCTCCTTTTATACTCCTCACCTCCAGGACTACTCCTCCTATTATACTCCTCTCCCCCAGGACTCCAGGACTACTCCTCCTATTATACTCCTCTCTCCCCAGGACTACTCCTCCTATTATACTCCTCTCTCCCCATGACTACTCCTCCTATTATCCTCCTCTCCCCCCAGGACTACTCCTCCTATTATACTCCTCACCTCCAGGACTACTCCTCCTATTATACTACTCTCCCCCCATGACTACTCCTCCTATTATACTCCTCACCTCTAGGACTACTCCTCCTATTATACTCCTCTCTCCCCAGGACTACTCCTATTATCCTCCTCTCCCCCAAGGACTACTCCTCCTATTATACGCCTCACCTCCAGGACTATTCCTCCTATTATACTCCTTTCCCCTCAGGACTACGCCTCCTATTGTACTCCTCACCTTCAGGACTACTCCTCCTATTATACTCCTCTCTCTTCCTAGGACTACTCCTCCTATTATCCTCCTCTCCCCCCAGGACTATTCCTCCTAGTATACTCCTCACCTCCAGGACTATTACTCCTATTATACTCCTCACTTTCAGGACTACTTCTCCTAATATACTCCTCTTCCCCCAGGACTACTCCTCCTATTATACTCCTCACCTCCAGGACTACTCCTCCTATTATACTCCTCTCCCCCCAGGACTAGTCCTCCAATTATTCTCCTCTCTCCCCAGGACTACTCCTCCTATTATACTCCTCACCTCCAGGACTACTCCTCCTATTATACTCCTCTCCCCCAAGGACTACTCCTCCTATTATACTCCTCACCTCCATGACTACTCCTCCTATTATACTCCTCTCTCCCCAGGACTACTCCTATTATCCTCCTCTCCCCCCAGGACTACTCCTCCTATTATACTCCTCACCTCCAGGACTATTCCTCCTATTATACTCCTTTTCCCCCCAGGACTACTCCTATTATCCTCCTCTCCCCCCAGGACTACTCCTCCTATTATACGCCTCACCTCCAGGACTATTCCTCCTATTATACTCCTTTCCCCCCAGGACTACGCCTCCTATTGTACTCCTCACCTTCAGGACTACTCCTCCTATTATACTCCTCTCTCTTCCTAGGACTAATCCTCCTATTATCCTCCTCTCCCCCCAGGACTATTCCTCCTAGTATACTCCTCACCTCCAGGACTATTACTCCTATTATACTCCTCACTTTCAGGACTACTCCTCCTAATATACTCCTCTTCCCCCAGGACTACTCCTCCTATTATACTCCTCACCTCCAGGACTACTCCTCCTATTATACTCCTCTCCCCCCAGGACTAGTCCTCCAATTATTCTCCTCTCTCCCCAGGACTACTCCTCCTATTATACTTCTCACCTCCAGGACTACTCCTCCTATTATACTCCTCTCCCCCAAGGACTACTCCTCCTATTATACTCCTCACCTCCATGACTACTCCTCCTATTATACTCCTCTCTCCCCAGGACTACTCCTATTATCCTCCTCTCCCTCCAGGACTACTCCTCCTATTATACTCCTCACCTCCAGGACTATTCCTCCTATTATACTCCTTTTCCCCCCAGGACTACTCCTATTATCCTCCTCTCCCCCCAGGACTACTCCTCCTATTATACTCCTCACCTCCAGGACTACTCCTCCTATTATACTCCTCACCTTCAGGACTACTCCTCCTAATATACTCCTCTCCCCCTAGGACTACTCCTCCTATTATACTCCTCACCTCCAGGACTACTCCTCCTATTATACTCCTCTCTCCCTAGGATTACTCCTATTATACTCCTCTCTCCCCAGGACTACTCCTCCAACACACACACTGCACAAAACATACCTCCCCCAAAACACACACACGCACCCCACACACACAGACCCACAGAAACCGCGCAACACACACAGCACCACACACACACAATGCTGCAGACACACAGTGCTCCACAAACAACACAACACACAAACAGCACCGCTCTCACCCCCCCCCCCCCCACACCCAGACAACACCCAGAACGTTTACAGCGCCCTACACAAACACTTGGCAACTACACACAACAACATCTTTATATATAACAAAAATCATACATTAACCACACAATAAATTCTAGAATACCCGATGCGTTAGAATCGGGCCACCTTCTAGTAGTTATAATACTGCTGTGGTTTCTAATATGGGGCACTAGTGCAAGTTACTAGACTATTTAGGAATGATTTATTTTAATATTTGCATTGTCCCTACAATTAGAAGTGTGATATACTGTATTGAATTTGTTTCAGATTACTTAATGTATGACCCCTTTAATCTGCTACTACTACTACTGTTAGCTATACATTGTTTTTTACTTAAGGCCGTACACAGTTTTCCTTATCTACCCTTATGTAGTGCGACATTTTCCCCTTATCCCTCCAGATGAGCGTCTATTTATAAAGTGTTTTAATGTATTTTCTCACAAATGTATTACCTATAACTGTGTTAGCAGAATTTTGACCAGGCAATTAAAATTGCCAAGAATCATTTTTTATATACTTCCTTAGGATTTTTTTTTTAGGCCATGCACTTTCAAGAAACAATAGCTATACCTGTGTCTGCAGATTTTTCACCAGGCATTTAATTGCCAAAAACACTTTTTAGATAGTTCCCTAGCAACCTTTTTTGACCACGCACTAGCCTAGCATGTAACAAGACCTATGACTGAGTTTGCATACTTTTCAGTAGCCAGTAATACATAGCATTACTTATTTCCATGCTTCACTGACAACTCTTTAGCAGGCACTACAAGTACCAACCCCTATTTCAGTCATGAAATGTGCCAAAATGTGTCACATACACACACACACACACACACACCTTTCCGTACACTGCACGTCATTATTGTAAACTATCGCTCTCCTATCTATGTGAACTACGCAGCATTAAACCTGTAGCTAAACTCACCTACAATGCATGTCCCTATTGTAAACTATCATTCTCCTATCTATCTGAACTACCAAGCATATTTCCCCTAGCTAAGCTGACAGTGTATCAGCCCTGGCGGCAGCAACTTCCCTAACATTTCACAGTCACAAAATGGCGCAGAGCCAACATGTCTGTGATTTATATGCACACAAACATGTGACTTAGGAAGCCAATCACAGAAGCCCTTCTGTCTGAACCATATGGATGTTTGCTGCACCATGATTGGCTGCAGCAACATCCACAAATAAAGATATGAAAAAAAAGGTCACTGCATGTGTCTGGCTTCTCTCGGTCCAGAATCACTGCCTCCTCCACTTATTTTACACATCCCCACATCAAACAGCACCATAATCCTATCCAAAACTAGAAAATGCTATTAAAAAAGCATTTTTGGAAACACAATGAGCGTTCGGGGGCAGAAAATGAAAAAAAAAACGAACATTACTGACTTTTGGGGGAGGGGATCGGGGTTGCTGAGCCCGAATGAACAAGCTGAGGTTCGTACCCAATTTGAATTTGGCGAAACTTCACCTAACAGGTTTGCTCATCTCTATCCAGAATCCCAGATTGTCTATCAACCATATCCTTCTTCTCCTCTCACTTCCTAAAGCTCAATATGGTCAAAACCGAATTCATCATCTTTCATCCAACTCAACTAACTCCCCTACTCAGTCTACCACATTAAAGGATTTTCTCCTGTATCAGACGCCTGCTGCCTCAGAGTAAAGGCCACTTTACACACAGAGATAAATCTGTGGCAGATCTGTGGTTGCAGTGAAATTGTAGACAATCAGTGCCAGTTTTGTGGCTGTGTACAAATGGAACAATAAGTCCATGATTTCACTGCAACCACAGATCTGCCAAAGATTTATCTCTGCGTGTAAAGTGGCCTTTACACCCTTGACTCTGCTTTGCCCTGCAAACCACCCTTCCAAGCTCTTACTGTGGCACCCCTGGGGCTCGGTTGCCACAGGGTATTGCATCTGACTTAAGGTGTAATGCTCATCCTGGGTAAGAAGAGGTTAATCACTGGTGTTTTCTAACTTACACAACACAATGAGTCAGCAGTTACACAACATCCTCTGCTCATAGCTTACACAACCCAGCCAGGCTGGGAAATTCATGGTTGCTGGGACAAACACTGGTGAGTCATCAGAAAGGTGGGGGCTGCACTGAGGGAGTGGGAACATACAAACAGTTTCACTTCAGAACTTCAGAGCAATTTGAGGGGAGAACAGCTTCAGACAGAGAAGAGCAAGGCCTCTGGGGGGGATGTTGAACGGCTCCCCCTAGAGGGGCCGAACAGGTACCGGGCAGACAGAGAGAAGCAGGAGACAAATGGGTGGAGCTGTGAGACAGAGGAGCAACATGGTAGCTGGAGGATGAGCCTCAACAGCCCCTTCGGGCTATCAGGATCTGCAGGGAAGGGGGATTTCACGTCCCATTGCCCCCCACCAAAGGTCCTGGGGCACCAGCAGCATATAGAGACAGGAGCCACGGCCACGGTCGGGTCCATAACAAGCTTCGCTCTGCCTGCGTACGGGATGGCAACTAAGAAAGTACAACTAATGGAGTACAACTAATGGAGTACACATTTCCTTTATTCAAAGACTAAATTGTATTGTTGCTATGTCCTACCAATATACATGAGTGAAAGATGAAATATGTTGAGCAAATGAATCACTTGTTTCACAGTTTTTTCAAAGCAAAGAAAAAACAATGACTTGGAACAATCATCTTTACTTTACTGCAAAGTCAGTACGTAATACAAAACACAATGAAAAAGCTTTGATGAGATGTGATAGGGCAGCTAAGAAATTACATTACACTTCATGCCGCATTTCATCCATTTCTGCATGGTAAAGAGACGCCGCATGTGTCTCCATAGAATTGAATACAGATTCTCTACAAAGTGACTACAGAATTAAGGTACTATGCTTATCTCAACCATTAGCAGCTTCATGTATATATTTGAATGATTTAATATTTTATTCTGTTTTAAAATGAACAATGTTGTAAACTATTATTTCCTGGTCGCATTAACAACATGATTTAGAAATATATGTATATCACTACAGAGTGTGTATAAACTGTACAACTCTGGCAAAAATTAAGAGACCACTGCACAGTTTTATAAAAACCAGCTTCTCTACATGTCGATTCCAGTGTCAGTTGAATTCCAACCAGAGTCCACCTCATTCTACTGGAGGAGTGGTATAACGTCACCCAAAAGCGGTGTGAAAGACTGGAGGAAAGCAGCCAAGACGCATGAAAGCTGTGATTAAAAATCATGGTTATTCCACAAAATATTGATTTCTGAACTCTACCTGAGTTAAAACATTATTAGTTTATTAGTATTGTTGTTTCTAAATGATTATGAACTTGTCTTCTTTGTATTATTTGAGGTCTGAAAGCAATGCTGGGAATTGCAGGCTCGGGGTTCTGCAAAGTTTGGGGGGTATTAATCCGCGGGGTGATTAATACCTCATCTCTAGGTCGGAGTGTTGCGGCCAGGGATATTGGTGTAAGAAGTGGTTTCTGGACCGGGCCTACATAGGGTTACATATACTGTTTGTTATTTATGTGTTACCTATTATTATTTGTTTGGGGTCGCCCGTTAGACGGCGCCCCCTTGTGTTAGAGTGTTAATAATAGGTAATAAAGGCTGTGGTGGCCAATTGTTAACCAAGTCGCATGCAGTCGGTGTATTATTTATTAAGGTTAAGTTTGGGGTATCGTGAAAACATCATGACTGGAGAATCCTTCCTCAGTGGTCATGTTCTCCAACTCTGAGGACTGTTTTTTCTAGCAGGATAATGCACCATGCCACACAGCTAGGTCAATCAATGTGTGGATGAAGGACCACCACATCAAAACCCTGTCATGGCCAGCCCAATCTCCAGACCTGAACCCCAATGAAAACCTCTGAAATGTAATCAAGAAGAAAATGGATAGTCACCAGTCCTCAAACAAAAAAGAACTGCTTACATTTTTGCACCAGGAGTGGCACAAGGTCACCTAAAAGCAGTGTGAATACTGGTGGAAAGCATGCCAAGACGCATGAAAGCTGTGCTTAAAAATCATGGGTATTCCACTAAAATATTGATTTCTGAACTCTTCCTGAGTAAAAACATTATTAGTATTGTTGTTTCTAAATTATTATAAATTTATTTTGTTTGCATTATTTGAGGCCTGAAAGCAATGCATTGTTTTGTTATTTTGACCATTTCTCATTTTCAGAAAATAAATACAAAATTTATTGCCTGGTAATTTGGAGACATGTTGCCAGTAGTTTATAGAATAAAAGAACAATATACATTTTAGTCAAAAATATACCTATTAAGAGAAAAAAACAGAAAAGCTAACAATATTGCAATGGTCTCTTAATCTTTGTCAGAGCTATATATATATATATATATATATATATATATATATATATATATATATATATATATATATATATATATACATGTGTGTATATATAACAATTTATGGAGAAACATTGTTTTGTGTTCCACTTTTATTATGTTTTATTTTTCATTATTTATTAATGTTTTGTAGTTAATTATAATTTAATATGTATATTAATCATAAGTATATTATGATCATAATACATTATTGTCATTACAATCATAATTATATTAATTATTATTATTATTATTATTTTCTGCTCCTCTTTTATGAATCATTTTTTATGGGATGATTGTGGGGGCTTTAGAAAAAAACTTGTTACATGATATTTTTCTACCATTCATCATGTATTGTTAATATAATAACATCATTATTATAGTGATTGTTTTTAATATTTTAATATTATATATTTTATTTTTTTAAAGGTTTTTTTTATATGGTTGTATTTTTCTAAACTTTATTATACTTTATTCAGATTTTTTGGACAAGTTAGGATACTTTAACTAATTAGTTTACTTTTTTTTGTTAGGAAGCAGAGGAATTCTATATATTCCATTGAATATGGACTTCAAATTTCGCTATATGTCATTGCTACAGCCCTGAAAAATACAAGTGAATAGGTGAGGTGACATTACACAAGCAAGTTGCAAAGAATTCAACCAGGTCCTATTTTTTTATGACCTGCTTGCAGTGGTTGCAGTACTCTCGGGGTTGCATTCACACCCCTTTCACGTATTGCGATGCAATGTGGCAGGGACACGTGAACAATCTTTCACCGCATGACCTGTGTTTTGGCGAATGTCACTGTTTAGCTCTAAACTTAATATCCAACAGTCACCATTGACTAAAGTTTCTAAGCAGTGATATAAAATCCTTGGCTCAACTCACCTTCATCATTGTTCATGTTCACAGTAAGGGGTGCTTCACACACAGCGAGATCGCTGCTGAGTCACGGTTCTTGTGACGCAGTGACCTCATTAGCGATCTCGCTGTGTGTGACACTGAGCAGCGATCTGGCCCCTGCTGTGAGATCGCTGCTCGTTACACACAGCCCTGGTTCATTTTTTTATTGTTGCTCTCCCGCTGTGGCGCACAGATCGCTGTGTGTGACAGCGAGAGAGCGACGAAATGAAGCGAGCAGAGAGCAGGAGCCGGCATCTGGCAGCTATGGTAAGCTGTAACCAGGGTAAACATTGGGTAACCAAGGTGGTTACCCGATATTTACCTTCGTTACCAACCTCCGCCGCTCTCACGCTGCCAGTGCTGGCTCCCTGCTCTCTGCACATGTAGCTGCAGTACACATCGGGTTACTTAACCCGATGTGTACTGTAGCTAGGAGTGCAGGGAGCCAGGGCTAATCAGTGTGCGTGGCTCCCTGCTCTCTGCACATGTAGCTGCAGTACACATCAAGTTAATTAACCCGATGTGTACTGTAGCTAGGAGTGCAGGGAGCCAGAGCTAAGCAGTGTGCGCGGCTCCCTGCTCTCTGCACATGTAGCTGCAGTACACATCGGGTAATTAACCCGATGTGTACTGTAGCTAGGAGAGCAGGGAGCCAGCGCTAAGCAGTGTGCGCGGCTCCCTGCTCTCTGCACATGTAGCGACGTTATGATCGCTGCTGCGTCGCTGTGTTTGACAGCTAAGCAGCGATCATAACAGTGACATACAAGGTCGCTGTTACGTCACAGAAAATGGTGACGTAACAGTGACGTCGTTGTCGCTGTAGCTATGTGTGAACCCAGCTTAAGGCTAAGACCCCACTTTGTGTTCACCTACTTGCAGTTCTAAACACACGTTTTGGGCTTAATTGATTTGACCAAGGTTGCCTTTTTCAGAAATTTAGCGCTGAAAATGTATGCGTATTTACCGCATTTTAGATGCGTTTTCAGTGCTTTTTACATGCATTTTCACCTGCGTTTTGGCAGATGCATATAGATTTTTAGAAATAATAAAGAAAATTTAAATATTGAATAAAATTATAGCGGTAATATACTATTTATTGCAAAAATAGTAATAAATTATATTTTTTTTGTAATTTAATTATCGGACTATGTGTGTGTGTAAAGGGACATATGAAATCATTATTTTAATGTCCAAAAAGCATGCGTTTTGGTAGTCCAAAACGCATGTTTTCTGCACATAAAAAGCAGGTAAAAAGCAGGAAATTTGAAGGAATCTTGGTTTTTGCCATTTCTCATTAACTTCAATGTTAGTAAAACGCACCCAAAATGGCAATAACAATTCACATGTTGCTTCTTTGAACGCATGTTTTTTGCCACAAAATATGCAAATTTAACGCAGCGTTTAGAAACGCAAAGTGCGGTCTAGAAATCCCCATTTTCCATAGACTATGCTGTGAAATCAAAACGCACGCCTTTAGGCATGGAAAAGGTGCTTCTCAAAACGGACCTAAAAAGCACCTAAAACGCAGGTGAAAATGCAAAGTGCGGTCTTAGCCTAAAAATGACCGCACTACTTAAGAACTTGTTCAGGAAGTCCTGATCTCAGGAAGAGAATCTAATTAAAATTGGGTGTTGTTTAACCTAAAGAATCAGTGTCATGTCATGTTACCTCCTCTTCATGGTGCGGTCATTTTTACTGTGAACATAGACCATGATGAAGGCGAGTTGAGTAGCTGAAACGCGTAATCTGTTGTGTAACATCGGACTTAAGGCCCCATCACACACAGAGACAAAATCTTTGGCAGATCTGTGGTTGCAGTGAAATCATGGACATATTGTTCCATTTGTGCACAACCACAAACCTGGCACTGATTGTCCACAATTTCACTACAACCACAGATCTGCCGCAGATTTATCTCTGTGTGTGACAGGGCCTTTATACTGCGGTTTTTATATTGGATCGCTCATTTCACAGTAATCAATGAAAGTAATGTTTTAAGGAACTTGGAATTCTGGACATCACGCTGGATTTTTTTTCTATTTTTGGTATCTCTGTAAAGTGTGGTGAGCTTCCACCGAGTCTTCCGTGCAAAGTCCTCCAGGCACAGAGCTATTAACTCGGACACTTTCTGAGGTAAACTGGCGATTTGTTGCTTTGTGAATGTTTATTATTTAATTTTCTCTTTTATGTTTAACAAGGTATTACAGGGCTGATCTCAACACACACACATATATATATACATATATATATATATATATATATATATATATATATATATATATATATATATATATATATATATATACAGTTAGGTCCAGAAATATTTGGACAGTGACACAAGTTTTGTTATTTTAGCTGTTTACAAAAACATGTTCAGAAATACAATTATATATATAATATGGGCTGAAAGTGCACACTCCCAGCTGCAATATGAGAGTTTTCACATCCAAATCGGAGAAAGGGTTTAGGAATCATAGCTCTGTAATGCATAGCCTCCTCTTTTTAAAGGGACCAAAAGTAATTGGACAAGGGACTCTAAGGGCTGCAATTAACTCTGAAGGCATCTCCCTCATTAACCTGTAATCAATGAAGTAGTTAAAAGGTCTGGGGTTGATTACAGGTGTGTGGTTTTGCATTTGGAAGCTGTTGCTGTGACCAGACAACATGCGGTCTAAGGAACTCTCAATTGAGGTGAAGCAGAACATCCTGAGGCTGAAAAAAAAGAAAAAATCCATCAGAGAGATAGCAGACATGCTTGGAGTAGTAAAATCAACAGTCGGGTACATTCTGAGAAAAAAGGAATTGACTGGTGAGCTTGGGAACTCAAAAAGGCCTGGGCGTCCACGGATGACAACAGTGGTGGATGATCGCCGCATACTTTCTTTGGTGAAGAAGAACCCGTTCACAACATCAACTGAAGTCCAGAACACTCTCAGTGAAGTAGGTGTATCTGTCTCTAAGTCAACAGTAAAGAGAAGACTCCATGAAAGTAAATACAAAGGGTTCACATCTAGATGCAAACCAATCATCAATTCCAAAAATAGACAGGCCAGAGTTAAATTTGCTGAAAAACACCTCATGAAGCCAGCTCAGTTCTGGAAAAGTATTCTATGGACAGATGAGACAAAGATCAACCTGTACCAGAATGATGGGAAGAAAAAAGTTTGGAGAAGAAAGGGAACGGCACATGATCCAAGGCACACCACATCCTCTGTAAAACATGGTGGAGGCAACGTGATGGCATGGGCATGCATGGCTTTCAATGGCACTGGGTCACTTGTGTTTATTGATGACATAACAGCAGACAAAAGTAGCCGGATGAATTCTGAAGTGTACCGGGATATACTTTCAGCCCAGATTCAGCCAAATGCCGCAAAGTTGATCGGACGGCGCTTCATAGTACAGATGGACAATGACCCCAAGCATACAGCCAAAGCTACCCAGGAGTTCATGAGTGCAAAAAAGTGGAACATTCTGCAATGGCCAAGTTAATCACCAGATCTTAACCCAATTGAGCATGCATTTCACTTGCTCAAATCCAGACTTAAGACGGAAAGACCCACAAACAAGCAAGACCTGAAGGCTGCGGCTGTAAAGGCCTGGCAAAGCATTAAGAAGGAGGAAACCCAGCGTTTGGTGATGTCCATGGGTTCCAGACTTAAGGCAGTGATTGCCTCCAAAGGATTCGCAACAAAATATTGAAAATAAAAATATTTTGTTTGGGTTTGGTTTATTTGTCCAATTACTTTTGACCTCCTAAAATGTGGAGTGTTTGTAAAGAAATGTGTACAATTCCTACAATTTCTATCAGATATTTTTGTTCAAACCTTCAAATTAAACGTTACAATCTGCACTTGAATTCTGTTGTAGAGGTTTCATTTCAAATCCAATGTGGTGGCATGCAGAGCCCAACTCGCGAAAATTGTGTCACTGTCCAAATATTTCTGGACCTAACTGTATATATACATATATATATATATATATATATATATATATATATATATATATATATATATATATATATATATATATACATATATATATATTAAAGCTCTGGCAAAGATTAAGAGACCATTGCAATATTGTTAGCTTTTCTGTTTTTTTCTCTTAATAGGTATATTTTTGACTAAAATGTATATTGTTCTTTTATTCTATAAACTACTGACAACATGTCTCCAAATTTTCAAGCAATACATTTTGTATTTATTTTCTGAAAATGAGAAATGATCAAAATAACAAAACAATGCATTGCTTTCAGACCTCAAATAATGCAAACAAAATAAATTTATAATAATTTAGAAACAACAATACTAATAATGTTTTTACTCAGGAAGAGTTCAGAAATCAATATTTTAGTGGAATAACCATGATTTTTAAGCACAGCTTTCATGCGTCTTGGCATGCTTTCCACCAGTATTCACACTGCTTTTAAGTGACCTTGTGCCACTCCTGGTGCAAAAATTTAAGCAGTTCTTTTTTGTTTGAGGACTGGTGACTATCCATTTTCTTCTTGATTACATTTCAGAGGTTTTCATTGGGGTTCAGGTCTGGAGATTGGGCTGGCCATGACAGGGTTTTGATGTGGTGGTCCTTCATCCACACATTGATTGACCTAGCTGTGTGGCATGGTGCATTATCCTGCTAGAAAAAACTGTCCTCAGAGTTGGAGAACATGACCATTGAGGAAGGATTCTCCAGTCATGATGTTTTCACGATACCCCAAACTTAACCTTAATAAATAATACACCGACTGCATGCGACTTGGTTAACAATTGGCCACCACAGCCTTTATTACCTATTATTAACACTCTAACACAAGGGGGCGCCGTCCAACGGGCGACCCCAAACAAATAATAATAGGTAACACATAAATAACAAACAGTATATGTAACCCTATGTAGGCCCGGTCCAGAAACCACTTCTTACACCAATATCCCTGGCCGCAACACTCCGACCTAGAGATGAGGTATTAATCACCCCACGGATTAATACCCCCCAAACTTTGCAGAACCCCGAGCCTGCAATTCCCAGAACCCGGAGACACCATACCAAGACAGTGTCTCTCGGTCCAGCTACCAATCCCTTAAAACCGCCTCTGGACCAGACCTACATCCGCTGCTGCGATAAACACATTTCCCCTTCATGGTTTTATTTTTTTTTTTTTGACCGACATAGCTTAATCAAGACTCAAAACCACAAGTAAGGGTGTGTGGGAATCCGTCGCTGTCCAGAGTCACAAGGGAGGTAAGACCCCTTCCCAGTTCTTTATATACTCCCCCCCTCCTCCTCCTGCAGGGACCCTTTTCCTGATCAATCCCATATAGCGTCCCATAATGCACCCTATTTCTTTTATTAACCCCATCCCTCCTTCCATTCCCTTTGGTCATGTCGCCCCTCCGCCCTATGGGGTCCATGGCTTTCTTGACCACTGAGGAAGGATTCTCCAGTCGTGATGTTTTCACGATACCCCAAACTTAACCTTAATAAATAATACACCCACTGCATGCGACTTGGTTAACAATTGGCCACAGCAGCCTTTATTACCTATTATTAACACTCTAACACAAGGGGGCGCTGTCCAACGGGCGACCCCAAACAAATAATAATAGGTAACACATAAATAACAAACAGTGTAATGTAACCCTATGTAGGCTCGGTCCAGAAACCACTTCTTAAACCAATATCCCTGGCCGCAACACTCTGACCCAGAGATGAGGTATTAATCACCCTACGGGTTAATACCCCCCAAACTTTGCAGAACCCCGTCCCTGCAATTCCCGGAACCCAGAGACACCATACCAAGACAGTGTCTCTCGGTCCAGCTACCAATCCCTTAAAACCACCTCTGGACCAGACTCACCCCCGCCACAGGACAGGACACGTGACACCTTACGTGGCCTGGATGTGCCCCACACCCAAGGCTTGCTCCACACCATCACGCAAACCCAACGCCCATAAATCAGAACCAATATCGTTAATAGGATGCCATCTCCCCTCCGAAATTGCCACCTCGGCGACTCCAGCTCCATATGCCTCACCATAATACCACTATTTCTCCGCACGAAACGCGCAACCACTCTGTTCACCTGTGCCCGGGCGCGATTAAGCTTCTCGACCGGCCGATCCCCCCTCCACACCAACCTGGCCACAGTATCCGACCATACCACACTCAAGCCCGGGTACCTTGTCCATAAACGCAAGAGGTCAATCTTAATGTCCCTGATCAGATCGCGCGATGCCCGCAAACCCAGATCATTCCCCCCCGCGTGTAACACTAACACGTCCGGGGGTCTGTCCATCCTACAATAATACTCGGCACGACCCTGCTTCATTCCATGCCACGCACGCCGATCCATTTGACCGATGCCAGCGATCTGTCCAATCCCAGCTGCCGTTAATTCAGACGAGCGTCGGCCCGATGGACCCCCCCAAAACACGAAAGAGTGCCCCAGAATCCAGATCAGACACACTCCTACAATAAAAGAAAGAACTTTAATAAAACAATACGACACCAATCCAAATGCAACAAGGAATAATAACCCATGGCAAAACAAAACAAACTCCAACCGGAGCCCTTAATGTGATAACAACTGTGGGCGCACATAACCCCGAAAACGAGAGGACTCCCACCGACCAATCTGTCTCACCATTTCATCCCCAAGGCCCCAACGAGAAGCTTCCGTGGCCGCCCCAATCCTGAAAGAATGAGACCCATAATCCTCCGGGCGCTCCCCCACCCAGCGCAAACAACTCCTCAGCACTGCTAAAAACTGGTAACGAGACAACCAAGCACCATCCTCGTGACATAACAGCGGGCCCGGAAGACCTCCCCACAGCCCACAAAACTTACTACCTGCACCGGGCACAACTTCCCCTTGTATCGCATACAACACCACCAGCCTGCCTCGGCCCATCTGGTCCGTTTTGGACCGCCGAAGCTGACACTCCACTCGCTGTCCCACTACTAACACATCCTCGGACAGCAAACCACCCCCTCTAACCCTAGACGGGCTTACCAACTCCCCAATCCGAAAAGCCCCAAAAAAGGCTAACACAAAAGCAGTCTCAAAAAGTACCCTCTCATAAACTGAAACACAAATTACCCGCAAACCATTCACTAAACGCCGTAACAAGTCAAACTAAATGGGCCGCCTAGTGTCCCGTTCCTTCACTCCTTTACGAAACCCTTTCAAGGCCTGCCGCACACGAAAATCCCGCGAAACGTCTCGCTCACCCCTAACCTTTAACCAAAAGGCCATGGCCGCCACTCTAAGTGCCACTGCCAATGCTGACCTACCGTCCCTGAAATCACTCACAAATGCCAGTAGCGCCAACAAATATTCCACTCGCCCGTTACCAAACATCGCTCCCAGCACTGCCTGCCACTCAACCTACACTTTAGCATACCGGCACCAAGTAACCTCAGTCACCGAGTTCCTAATCAATCCCGCAATTACGGCCTCACCAGACTCCACAAGTCCTCTGGACACACCGCTCTGATCTCGTCCGCCCCTGGCATCAACTCCCGAAACCGGCGGAACTGAAAACGAGATAAAGCATCAGCTACCCCGTTGTCGACCCCTGGTACATGTTTTGCAACCACATGAATGTTCCACAGTAAACACTTGAGCACCAAATGCTGCAAATATGCCACTACAGGCCCAGACTTAGCTGACAAACTGTTTATCGCATGCACGACCGCTTGATTGTCGCAATGAAAGCAAACTTTACGTCCAGAAAACTGCGACCCCCTCAACTCCACCGCCACCACGATCGGAAACAACTCCAGCAGCGCCAAATTTTTTACCAGGCCACCCTGCTGCCAGTCCTCAGGCCCCTTCCCTGTGCACCAATGGCCTTGAAAAATCGCGCCAAAACCCACCGACCCGGCTGCATCCGTAAACAGCTCCACCGCCACGTTGGGCACCACCTTCTTTAACCACAAAGCTCGGCCATTAAACCACCGCAAGAAGACGTCCCAAACCAACAAGTCCTCCTTGATTGCCCGTGGAACCCGCACAGAATGCGCCGAGGACCGCACGCCCGCCGTAGTCGTCGTCAACCGTCTGGCGAACACACGCCCCATCGGCATAATTCTGCATGCAAAATTCCGCTTCCCAAGCAAAGACTGCACCACCTTCAGCTGCACTTTTTTTGCCGCCAGCATCGCTGCTACCGCGCCCCGCAAATCCAAAATGTTTTCCTCAGGCAACCTGCATTCCATTGCCAGCGAGTGGATTTCTATCCCCAGGAACCGCATAACCGGTGCCGGCCCCTCTGTTTTCTCTCGCGCCAAAGGGAGCCCGAAACGATCCATCAACCTCTGCAAAAGCAAACAACAACCCAGCACAAACCATGGAACCCACCGGACCAACACGAAGAAAATCATCTAAATAATGGATAATGAAGGACAAGCCGGACACATCCCGCACTACCCACTCAACAAAGGAACTAAACACCTCAAAATACGAACAAGAAATTTAACAACCCATAGGCAAACAACGATCAACATAAAACTTCCCATTCCACCAGCAACCCAGAAGGTGCTGACTATCCGGGTGCACTGGCAACAAACGAAACGCCGATTCATCATCCGCCTTTGCCATCAATGCACCACGCCCCGCCGCCTTTACCAAGTCCAGCGCTTTGTCAAACGAGACGTAATACACCGCCAACAATTCCGGCGCAATGCCATCATTCACAGACAACTCCTTCGGAAATGATAGATGATGAATGAGCCGAAATTTGTTCAGCTCCTTCTTTGGCACCACCCCTAGCGGAGACACCACCAGATTACAGCATGGCGGGCTCTCAAACGGGCCCCCCATCCTGCCCAGCTCAACTTCTTTACCCAATTTTTCACCCACAACCAGAGGGTGTTCCCTTGCTGACCATAAATTACGACGTACCGGAGGCAACGCCTCAACCACCGACGGAATCCGAAAACCATATAAAAAAACAGACTGCAAAAGGGACGCCACTGCCCCATCCAGGTACCTATTTAAAAACGGCGCCATCGCTTCTATTTTCACCGGCGTCCTCCCTTTTACCAGACCTGTCCCCGGCTTTACCTCTCCCCTTCTTAAAACATTTGGACAAGCTATGTCTCCCCCCGCAGCTGGAGCACTCATGCTTAAAACGACAGGCTGCGCCAAATTTGCACTGACCTTCGTTAAATTGCCAGCAAAATCCCTTTTTCTGCATACCCGAGGGCCCGGCTCCCGCTCCCCCCGGCGCTGCCACGAAAGGGCTGGCACGGGGCCGCCATCAAACGCATCCACAAGGAAATGTCCTTATGATCCCACCGCATGCCGGGCCACAACGCCTTCCTCTGCCTAAACTGCTCATCGTATCTCAACCATGCCAAGCCCCCATACGTTCGATACGCCTCCCCGATTGCATCCATATATCCAAACAGAGCCAGTGCTCCGGCTCCTTCTTCCCGATCAAGCTTGCCAATATCGCAAACGCCTGCAGCCAATTGGAAAAGGAACGAGGAATGAGCCTATAACTGTGTTTTTCTTCCTCCTCCTTTTCGTTCTTGGAATCACTCGGCTTCACCTTGTCTAAGTTAAATTTTTCCAGGAAAGTAAGGAAAATATCTCCACATACTCCCCTTTCCAAATCTTCTCCCTTACCTCTTTTTTGAGGTGCACCCCTAGCGGGCCCTCAAAGCACACGTACACCTCGCTCCTAGCCCTGTCATCTAGTCGCACCACTTCATCCTCCTTTTCCTTCTATTACTCTACCGCCTTTTCACCCACGGACTCCAATACCCCGCTAGCTGCTCCTGCCCCTTCCGGCACCTTCTCGCTGCTTACTGATGCTGCGCTTTCCGCCGCCGGCCCCGTCCAGGCCGCTGCTGCCGCCGGCGCATGCACTAAACCCTGCAAAAGCCCCAGCAACTGACTACGAAAAGTTGACCCTCTGGCGCCGTCAGCCGCCTCCCCAACACAAGCACCCCGCGGCGTAACCAATGCCGAATCCACAGCTAGCTCACCCGACCATGACGCAGAAATGGAAATCGGTACTGCGACGTCCTCTGCCATCTATTCCTCCAACTCGTCCCCCGACGAGTTCCCTCTTCTTCCTCACTGTAGCCGTCCTCCACTATCCCAGCTCCAGAGGATGCAGCCGATGCGTCCCCTCCACCACGGCCACCCTCCTGGTCCGCTGCGTGGGCACTAGCATTCGAAATCCTCTGCTTTCTGTGCGGCGACAACCCACGAGACCGTCCTGTCCCCTGAGCTGTCGCTGACCGAGTCCTCTTCCTGGGGGAGTCTCCCCCCGGGCTCAGGGGGCTCCCCGCCGCCGCTTCCTGCCCTTCAGGGCCTATGACCGAGCCATCTCGCTGGGTCCTCCCCGCCCGAGGGAGACTGCTGCTGCCGGGCGCCTTGCGGAGGACCTGAGAGACCTGGCAGTAACCACATGGCTCCTGCCGTCCCTCCTGCTCCCCGCAGCCTCACGGGTATCCGGGTGTCGCCTGCCCACACCGGACCCCCCACTGGCTGCCTGCGCCCGACCCCCCCGCTGCCCACGGGGGGTACTGCTGGCCTCATTCTGTTGCTGGGCACTCGTCACTGGGAGCAGGCCCCAGGCTGGACACGTCCCCTCTCCTTGTCTCAGGTCCCTGTTGGGCACGCTCCGGATCCCGAGTTCCTGCTGGCTGGTAAAATTGAGCCCGAGGCCTGGGCCCGGAAGTAGGCCCCGGGCCGGACTCACCTCCATCCAGGCCGCTGTTGGCCTCAGTCCGTCACCGGGCTCGCTCCTGGCCGGGATACGCCGCTGGGCTCTGCACTCCAGCCCAAGGCCCAACACCAGAAGAAGGTCCCGGGCTGGCCACGCCCCTTTCTCAGCTGCCGCGGCCTTGCCGGAGATTCCTCCCGGTGGCCGGGGCAGACGCTAGGAGCTACTGCTGCCCGCCCTGCCGTGAAGGGTCCCGAGGGTGGCTCTCACTGGGCCTCCTTGCCCCCCCTGCGCCCGGAGGATACCTGAACGGGGGCCTGGAATGCTGCCCGTGGCTAGAGGGGAAGCAAGGGGCAGGTGCCGACGGGGAAACCCATTCAGCCCTGACGTGGGACTGCACTGCCTGGGCCCCGTGCACCACCATCGCCGCTTGTATCATGCGATCCAGCTCCTGCAGGTCCGCCATGTCCATGCCGTTGGTTTCTTGGTCCTGGTCCTGGTCCGAATCCGTTGCCGTCCAGAGTCACAAGTTAGCTAAGACCCCTCCCCAGTTCTTTATATACTCTCCCCCCTCCTCCTGCAGGGACCCTTTTCCTGACCAATCCTATATAGCGTCACATAATGCACCATATTTCTTTTATTAACCCCATCCCTCCTTCCCTTCCCTTTGGTCATGTCGCCCCTTCCCCCTATGGGGTCCATGGCTTTCTTTGCCTGAGAAGAAGGAAGCAACTGTGTTTCCAGGATAACCTTGTATGCGTCTTGAGTCATATTTCCTTCACAAAGTTTAATCTGCTCAATTCCAGCCTTGCTGAAGCATCACCAGACTAGTAGAAAATAGAGTTGAGCAATGTTTGAGTCGAACGGTTCGCCAATTTCATGTTTGAGTGCTTTTGGGTGGTGTTCGAGTCGTTCGACGAACTAGAAAGATTTGGTTAAAGTTCAGCAGTTCGAGTTACGTTCGAGAACGGTTCGATCACGAAAAGCATGGCTTTTCAAAGTAAGTATGTGCGCACGTTGCGTATCTCCATGCATCCTGCGTCCCGAGCACACAATCCCTCTCTCTTTCCTACTCACCAATCATGGGCGCCTCGCTGCACGGCTGTCACAAATCTCCAGCGGCTTTTCCTCTTTTGAAAATGGCTGCCGCTTCATTATTCAATCAGGTTTTCCCTACCTTCCCCGCCCAACTGCGCCCATTATTAGTTGCAGTCAGACACGCTCCCACGATGAGTGACAGCTGTCTCACTGCAACCAATCACAGCCGCCGGCGGGCGGGTCTATATAGTGCAGTAAAATAAATAAATTAAAAAAAAAAGCGGTTCCCTCCAATTTTGATACCAGGCAGGATAAAGCCACACGGCTGGAGGCTGGTATTGTCAGGATGGAGAGCACCACGTTATGGGGAGCCCACCACCCTAACAATATCACCCAGCAGCCGCCCGGAATTGCCGCATCCATTAGATGCGGCAGTCCTGGGACTCTACCCAGCTCATCCCGAATTGCCCTGGTGCAGTGGCAATCGAGGTAATAACGGGATTAATCATGACAAGCGTCTCCCCAAGACACCTTCCATGATTAACGTGTAAGTGAAAGTAAAGAAACACACACAGCTAAAAATCCTTTAATTGGAATAAAAGACAAAAAAACCCCTCATTTACCTCTTTATTAATCCCCAAACAGAAATCCAGGTCCGAAGTAATCCACACGACACTGTCAGCTCTGCTACATGAAGATGACAGGGAGCGCTCTATGTCCTCTCCACACAGCACCTGAAGTAAGCCGCGCTGTCACCGGAGACTTCACTCTGCAATGCAGACGTCAATATAACCAAATTTTCTTATGTTTCTCATTAGAGGCAGTGGCCCAATGGTTAGAGCTACTGCCTAGGGAGCATTAGTTCACGAGTTCAAGTCCCGACCGCCCCGATAAAGAATTTAATTTATTTTTAAATTATAATTATTATTTATTTATAATTATAATTTAATTTAATTTACTTTAATTATGCACTGAGGGGAGGAGCCGGACAACAGCTGTGAGCCGCGGGCCACACCTCTAAAATCGGAGCAGTTCACGGAATGAGGCTGCATTGCTCTCTCCTCTCTCTTCTCTCTCTCTTCTCTCTCTCTCTTCTGTCTCTCTCTCTTCTCTCTCTCTCTCCTCTTTCTTCTCTCCCTCTCTCTTCTCTCTCTCTCATCTCTCTCTCTCTGTCTCTCTCTTTTTCTCTCTTTTTCTCTCTCTCTTGTTCTCTCTTTTTCTCTCTTTCTCTCTCTGTCTTTTTCTCTCTAACTCTCTCTTTTTCTCTCTCTCTCTTTCACCCTCTCTCTTTTTCTCTCTTTCTCCCTCTCTCTCCTCTCTCTCTCCTCTCTCTCTTCTCTCTCTCTTCTCTCTTTCCTCTCTTCTCTCTCTCTCTTTTCTATCTTCTCTCTCTTCTCTTTTCTCTCTCTTTTCTCTCTCTCAGACCTGGCGATGATCAGCTGATGCGGTCACCTGACGGAATCAGCTGACACTATAAGACGAGCGGTGAGGCCGGCTTTTTACCGCCCGGCTGGCTAAACTATCAGCTGATGCTGTCGGACAGGAGTCTGCACAGAAGTGTGTAGGCTTTTTTTTGCACTGATGCATCAGCTGATTGTATAAAAGCCGTTTATACAATCAGCTGCTGTGTCATGTGATTCAGGCCCTTGAATCTGACACATCATCTGATCGCTTTGCCTTCCAGCAAACCAATCAGATGATATTGGATCCGGATTGGACGTCGCGGGACCCTTGACTTAGGATTACTGCTGAGGGGGGTTCTTTATTTCAATAAAGATGGAGTCACTAATTGTGTTGTGCTTCATTTCTAATAAAAATATTTTTCTGTGTGTTGTGTTTTTTTTATCTGTACTAGAAATTCATGGTGGCCATGTCTAATATTGGCGTGACACCATGAATTTCGGGCTTAGGGCCAGTTGATAATATACAGCTAGCCCTAACCCCATTATTACCCAGCAAGCCACCCGTCACCAGGGCTGCTGAAAGAGTTGGATACAGCGCCAGAAGATGGCACTTCTATGAAAGCGCCATTTTCTGGGGCGGCTGCGGACTGCAAGTCGCAGCAGGGGTGCCCAGAAAGCTTGGCACCCTGCGCTGTGGATTCCAATCCCCATCTGCCTAGTTGTACCTGGCTAGACACAAAAATTGGGTGAAGCCCACATCATTATTTTTTTTTAATTATTTCATGAGATTCATGAAATAATTAATAAAAAAGGGCTTCCCTATATTTTTGGTTCCCAGCCGGATACAAATAGGCAGCTGGGGGTTGAGTGCAGCCCGTAGCTGTCTGCTGTACCTGGCTAGCATACAAAAACATGGCAAAGCCCACGTATTTTTTTGGGGGGGCAAAAAACTCCTGCATATAGTCCTGGATGGAGTATGCTGAGCCTTGCAGTTCTGCAGCTGCTGTCTGCTGTCTGTATGTAGGACAGCAGACAGCAGGAGAACTACAAGGCTCAGCATGCTCCATTCACTAGTGTATGCAGGAGAGCAGACAGCAGCTGCAGAACTACAAGGCTCAGCATGCTCCATTCACTAGTGTATGCAGGAGAGCAGTTAGCAGCTGCAGCTACAGGTTAATTACCCGATGTGTACTCCGGCTACGTGTGCAGAGAGCAGGGAGCCGGCACTGACAGCTGAGAGTGGCGGACGCTGATAATGAAGGTAAATATCAGGTAACCAAGGGAAGGGCTTCTTGGTTACCCGATGTTTACCGTGGTTACCAGCGTCCGCAGAAGCTGGCTCCTGCTGCCTGCACATTTAGTTGTTGCTCTGTCGCTGTCACCCACAGTGATGTGTGCTTCACAGCGGGAATGCAACAACTAAAAAATGGTCCAGGACATTCAGCAACAACCAACGACCTTAAAGCAGGGGCCAGGTTGTTGCTGGATGTCACACTAAGCAACATCGCTAGCAAATTGTGCCTCAGCAGCAATGTTGCTAGCGATGTTGCTTAGTGTGATGGAACCTTTAGTGTGGCTCCAAGGCCTTTTTCTGAAGCATCACATTGTACCACCACTTCTCGATCTGGGTCGAAATACTTTAGGGGTGCTGCATCTGCAATAGCCACTGGCCACGACTGTTAGAGACAAATACTGTCTATTTATTATAGCCAGTACCTGCCTCATGTGCGGCTCCTGAGCCCCCGCCACAGGTGAGGACCCCTTCACAGAATGTTAATAACATGTCTGTTTTGTATAAAAGAGTATAGGTTCCAGACCATGACTTATATAGTTTCAAGACCATGATAAAGTAGCGTACATCAATTTTATATTTCAATCTCGACTCATGCCATCTTGTTATTACATAGCATTCAATAGGTTTTCAATAGGTTTAGTTAGGGATCGATGTTCAACACAACAATTGAGAATCTAGTTGTATAAGAAGACCTTTAACCCTAACTTTCCCATCCCTCCCCTCCCCAGCCTATTTTCTCCTCCCTGACCAAGACAGATTTTACAATTCTAACCACTGTCACTGTGGTAATATCTCAGTAACGCTTCAACGCATCAACATATCACGTTGATTTTTCTGAATGTTTTTTTTTAGTGACGTACATCATGTTAGTGGTAAATTTTTAAACTTTGAGTTTTCATGGCCTTAACACTAGAAGTCCCAGAAATTTCGAGCTCCCCCTGAAGTCCCGAAAGAGGGTCAAATGACCCTTTGTCCAAGCTGAATAGAACTAACTATAAACTAAATGGCTAAACTCAATGCAAAACAACAACCTCCTGTGGTGCGACAGTAATGGCCTTAATTACTGAACAAAAGACGGTGATTATAGGATGTCAGCTAAAATCCTTCAAGTCATTCGACCTGTCTCTGGGTTCCAAAGGTAGAAATGTTAAATGACCCCTCTCTGGGACTTCTAGTGTTAAACAACATATACCCCACAAAATAGTTAATAAATAACAGTTGTCACATGTCTACTTTACACCAGCACTATTTCTGAAACCTAATGTTTTATTGTTAGGAAGTTAGAAGGGTTAAAAGATTATTAGCAATTTCTCATTTTTTTCAACAAAAATTACAAAACCAACTTTTTTAGGGACACATCACATGTTAGAGGAATTATCTAAAATTGACTCCATTATAAAACCTCTCACCTTTCAAGCTGCTCAAATTTAAAGATGAGAAAACCCAAGGTTTGGTTTTTGAACCGAAGACCGACATAAAAAACTGAATTCAGGTTCGGATTTGGAATGCTGTATGTGCGAACTTCATTCACACAAGCAGCGCTGTGCTCAGGTACTTCCTTCTTCTCTTTTCACGAGGCCTGAGACTGGGGGTGTACTGCTCAGCCCAGGTGCCTCACAGCTACAAGGACCACTCTGATAAGAGACTTTCTTCTTCTTTCCAACATTGGTGACTTCTCCTAACTTATCCGGGGTCGGTGGAGCCCATCACAGCGGGTGACCAGTACTAACCTACCTGGCGAGTGGCACAGCACAAAGAGTGAGTAAAGACACCTGGAACTGCTGCAACAATAGACTCTGTCTCTTGATTACTGGCACCGCCGCCCCACGACAAACACCATTACTACTTTCCTCATCATCCTCCCCGGGGCCCGCTCCACCTGTGGGGAGTGATACCATCTCTGGCTGCTACTACCATCCACCCCTGAGGACAGCAACAGCATCGGCGGCTAAATCCCTGGCTGCATACCACAGGTGGCATCATGACATTCATCCTACTACTACCCCCATCATCTTCCCTCTTTGTTGGTGCAGGCCACCGCGACACCTTGAATCATCACACCAGCCCAGTGACGAGAAACTCAGGTACGAGACACCCCCGTGCCTGAATACCCCTGCCCTCTGGATGCTACACATGCACAGTGTAAATTTAGTGTGCTTTCCTCACTATAGTAGTGCCAAACATGTGGTTGCTAAATAAAGTGTAGGCACACTGTGGGGCTCTGAATGGAAGGGACCATTTGGACTTGGGAGCGCAGAATTAGCTGGATTTCTTTTGGTGGGGAGTCATAGCAGCTTTACAGAGTCTTTGTGTTGCCAGTATCGTGGAAGCCCCCCTATATTTCAATTGATGGATGATGGACATGAATGAGAACTTTTATTTTGTGGATTGAGTTTAAGCTTTTATTTTGAATATTTTGTAGAAAACTTTGGATCAGATTAATCCTCTGTTCTACACTGAGCACTTACATTGGAGTTGACAGATAAATCTCTGAATGATGTGATTCAGATGACATTCTCGGGGATCCATTCACTATAATGAGGCAAAACCCAAGTGGAAAACACAAAAGGAGCATATACTCTGGAATAATGTAAATAATAGTAGTACATTTAAGTAACATAGGGTTCTTGGTTAACCCTGATTGATCAAAGAGCGTAAAAAACATCCCACCATGACAACTTGTACACATCGGGACAGTCCTACTTTAGTATTAGAACCTTACCTTGTGTCAGTGACATCAATGTAAATAAGAGCAGAAAAGCATAGTGCTCTGACTACAGCAAACTGTCCATGAGAATCTATATAGATGAAGTGCCTAGCTCGGATGGAGGGACACAGCCCCCAATATAGAGTCCATAGCAGCCTCCAGTATAATGTCCCCCCCAGCTCCATATATAGTATGACGTCCCCACAGTCCCTAGTATAATGGTCACTACAGCTCCCTATACAGTATGATGTCCCACAGCCACCACTATAATGTCTCACACACTCCCAGTATAATAAAACAAAAGAAAAAGGGGGGCCATTACAGTATAAGTAAATAATATGCCATATAAGATTGTGCTAAGCTGCTTTTTATTTAAAAAAGTGCACATTAGTTACAGCCAGAAAATGGCAGATGAATTTAAAATAACAAATACATGTAATTGTACCAGATAGGCTGCTTTCACACTACGTTTTTTTAGCATGCGTCATGAACGTTTTTTTGCTGCAAAAGCGGATCCTGTTTTTGCAGAGAAAAACGCATGCAAACGCATTGGAGTCATGTGATCGAGAGTGAGGGGAACTGAACGTGACACTGGGAGCCGGCATCTGACAGCTGCGGAGGCTCATAACCAAGGTAAACATCGGGTAACTTGCTTAAATACCCGATATCTACCTTGGTTACGAGTGTCTGCAGCTGCTAGGAGCCGGGCTCCCTGCACATGTAACCAAGGTAAATATCGGGTATCCAAGCAAGTTACCCGATGTTTACCTTGGTTATGAGCGTCTGCAGCTGCTAGGAGCCGGGCTCCCTGCACACGTAACCAAGGTAAACATCGGGTATCTAAGCAAGTTACCTGATGTTTACCTTGGTTACGAGCGTCTGCAGCTGCTAAGAGCCGGGGTCCCTGCACACGTAACCAAGGTAAACATCGGGTATCCAAGCAAGCTACCCGATGTTTACCTTGGTTACGAGCGTCTGCAGCTGCTAGGAGCCGGGGTCCCTGCACACGTAACCAAGGTAAACATCGGGTATCCAAGCAGGCTGCCCGATGTTTACCTTGGTTACGAGCCTCCAGCTCTCAGGCGGGGGAGAGGAAGGGGGAGAGAGGGAAGGGGAGAGAGAGACTGATCACGCGAGGCTGGTTTCTGGGCATGCTCAGTAGAGCAAGCAGGATCCTGTCTATCAGCATGCCAGCGTTCACATGCATTTGCGTGCAGTATAGTCAGGATCCAGCAATTTGCAGTAATTGGACGCAGCTCAAAAACGCTACAAGTAGCGTTTTTGAAAAAAGTAAAAAAACTGCAACTCGCTTGATCCTCAATATAACGCACGCAAACGCAGGTGAACGCATGTTGACATGAGTCCATTGCAAATGCATTGAAATGAAAACGCATTTGCACTGGATCCGTTTTTGCGTTATAAAAACCGTTCAGGACGCATGTTAAAAAACGTAGTGTGAAAGCAGCCATAAATGAGGTATGGGGAGGAAAAGAGTCCCATATGAGGGAAGGCATGTCCTAGAATTATAGGGTTAAATACAATAACAAGGATTTAACCTTATGCCCTATACTTCTAGGACATGCGTTCCCTCATATGGGACTCTTTTCCTCCTCATACCTCATTTCTCTGGTACAATTACATGTATTTGTTATTTCAAATTCATCTGCCATTTTTTGGCTGTAACTAATGTGCACTTCTTCAAATAAAAAGCAGCTTAGCAGAATCTTATATGGCATATTATTTACTTATACTGTAGTGGCCCCCCTTTTTCTTTTGTTTTGTTTCCATGATAATATGGGGTTACAGGTATTGCATAAATGAACCATGATGTGGTCTATTTTTCTTGGTATTTTTCCTACTCCCAGTATGTCACCCCACAGCCCTTATGTAGTACCCCACAGTTGGATACTATCAGAGTAATTTATAGTCATTAGCAAGCTCCTCACAGGCCTTGTTGCTGGGCAGAATAGCCTGGTGGGCGGAGTCTTAATGCATATAACTGCAGTTACCTCAGATTTTAGGCTAAGTTCACATTTCCGTTGATTTGTATCAGTCACATACGTCGCTTGACGCATGTGACTGATGCGCTGTTCAACGCTGTACAACGGATGACAAAGAACAGAATTCTTTGTCGGATTCCGTTGTGTGCGGGGGGCGGAGTTCGGGGGCAGAGCCGAGCGGGGGGCGGGGCCAGGCGCTGAGGATGTCAGTGGAAGTGCTGCGGTCTGCATGGCTGGGGACAGGTGAGTGTATCTGTGAGTGAGTGAGTGTGTGTATGTGCATGTATGTATGTATGTATGTATGTATGTATGTGTGTGCACATGCAAAGTGCGGGAGGGGGCGGAGCCGAGCGGGGGGCGGGGCCAGGCGCTGAGGATGTCAGTGGAAGTGCTGCGGTCTGCATGGCTGGGGACAGGTGAGTGTATGTGTGAGTGAGTGAGTGTGTGTATGTGCATGTATGTATGTATGTATGTATGTATGTATGTGTGTGCACATGCAAAGTGCGGGAGGGGGCGGAGCCGAGCAGGGGGCGGGGCCAGACGAGGGTGTCAGTGCTTGTCTGCATGGCTGGGGACAGGTGTGTGTGTGTGTGTGTGTGTGTGTGTACATGTGCGGAGTGCGGGAGGGGGCGGGGCCGAGCGGGGAAGTGTCGGCCTCCCTGCACACGTAACCAGCCTAAATATCGGGTAACAGCAAAGCACCCGATGTTTACCTTGGTTACCCGATATTTACCTTGGTTACGGGCCTACACCGCTTAGCGCTGGCTCCTTGCACCGTAACCAGGGTAAATATCGGGTAACCAACCAAAGCTGGTGACGTGTGCAGGGAGCCAGAGAGCATGCGCAGCGAAATCCGACGGATCTCGCTGCTCAAAAAACGTTACATGCTGCGTTCCCCCCGCCCGGCGGTCAGTCGTTCCACGACTGATCAGTCGGGCGGAGGGTGCAACGCAGCATCATCAGTCACAATCCGCTGCTCATACAAGTCTATGGGAGCAGCGGAATCCGCTAAACGGATTCCGCTGTTTACAAGAGCAGCGGATTGTGACTGATAGATTTTAGCGGAAATGTGAACTTAGCCTTAGTCAGCAGCATACAGTTGGAGCTCAGCGAGTGCACACATCAGAAACATGTAGGGGAATGGTAACCCTCGCTCCAGCGGGCTGTATGGAGGCGGACTGACCCGAAACCACAAGTAGGACCTCTTAAAGGGACAGTATCGCGTTTTTTTATTTTTGTATTAAAAATAGTGATTTTGAAATCAAGTATTTCTAATACAAAATGAAAATCGTAGCTTATTTACTTTTTCTGTTATTCTAATTTCACTGTATGCACTGGGGGCCATGTTGGATTTGCTGTGTGTGTAACGACAGTTACACACTCCTTTATGGCAGCCCCTGTGCATAGAGAATAGTGGTCGCTATCCGACCCTATGTTTAACATTACAGTGGGCCCCCTGGGCTGTCCAGATCACAGGAGAGGGAGGAGTTCAGCCGCCATCATCGTGGAGCTCACAGCGTATGCTGTTTGCTCCACTTCACCCCTGTCAACCGCCGGGATGTGTGAGTACAGGCCGCCTCCCCTCCCCTGCCCCCGTTACCGATGACACCGCCTCCCTCCGCTCTCCCCATCCCTTCGCTCTCCTCAGCCCACGCTAGTGCCGCCCCTCCCCCTCGCCGTTCCCGTCTCCGCTGACACCCCATCCCTTCGCTCTCCTCAGTCCCCGCTAGTGCCGCCCCTCCCACCGCCGTTACCGTCTCCGATGACACTTCCTCCCTCCGCTCTCCCCAGCCACTGCTCTGCCCTCCGCTGCTGTGTATGTGTGTGCCCGTGCCCCACTGCATGCGAGTACCGCCGCTGATGCTGTCTGCACGGCTGTGTATTATCCTCTCCTGTTTCATACTATCTGCTGAGCCGTGTATCTAATCCTCTCTTGGGTGATACACAGCTCAGCAGACCGCATCACCCAGGACAGGATTAGATACACGGCCGTGCACACAGCATCACCCAGGACAGGATTAGATACACAGCTCAGCAGACAGTATCACCCAGGACAGGATTAGATACACAGCTCATCAGACAGTATCTAATCCTGTCCTGGGTGATGCTGTCTGATGAGCTGTGTATCTAATCCTGTCCTGGGTGATACTGTCTGCTGAGCTGTGTATCTAATCCTGTCCTGGGTGATGCGGTCTGCACGGCCGTGTATCTAATCCTGTCCTGGGTGATGCTGTGTGCACGGCCGTGTATCAAATCCTCTCCTGGGTGATGCTGTGTGCACGGCCGTGTATCTAATCCTCTCCTGGGTGATGCTGTGTGCACGGCCGTGTATCTAATCCTCTCCTGGGTGATGCTGTGTGCACGGCCGTGTATCAAATCCTCTCCTGGGTGATGCTGTGTGCACCGCCGTGTATCTAATCCTCTCCTGGGTGATGCTGTGTGCATGGCCGTGTATCTAATCCTGTCCTGGGTGATGCTGTGTGCACGGCCGTGTATCTAATCCTGTCCTGGTTGATGCTGTGTGCACGGCCGTGTATCTAATCCTGTCCTGGGTGATGCTGTGTGCACGGCCGTGTATCAAATCCTCTCCTGGGTGATGCTGTGTGCACGGCCGTGTATCAAATCCTCTCCTGGGTGATGCTGTGTGCACGGCCGTGTATCTAATCCTCTCCTGGGTGATGCTGTGTGCACGGCCGTGTATCTAATCCTGTCCTGGGTGATGCTGTGTGCACGGCCGTGTATCTAATCCTCTCCTGGGTGATGCTGTGTTCACGGCCGTGTATCTAATCCTGTCCTGGGTGATGCTGTGTGCACGGCCATGTATCTAATCCTCTCCTGGTTGATGCTGTGTGCACGGCCGTGTATCTAATCCTGTCCTGGGTGATGCGGTCTGCACGGCCGTGTATCTAATCCTGTCCTGGGTGATGCGGTCTGCACGGCCGTGTATCTAATCCTGTCCTGGGTGATGCTGTGTGCACGGCCGTGTATCTAATCCTGTCCTGGGTGATGCTGTGTGCACGGCCATGTATCTAATCCTGTCCTGGTTGATGAGGTCTGCACGGCCGTGTATCTAATCCTGTCCTGGGTGATGCTGTGTGCACGGCCGTGTATCTAATCCTCTCCTGGGTGATGCTGTGTGCACGGCCGTGTATCTAATCCTGTCCTGGGTGATAATGTCTGCTGAGCTGTGTATCTAATCCTATCCTGTGTGATACTGTCTGCTGAGCTGTGTATCTAATCCTGTCCTGGTTGATACTCCTGCTGTCCTTGGTGACACTTTAGACATTTCTGGTCACCAACAAAATGGCTATGCATTGTGTCCCTACATGTCATTCTCTGTTATCCTTTGTAAACACTCAGATTGGGAGGTGGAGGCGTGCCACCACACACAGGAGAGCAGACTCCGCCCACTTTACTGCAAGCTGTAAGGTGAGCTTTTTCCTACAGTGGGATTTCTGTAGGATTTCAGAAGCTGCTCCCCCTAGTGTTTAACAGTGGAAACAGTGGAAAATATTAAACTTTTTAATTTTTTTTTTACATTTTGCTCAATTAAAAAAAGAAAATAATATTTAAACAAAACATTAAAATAATATTTCTTTACATTTTTTCAGGTATTTAATTTTTTTTTTTTTCTGACGATACAGTCCCTTTAAGCCTTGCAGCTGTTTAGGCAGATGGAAAGCCCTGATGTGCACCTTAGCCTAACCGAAACTCAAAGTTGTGGAAGCAGAAGAAGTACAGGCCTAAAAGTGGGCCCCATAAACAAGATGGCTACACAGGAGAGCTTACTATACATGAAGGACAGAGGCAGCAAGAACTCTGGGGTCTGCTGGGGAACAACACCCCAGTGGGATAGAGAAAGTTAACTCTATTGTGTCAGCTTGGTCAGCAGGATAGGCTCTGTTCACACATGCTGATGACGGTTTTCTAACTCAGGGTTCCCCAACTCCAGTCCTCAAGGCCCACCAACACTGCATGTTTTCAGGATTTCCTTAACATTGCACTGCTGTTGGAACCAGCACCTAGGCAGGTAATTACATTATCACCTGTGCAATACTAAGGAAATCCCAAAAACCTGCACTGTTGGTGGGCCTTGAGGACTGGAGTTGGGGAACACTGTTCTGCTTGTAAGGAGCTGGTTCATCTTAGCATATTATACCAAACATGGCTGTGTGCATTTTTAAATGCTGAATAAGTAAAAAAGTTAATCTGTTTTTACTGTTGAACATGCCTCCTCACTCTCCTGTTTTTCCTGCACCAACATCAAGGGGTACCTAGCTGACAGGGAAAACAGTAATGCCAACGTAAACCCCTCCACGCCCACAGTCACGTGTTTTTCACTGTCAGCGGAGCCACCAAGACATGGCCACCAACACCCATGACACATGATAGAGGATCCGACCTATGCTCGGGTGCCTGGGAACATGGCGCTCCGTGTGTCACACTTATACAGTACAAAATCCCCACACCCCAGGTATAAGAGCCTCACAACACCTCATGTAATTGGATGTCCCCATAGCCCAGGTATAATGTCCTCCACAGCCCCCCATATAATATGATGGTCCCCACAGAACCCCAATCAGTGACCAAATAATATAAGAAAAAAATAAAATCTGTAAGTTGGCTGCTGTCTCCTCTGCTATCTGGTATAGCAGTAAGTGCAGGACAGTGCTATGCAGTGACACCATTGTGTCAGCTGATGTCCCATGCATGGCACTGTATTCCAGCAGAGCGCAGGCCAGAATTAGGCTAACTTCACACAGGGCATCTTTTGCTGCATTTTTGGTTCGTTTTTGAGGTCACAAAGATGCACCAAAATACACGCATTTCCTTCTCCCAGCAAAGTCTGTGAGATTTCAATTTCGCTGTCCACACTGGGTATCTTTTGTTGGCTGTATCTTGGCTGCGTTTTTGAAGATGCAGCATGTCAAGTGTTTTTTTGCAGCGTTTTTGAGCTCTTCCAGTCAATAGATTTGACTTAAAAACGCATTAGGCAAAACTCGGTAAAAACGCACTGTTTTGATGTGTTTTTGCCACTGTGCTTTTTTGCAGCGTTTTGGATGACAAAAATGCTGCAAAAACGCTGCATGTTTGTGGTAAAAAAAAAGATGCCACATGTGAACATACCCAGTGCCAGCTTCTTTATGGAGTTGGTAGTAGAGCAGGGAACTGACTAGAGCTCCTTAAAGACACGTATACAGTTAAGTGCAGAGAGGGAATGCCGGGCCACCAGAGTACATTCTGTGAGCAGTGATAGTGACTCAATGGCAGAGTTCACCTGTGCCTGTGCTCCGGCCACCAGTGTGCTGAATGCCTGCAAAAAGCTGAAGGTGCCAAAAAGCTGCAGGCAGAGAAATATCAGTATTATTATTTTCAAACAGCGCCCCCCTCGGGGAGACAATAGATAGCACAATAGGTGGGTGCCAACTCTTGCATAGCCCTTTATCCTGGATCTGTGTGTGCCTACTTATTTTACTGCCTAAAGTCTATAACTACAATGTGCAAATTCCAATAAGGACAAGGAAAACCATAAAATGAACAGGTGTTTCCAAACTTTTCTCTAGTACTGTATGTGAAATGGTGTAAAGGTGTAAAAATAAAAAACGATAAGGTGAGAAGTAAAAACACTCATTCCATTAATGCCAATATTTTTATTATGATGGAGTCGTTCACTACATTAAAACACATTAATTGATTCATCATCATAAAAAAAAATCCTGTGTCTAATTAATTTAGTTAAATATGTTGGTATAAAAGACCTAAATGACCCCCTTATTAACCTCTTCACGACACATGACGTACTGGGTACATCAGGGCTCATGTCGGGGGAATCACAATCGGCTGATGCGGGCAGCCAGTGGTAAGTCCCGCACATGTCAGCTGATTTGAATAGTTGACATGTGCGACTATCAGGCACGCATGGATCCACAATCCACTCGCACCTGTTAACCCCTTAGATCAAGCTTTCAAAATGTTACAGCGCAAAGTAAATGCCTGCCCAGGTAAGCACAAACTCACGCGCCCCCATCGGAAGTCATGTGATGTGATTACGTGGAGCCGATGGTTGCCATGGTAGCACAGGGTCATGTGATGACTCCTGTAGCTATCATGATTCCCTTCCTCTTACTGCAGGCAGAGCACCATCTGTAATAGGAGAGCAGAATTTCAGCTGATCAGAGCTGTGCAGCTATGATCTAATGAAATTATCAAGCGATCAGACTGCTGATCCTTATAGCCCCCTAGAGAGACTAGTAAAAGGAAAAAAAAATTAAAAAGTTTTAACATTTTTTTAAAAAATGTAAAAACCTAAAAGTTCAAATCACCCCCCATTTGTCCCATTAAAAATTAAAGGGCTAAAAAAATAAAAAAATATATATACATATTTGGTAACGCCGTGTTTAGAAATGCCCAATCTATCAAAACAAAATCAATTAATTTCATCGGTAAACAGAGTAGCGGCAAAAAAGTCCAAACTCCAAAATTACATTTTTTGGTGGCCGTACATTTTGCTCAAAATGCAATAACAAGCGATCAAAATGTAGCGTCTGCACAATAATGGTACCATTAAAAACATCAGCTCGAGATGCAAAAAATATACCATCAATGAGCTCCAGATTCCAAAAAAAGAGAACTCTACTGGTTTTAAAAAATGGCGCAAAATGTGCACCACTTTTTTTGAACAAACTTGTGAACTTTTTTAACCCCTTAGATAAAAGTAAACCTACGGTATATATGTTTGGTGTCTATGAACTCGTACCAACCTGAGGCATCACACCGACACATCAGTGTCACCATATAGTAAACATGATGAATAAAATATCCCAAAAACAATTTTTTTGCAATTTTTCCGCACTTGGAATTTTTTTGCCATTTTCCAGTACATTATATGGTAAAACGCATGGTTTCATTTAAAAGCACAACTCGGTCTGCAAAAAGATAACTTTTTAAATGGCAAGATTGACAGAAAAATAAAAAAGTTAAGGCTCTTGGAAGAAGGTGTGCAAAAAAAAAAATTGGAAAAAATGAAAAATCACTCGGGGATGAACAGGTTAATGATATACAGTACATTAGACAAAATATATCCTAGATATGAATATAATTGAAGTGCAAAGGTTTTCTTCATAAGATCTGAACTCCTCTATTTAGGTTGAAAAAATGACATACTTCCTTCAAGATCAAAATTTCACCACCAGTTATACATTTTCTAGTGGTACATCATTTATAACCTACAATGCTATTTGTTAAGAGAAAAGCCCTTTTTTAAATGCTGGTATAGTATCTGTCATTACTACCTAGAAGATTCCACAGTCTGACTGCTCTTACTGTAAAGAATCCTTTCCCATTTAGCTGCCAGAACCCTCTTTCCTCCACATGTAATGAATGCTTCCTGGTCCTTAGAATTGCCTTTGGAAGGAATAAGTCATGTGTCAGTCCTATGTATTTGACGTGCCCACTGGGGCCGTGGGGCACTGGTTACCGGGTCAGTCCCATTCTGGGGTGGATGGATGTCGCGGCGGCAAGGCCCGGTTCCGTGACCCCAGCGGTGTAGTTTTAAATGGGGGATGCTATTTACAGCGGAGAAGATAGTCCGTGATGCCACCTGTGGTACTCGGCCAGAAATAGCCGACGCTGCGAGACAGGTCCCCTGTGGCAGATGGTGACGCAGCTGGGTTGGAATAGCTCTCCACAGGTAGAGCTGGGCCCCAGGGCTGTTAGGGGTTGTAGTCCTCACCAGTGATAAGGGGAGTCTATGGTGTGTAAAAGCAGGGTGCTGGGTTGGAGGCATAGGCGAATAACGGAGCAAAACAAGGATGCAGTCCAAGGTTTTTACTCATTGTTACGGGTTCCAGGTTAACATGACTAATCAGTGACCGCCTTTGGAGGGCTAGATTCCACTGTGATGGGCCCCAGACAATCCCGGATAGTTAGGAGGCCAAGACCAGTGCACCCTTCTATGTTCTTTCCATGGTCGCTTCCCTGCACTGGCCTCTCCCGCCTGCCCCCACCTACGCACACAGTGCCCTGAGCCAGTGTTTGTGGCTTGAAGCTCTGTCCCTTGTCTCTAAATGTTCACCTTCCAGGGGATTCATGTGCGGGGTTGGCTTCGGTACTTGCAGTATCCTTAGACTCCTGTTTTACTAGTTGAGCCTGTTGGTTGTTCTCCCCTAGCCTAGGGATCGGGTCCCCATTTGCGGCCAAGTCCCTCCACTCTGGTATGTCATATGTGGAACGAGACCATGGGTATATGGCGCACTTCCCGTGGGCTCTAGGACCCCTTCTCTCCTGTGCCTGGGTCGAGCTGCTCCAGTTCCAGACCACAGGTCTCCTCCGCTGCAACCTCTCGACTCCCTCACCTTCTACAGTGTCCTTCCACCAACTAAACCCCACCCCCAAGCTGGCTGTGTCAGAACCGTGGTCTAATGGGGTGCCGCTAGATAAAAGTGTCTGTGTATGTGTAAACTGACCTATGACCTCCTCCTTACCCTAAAATGGGATACCACACCTCTGGATGAAGTACATTGCTTCTGTGGTGAATGGAGCTTCAAGGGCGCGTATTGACCATACTTGTATGTATACATATAAATGTAATGTACTCTGAGACATCTCTTTTCTAAGCTAAACAAACCTGACTTTTTCATCCTCTCATCATATGAGAGGCTTTCCATCCCTTGTAATAATTTAGTTGTCACCTTTGAACTGATTCTTTCTGAATCCTGACTATCCTTTTTGAAAAAGTGGAAACTAAAACTGGGCCTCATATTCCAGATATGGCCTTACAAGTGATCTATAGAGGGGTAACAATACATTGGGATTACAAGATTTTATCTCTTTTTGTACATCTTGAAATCCTGTTTGCTTTTGCAGCTGCTTCTTGATGTTGAGTGCCGCTGCTCAGCTTATTTGTAACCAGAATACTTGAGTCCTTCTCCTGTTCTGTAGTCCCGAGTATATTTCCATCAAACGTATTTTTAGCAATAAGATTACTCCAGCCACGGTCTATATTTATCAACATTAAAGCTAATCTGCCATGTATTCGCCCATGTGGACATTTTGTACAGATCATTTTGTAGTATTACACTGTCAACTTCACTTTTTATTATTCTACATAGTTTTGTGTCATCAGCAAAGACTGACACTTTACTCTCAATCTCATCCACAAGGTCATTAATAAAGAGATAAAAAAATTGGTCCTAGAACAGATCCTTGTGGTCCCCAATTCTCACAGTACAGATCCTTGTGGTCACCAATTCTCACAGTACAGATCCTTGTGGTCACCAATTCTCACAGTACAGATCCTTGTGGTCCCCAGTTCTCACAGTATAGATCCTTGTGGTCCCTAATTCTCACAGGACAGATCCTTGTGGTCCCCAGTTCTCACAGTATAGATCCTTGTGGTCCCCAGTTCTCACAGTACAGATCATTGTGGTCCCCAATTCTCACAGTACAGATCCTTGTGGTCTCCAATTCTCACAGTATAGATCTTTGTGGTCCCCAATTATCACAGTACAGATCCTCCCCACTGCTGACCTTAAAGAGTGTACTGTTAACAACAACTTTTTGTTTCCTAAGAACAGACTCATTTCTGTAATATGTTCCATATTTCTAGATTGCTTTTTGTTTGCAAATTAAAAAGTCAAATTGGTGTTTTTAAAATAATTATTTGCTTTATTTTGATGTCATTTGTTTCATTCCTGTATGTGTTGTATGGTTTATTTTTTAACTGAGACATTTTTAATGACCTTATTTTGTCATTTCTTTTTGCTTTGCAGTCTGTCCACATACGCTTCAGTAATGATAAAATTATTGAGGGTAGTCGTGCTCTTGATTATAGTGCAATCCATCGGCATCTATTATGCTATCAATAAAAAGAATATCTCTCCGTATATGTCTTTTTTCTCTCGAGCTAAAATATTAGATAAAATTGAATCATTTCTTCAAATGAGTAAAGGATCCATTCCCTTACATGGTTGTTCAAATAAAACTGAACAGGACACCATCAATACACCATCCAGTTCAATTACTCTCAAGTCTCCATCTGAAGTATTAAAAAATGGTGATGGGATCATATTAGTGGAAACATCAGATAGAATGCAACCCCCTGCATTAGTGTTATGTGCCATAGAATCAGCAGCTCGTGTGTACAAGAACCGACCAGTGGCCTTCTTCATGAAAGGATTAAATAACACCAACATTGAAGAAACGGTGAGGAGACATTTCTCCGTGCTTTCATCCCTGAGGAACATTTACTTCTTTCCTCTGGTTTTCGAGGAAGTGTATGCTGACACACCACTGCATTCCTGGTATTTGAAGGTAAAGTGCTCGGCATCTAATTTTTACTAACAGTGATATAGTTAATGTGTCTAAATGTAAACTAGTCTACTACTGCATCTCTCTATGGTAAACCATGGGGGCACCCCACCTGTGCATGGAATATGTCAGTTGCCTCTTCTGAAGGTGTCTCTTCAGTGGCTCCATGGCTTGCGGTCAATATGGAATATCATTGGGCCTCATAGCAGTCCTAATCCCACCCCCCAAAAAAAAGAAAGATAATTAATATTCATTGGGGTCACAAAAATCATATGCCACAATGTTGCTCCCAAAGAAGCCCCCTTAGTATTCCCACCCACTAGGGTACCACTCTCATGGCCCCTATAAAGTATGATGCCATTATAATTGCTCCTCATATACAGGAAAGATATCCCCATTGTGAATTCATCCACAGTACCTTCAACAGGCACAGTATGCTGACCCTACCGTACACCCCTGCAAAGTAAATAACCCTCCCAGTCACTCAACACAGTATAACGGCTGGACCCAGCCCTTCACACAATATGATGGCCCCCACACAGTTCTCCATGCAGTATAAATGGTCTTCCACACAGTATAATAGCCCTCCGTACAGCAGTGGCCCTCCTTACAGTATAGTGGCCCTGCATATGGTTTAATTTCCCCTCACATAGTCCTTCAACCACTATAATGACCCCCACAGCACTACGAACAGTATAATAGCCCCACACATCCATCCAAATATTATAATGGCCTCCCTATGGCCATTCCCACAGTATAATTGGCCCATACACAGCCTTTAAACAGTATATGGTCTAGCCCTCTAAATAGTACAATTGCCCGCACATTGCCCCTACATACAGTATAATGACCCTCAAAGTAGTATGATGACCCCCCAAATAGTATAATGACCCTCCAAATAGCCCTCCAAAAGATAAGAAGCCCCTTAGTGTTCCCACACACTTATATACCCCTCTCATGGCCCCCATAAAGTATACAGTATTGGAGAGGTATTATACAGTACAAAGTATAATACACCCAGAGTGACCCCAGCTCAATATGATGGACTGACCCAGCCCTCCACACAATATGATGGCCACCACACAGCCCCCATACAGTATAATAGTTTTCCATACAGTATAACAGCTCTCCATACAGCATAGTGGCCTTTTGTACAGTATAGTGGCCCTTCATACAGTATGATGGCCAGTACTAGGCCTTTAAACAATATAATGACCTCTTACATCGCCCTCCAAACACTATAAGAGCCCCCACAGCAATACAAACAGTATAATTCACCCACACACAGCCCTACAAGCAGTATAATGGAACCCATATAGCCCTCCAAATAGTATAATGGCCCCCTACATAGCCCTCTGAATAGTATAGTGGCAATCCAAATAATATTTTGGCCCCCAAATAGTTTGATGACCCCCAAATAGCCCTTCAAATGGTATGATGTCCCCTTATATAAGCCTCCAAATAGTATAATATCCCTTACATAGTCCTCCAAATAATAAAATGGCCCCCACCTAGCCCTACAAATAGTATAATGGTCATCCAAATAGTATTATGGCCCCCCAAATAGTATGATTGTCCCCAAATAGCCAACTAAATAGTATGATGACTCCCCAAATAGCCCTTCCAGCGGTTTGATGACCCCCAAATGGTATGATGTCACCTTATATAAACCTTCAAATAGTATAATATCCCTTACATAGACCTCCAAATAATAAAATCGCCCCACCTAGCCCTACAAATTGTATAATGACCCTCCAAATAGTATTATTCCCCCCAATTAGCCCTCCAAATGGTATGATGGCCCCTTAAATAGCCCTCCAAATAGTTTCATTGCCCCCCATATAGTGCTCCAGTTTGATGGTCTCCACAATGCTCTCCAAACAATATGATGCCCCCCTACATAGCCCTCAAAACAGTATAATGGCCCCACTAAATACTCATTGAATTAAAAAACAAAAAAATCCCTTATCTCTTCTTCTTCCCCTGCTGCTATGGTCTCTACAGCCTGTAGTCTGAAGTGGTTTATATCTCAGCCCAGCCGGGATTTCTACCATTGTTTTCTGAGTTTTGCTTTCACTGTGTTAAATGTGCTGTAAAAATGGCAAAGTACAAAGTTTTCAAGCAGAGTCAGAGTAAAAGGATACCATCATTTTTATTTTAGTGAATTAAAAACATTCTAAATACAGTTCAAACAGTAATCCTGTCATTTTCATATGCATTTCAGACATATCTTTATGTTTAAAGGGAACCCATCACCAGGATTCTCGTATGTAAGCTAAAGCCAGTGCTATACTGGCACTATCAGGCTGATTCTATGCATACTGTACCTGTAGTGGTCAGCTAGGGTGTATATGTTTTGAAATCCAAGAAAGTAAAGTTTATAAAATTAGCTGCTTGTTGAGTGACAGTTGCACTGGAGCACATCATATATTCATAGTTATCCACTCCCCCTGTTAGAATTAGCATAAGCATTATACAAACGATTCACTTTGTCTGTGGAAGGACCTGTGTGAGGTCATACCCATGTGACCTGTTATCCAGCTTTGGTGGCTGAGGCCCCGCCCCTTCTGGTCACATGGGTATAACCTCACACAGGTCCTTCCACAGACAAAGTGATAGTTTCTATAATGTGTAGCACCCCGAGCCATCAGGAGCTACAGGGAACTGCATCCTGTCAGAGATGCAGAGCCTTCCCCCAGGGACTCAGAAGACCAGTGCCGGACACACCAAAGCATTCATACAATCCCTGTTTTCTCCCCCCCAAAACTGATGATGGGGTAGGGTTGGACCCAATGAATGGCCACATAGGGGTGGAACCGATCCAGTTCACTAGACGACAACCAGGGAGGAGGGTTCAGAGAGTCAGTAAGTGGAGGTGAAAGGAGACAGACATAATGGTACTGACGGGAGGGTGTAGCAGTGACCTGTCAGGCTCAGGCGTGTGGTTGCCAAGGCAGTACGGCGGAGTACTCTTGGAACCATAGCACAGACGGGGTGCAGAGCCCTAGGTCAGGTAAACGCTCCAGGCAGACCTGATAAACTCTGCACGGTGAGGGGACCATCCAGGACCATAAAGTCCAGGGCACAGTAGCGACGGGAGAGCCTGGGAACCAGAACAGAGATCTGACTCAACAGGGTTCAAGTTACCTGCCGTACGGACTAAGACTGAAGGACAACCAGGAGGGGACCCCCAGACGCTCCAAGCCACAGGGACACACCAACCAGTGACAGGTGTAGGGAAAGTAAGCCACCATGTCACCACATCGGCACTGGAACTAAGGGGACCAGTGGTGAGGACCAGCCTCCATCGGGTTGCAAGCAACATCTCTGTGAGTAAAGAACCAGTTACATTGCAATCCCTTGGGTGGCCTACCTTCTTTCCGTATTATTAACAGACATAAACAAAAACCACCATCATCTATCCCCTGGGGCCTGGCCCTACTTGCAGAGGGCCCCAAAAACCAGGCTGCCATTAATATCAGCCCCAGCGAGACTGTGCAGCAGCGACTCCACCTATATAGCTGCACCCGCAAGTGTCGTCATGACAAAAACTTTATTAATAATCTCTGTATATACTCCCATTTTAAAAGCGACCCGCAGGGTCACGGAACCGGGCACCGGCCATGACACCCGTGACACTTCCCAGTGAAACCAGGCCTGGGACTGAGTACCCCAAAGCCCTGAGTGCGAGAAATACTTATGCTAATTAAACAGGAGGAGTTTACTTTTTTAGATTTCGAAACCTAAACATCCGAGTTGAACACTAAGGGGTACTTTGCACGCTGCGACATCGCTACTGCGATATCGTCGGGGTCAAATCGAAAGTGACGCACATCCGGAGCCAGTAACGATGTCGCAACGTGTAAAGCCTAGATGCACCGATAAACGATCGCAAAAGCGTCGTAAATCGGTGATCTGTGTAGTGTCGGACATTTTCATAATGTCGCACCAATAGGAGATACGACGTTGTTCCTCGTTCCTGCGGCAGCACACATCGCTGTGTGTGAAGCCGCAGGAGCGAGGAACATCTCCTTACCTGCGTCCCGCCGCCAATGCGGATGGAAGGAGGTGGGTGGGATGTTTACGTCCCGCTCATCTCCGCCCCTCTGCTTCTATTGGCCGCCTGCCGTGTGACATCGCTCCCAACAGCTTTTTTTTAAAAAAAAATTGGTAGGATAAGCAACAGGGCATAACACGCCAAGACGTTTAATAAATTCAGTTCCCCTAGGGGGTAATGGTTCAGACACCATGTAGCAAAGCATCACAAGGTACTCCCAACAGCTTTTTTAAAAAAAAATTGTTAGGATTTGCAACAGGGCATAACATGCCAAAATGTTTAATAATTTCAGTTTCTAACACCGCCAAAAGGTCGCGGAAAGCCTCTGTTCCCACAAGCCGATATGGCAACATCTCAAGGGCTATCAATCGTGCAATGTGTGCAGTTACGGTTTCTGCCCTTGGGTGCGTAACAGGGTATTTTCGCTTCTTTTCAAAGGTCTGTTGTAAGGACAACTGAACAGAACGCTGGGACACCTAAAGCGGTTGCGGTCGTTAATGATTGAGTTTGGCCAACAACAGGTTGGGAGAAGGAGGCATCAGCGCCACCTTCTTGCACACCAGTTTGGGAAGCAGGCAGCCCAGGGGAAGTGTCAGTTGTTTCACTCTGGAACTCAGGATTTATTCCACTAGCTAACACCGAGGATTTAAAAAAATTCAGTTTCCCCAGGGGATAATGGTTCAGACACCATGGAGCACTGCATCAGTAGGTACTCCCAACAGCTTTTTTAAAAAAAAATTGATAGCATAGGCAACAGGGCATGACATGCCAAGAAGTTTAATAAATTCAGTTCTCCTAGAGTGCAGTGGTTCAGACACCATGTAGCAAAGCATCATAAGGTTCTCCCAACAGCTTATTTTAAAAAAAAATGGTAGGATAAGCAACAGGGCATAACATGCCAAGGAGCTAAAAAAAAATGATTTTGCAGGGGGCCATGTGTAATACACCGTGGAGCACAGCATCAATACAGAACACAAATAGAGACTGCCTGACCAATTGTTCTAGACAGTGTAGCCTCGACAGTGCTTGTGCCAGTGCATAATGTACAAAGGCTTGAAAAATTTTGCTCTGGGTGATTGGGCCAAACAATTACATCGCAGCAACATAACAAGTTAGATTAGCCATGCGGTGTCATTAGATGATAAAAGACAAAATAGTCTTGAATGAGAAACAATGGAACTTATTTGAACTTAAGAAATCCAAATTTTGGGGCTACACTTATTATTGGGTGTTGTTAACAGGCAGCCTGAGATACTCTCTGGCAAACCATCTATGGTTCATTTTGATCATCGTCAAACTGTCTGCACTTTCCGTGGATAGTCGTGTGCGACTATCTGTTATTATTGACACCGCTGAGCTGAAAACACGCTCAGACAACACACTCGCAGCAGGGCAAGCTAGCACTTCCAAAGCATATAACGTGAGGTCTGGCCAAGTGTTGAGCTTGGAAATCCAATAGTTAAAGGGAACAGTAGACTCTGAAAGCACGCTGATATGGTCACCTACATAGTCACTCACCATCTTACTTAACTGTTCCCTCCTTGTCATCGTTCCCCCAACCGTTATCTGATTCGCAGTTGACAGTTTGTGGAAAATGGACCAGTTTTGGCACATTAGTCCCCCGCCTGTGTTTCTCCTACTATGCGTAGCCCTCTTTTGTAATCCTGTTGCGTGAGATGACACGCTACCTCTGATTCCAGCATGATCTGAGGGTAATCGTTTCATCAACTGCTCCACTACAGCCCTCTTGACTGTTTCCGTAGTACAATCCTTATTTGCCTCCACAAGCAGCGAAGCAAATGTGTCTTTGTAGCGTGGGTCAAGGAAGGTACATAACCAGTATTTGTTGTCTGACAAAATGTGGGCTAGCCGACAGTCATGAGAAAGGCAGTGTGACATGAACTGTGACATGTGTCCCAGACTCCGAACTGGAAACCTTTGTGTGTCACTGCTAAGTATACATTCTGTCTCCCTAAACCTCCTCTCCTCCTCAGTCTCTCTCTCCTCCTCCTGCTCCTCCTCAGGCCATCCATGCTGGACACCCCTGAAGCTTGCGTTGTCAATCCCTTGGTTACCAACTTCAAAGCATTCCTGTTCTTCATCATCCTCCTCATCCTCATGATGCTGAGCAAAGGTGGCCTGAGCTTGTTGGCCGAGGTTGTGTGGATTACTAGCAACCATTGTGAAGTCTGGATCCACAGACAACTCGGGTGCATGAACACTTTGGTCAGTCAAACCATCCAGAGAGCGTTTCAATAAACAAATCAGTGGAATGGTAATGCTGATAACAACATCCTCACTGCTCACAATGTTGGTACAGTAATCAAAATTCTCCAAGACCTGACAAATATCTGCAATCCACACCCACTCGGCAGTACTAATGTCTGGCAACTGCGTCTGACGGGCATGTTCCAGCTGGAATTGGGATACTGCCTTCTACTGCTCATGGATCCTGGCCAACATTTGATAGGTTGAATTCCATCTCATAGGGAGGTCACATATTAGTCTGTGATGAGGCAAGTGTAAGCGCTGCTGCAGCACTGCCAGGCCAGCAAAAGAGGGAGATGACTTGCGGAAATGGCGGCTAATATGTCGTACCTTGGTAAGTAGGTCTGGTATCCCAGGGTATTTCTTCAGAAAGTGCTGAACTACTAAATTTACAACGTGGGCCATACAAGGAACGTGTACAAGCTTTACAAGCTTTAAAGCCGCCACCAGATTACGACCATTATCGCACACTACCATCCCTGGACGGAGGTCCAACAGCTCAAGCCATTCATCTGTCTCCTCAGTTATTGCTTTCAATAGCTCAGATGCCATGTGCGATTTGTCACCGATACAGATGAGCTTCAGTAGAGCATGTTGCCGCTTAGCCGAAGCAGTGCTGCAGAGATCCCAGCTGGGGAATGATGTCGATGGTTGTACACCAGTTGATGTTGAGGAGGATGCATAGGAGCCAGATGAAGAGTAGGAGGAGGAGGGAGTTGTTGCTGCATAGGAGGCTACTGAAACTGTGATTGAAGTGGGCCCCGCTATTCTGGGTGTGGAAACTATATGGGATGTTGCCGGCTCAGACTCTGTACCAGCCGCCACCAGGTTCACCCAGTATGCCGTCAGTGAGATGTAGCGTCCCTGTCCACTTCTGCTTGTCCACGTGTCTGTGGTTAGGTGGACCTTCCCTGTTATGGCGTTGGTGAGAGCCCATTTGATGTTTATGGACACGTGGTTGTGAAGCGCGGGGACGGCACAACGAGAAAAATAGTGGCGGCTAGGCACAGAGTACTGATGTTCTAACACCGCCAAAAGGTCGCGGAAAGCCTCTGTTCCCACAAGCCGATACAGCAACATCT